>NW_017728940.1:2440978-2635933 GCF_001723895.1 Crocodylus porosus | reverse complement strand
CCCGGACCCGGGGTCACGGAGCAAAGGCCGCGGTAGCCCAGACGCGGGTGGCCGCGGGGTACCCGAATCGCGGGCCCGTCTCTCGACGCGCTCGGCTGAGCCGGCGGAGGGCTGCCGCGCGCGCGCTCGCTGGTACGTCCCATTCCCCCTTCCCCTCTCCTGGCCTAGGGTCTCGCAGCCGAGAGCTGCTGAAATGGCACCGCGGCGTTGCGCCGGCCCTCGGCGACCGCAAGCAGCTTGGTGCTCCCCTAGGGAGGCTGCAATGGTCGGGGTGATGCCACGGCCTTCCTAGCAGGAAATCTGCTTCAATTTCAGGCTGGGGACAGAGAAACGGCAACATATTGTGACCTCCTCCCCTTGCTGAAGTTGACAATCGGTCGTGTGCAAGGAACTGCAGAAACTATGGGGGAAGTGATTGGTTTTTTTAACCAGGCCTTTAGCAGTGGGACTCCAGTTCGGTTTGTGCGGGACTTCCGAGAGGAGAGCTCATTCCTGTGTTTTGTTTTTTAAAACTTGAAGATTTTTTTTGATCGCACTGACTCATGAATGTATGCAGAGACTACCTTCACAAGAGAGTGATGGCGAGACAGCAGGTCTGTTATGTAACCCTTGCCCCTCCGGCGCTAACGGCAGCTGGGTCCGGCGCTGCTGCAGCAGCAGGACTGACTGAACGTACGGAGCAGGCGCTTTCTGGAAGGCGGGATGCACGGGAATAAACATCTCTATTTTATTCGTGGTATCCGGTGCCTTTAGGAGTTGGTGTCAATGCTAGAGGAGGAGTGGGTTAGTTGGAAAAATGACCAAATAAGCCCCAGCACCTCTGTGTTCATTGCATGTTCCTGGCACCAGTGCAAACCTCCTCAGGTGCATATGCCCGATGGTCCTGTATTACCAGGCTAAAATGGGAATCTGTCTCTTTTTTAATGTTTTTACAAAGTCTTTGTATCATTGACACTGTATGCTCAGCCTGAGGGGTTTGTGTTGTGGTGCTTTGGGATGCAAATCTAACTGGGACTGTTCTGCTGGGCACTGTACAGTGCGCAGATAGGATCTTGGGTGCGCAATTTATGGCGATGGGAGATTTGATCTCCAGCTTTATTCCTTCAGATTTTTGGCTAGGAGCAAGCAAGACTGGGGGCACCTGAACTCTGAGACCTCCTGGCTTGGGTCTTGGTGCCTGCCATGGACTGGGGAGTATCTGGGGCTTCAGATGCTTGCAAAGAGCCTGGGAAGTGGGATACTTTCCAGCAGTAGCACCACACAGACTTGAATGACTGAGCTCTGCTCAGCTTACAGAATTCAGAGCTGATTTAGGCTGAGACATGACATTTTAAAAAAAAAAAAGGTGGGGGGGGAGAAAGGGGCCTTGTCCTGAAGGACTCATGCCTTAAAGATAAGATGCAACATGCCCATAAGCAAGACCGAGTGCATGTGTGGGGAAAGGAGGCAAGGGAATGAACTTGTTCTCATTAGCAGCAATCTTAGCTTGCCACCTGCTGGGCTACAATCAGGTGACACTGTCCTGGTGGCAAGATTTACATCAGTTTTCTCACTTGAATCCCTCTGTCTTGGGACAATAGTGCTTTATCCACTTCCTGCATCAGTGCATCCTCTCACCATCACTGGGCCCTGTCTGAGTTGTTATAGCACAGGACTAAAGGGGAAGCTTTAATTCTCCTGAGGGTCATCACAAGGGCACACTCCAGTCCAAACTTCTATTGCCTGCACTGCAGCATGAACCAGCTAATGCAGTCCTTCCTGTGACCAGAGAAAGGTCCTGTACCAGTCCAGCATTTAAGAGAAGATAAGCCCCAGCATGGATCAGAAACTGGCTAAGAGAAAATCATGACAATGGACGAGTAGTCATTCTGGGTTACAGAAATGAGCTCTGTACCCAGTCTGGGGTTAATGTTCAAGGAGCAGAGTGGGAACACTTTTGCAGAGGATGCATACATGGGTAGATCAGTCAAGACTAGGGAAGGCTGCAGGAAGCCTCATAGACATCCCTTTTGTTTCCAGATACCTATGTAACCAAGTGCAGCTATGGCTGTAGGTAAAGATGCAGCAGTAAGAGCTGTGTAAGCAATCAGAGGCTCCTCAGAGACCCTGGGTATATACTCTGAGTGCCAGCATGTGCTGCTGTTGTTTCCTGTCCTAGGTCAAATAAGCTAATGTGGTTATGCTGCAATAACACCTTCATTTTGCTGCAGACGCACCCTCAGTGCCCAACTAGCACAGGAGCAGATAAGATTCAACTTTGAGTACAAAGCAATGCATATTGGAGGGAATCATTTGAATAATATACTGTTGAGTTTCTGCCATTATCTTCTAACCACTTAGAAAGATGATCTGGGACTTGTGGGAAGGTCAATAAAAAATTTTGCTTAGTGCAAGTCTGTGGTCAGACAAATTGTACAAAACACTAGGCTATACACAGAAATCAAGGGAAACAATAGTTCTGATGCAGCAGTGCAAGGCAATGGGATGCCCTTGTCTGAAATTCTTGATGTGGGGACCAACTGCTTTGGCAGGCATGCTACAAATTTAGCTCTGCCCACTTCCCTGCCTTCCAGATGTCAGAAGGGTCCTAAAGTCTGATTATCCCAAAGGATTTGGTCTCTCTCCTGCTTCCTAGTTCACATCAGATTGTAGCCATACACCTGTGTGAATCCCAAGACCTGCAATTCAGGGCTTTGATGATGGACTTCCTTACAGAACACAGGCTGGAAATCCTGATGTGCTTGACCAGCATTGGGTAATTGGGTCTTACAGCCTAGGTGGGAGGCTGGTTGTCAGTATCAACCCCCTTTTACAAACCAGGGAAATGGGGCATAAGGAAGTGAAGTGACTGGATAGCCCTGTCAAAACCAAAACCTAAAGAACCTGGCCTCAGCCCCAGCCTTCCAATGCCAGGTCTATTCCCTGCCTGGCACCTGCACAGGTTTTATACCACTGTGTCTGCACTCATTAGCTCCATGAATGGTTTCCCTGCCCTGAGTGTTATACCAGCACAGCCCCCAGTCTGGACGTAGTGATGCTGGTAGGAGAGTGCTTCATAGAGGTATAGCTTACCCCTTCTTGCTCAGAGAGATGTTATTCTAGCATTAGCATTCTTATACCACTTGAACAATGCTATGCTGGGGGGATCGAGCTGCTTTCACTGGACTTCTAAGTCAAGTGCTACAACTTGCTGGCATAAGCAAGGCCTGAGAGAGAGAGACAGCCCTGACTCAACACTTGTGTAAGCCCTAAAAGAAGTCAGCACAGAACGTCCCTTGCAGGTGTATCACTGGCTATAACAGGTGTGTTCACACCCTGCTGCAAGAAAACACTTGGAAAGATCTTTGAACTGAAGCTGCTCAAAGCCTGTGCCTGAGACTGTAGCGCAAGGACATTCACCTCTCCTGGCCCTGGGTGTCCTATCACACTGGGGATGCCCACTAACACTAATGTTGCCAGCTCAGAACATGACAGCCTGGGCTGTACAAGCTACTGGAGCCCCTGGACCTTGGCATAGGCCCAGGCCACCATATATCTTCCTGGCTATATTACCCATGCTAGATTGATTAAGGCAAGTATGGGTACATGTCCATCCACAGACTAATCATTCATTTGCTGGATACACAGGCCCTAGCACTGCTTTCACTCTAACCTGCAGCCTTACCTTTTTTCTAAACCAAGTGACTCTAAGGGGAAGACTGTTAGTATTACAGCAGGTTCCCGGGGTCTGCTACAGCCTTAATCCCATGCAGATCACATTTTCCAGAGGCAGGGTGGGAAGGATGACTTTAATAGCAGCTTACAGGTTTCAGCAGGGACCAGAAACACTTTATCTCCTAGGGGTTTTCAATTAATAGTATGAAATGCACAGCTTGGGCTTAAAGCCTTCCCTTTTTTACTCCCTACTGATTATTTGCAAATCAGCTTCTGACCCGATTACAGCACACCCTGCTTAAAGGAACTGCAGGGAAGGACCTTCCAGAAAGAAAGAAATCCCCTCCCTGGTAAACCATTAAGACTGAAATAATGCCAAAGTCTTTGGTGTGACGGTGCCTTCCCTCAGCCACTGGTCATGCTGCCATTACACTGTTGTTAGGATTTGCATTTCTACAGCATCTCTTCTTAAGGAGCTGAGACCTGCATTAATTTTCTTCCCCAACATCCCATGAGATGGAGGTCATGTAGAGCTATCCCCCATGTTACTGATGGGCACCAGAAGCTCAAAGGCAGGGTCTGTGGTTACAGCAGCCTACACAAATCCTGGGAAGAGAATTCAGCTGCCTGCTCTAATGACTAGACACTTCATCCTACTCAATGAGCACATGCTGCAAATGGAGCAATCCACTTGGCATCAAGCCAGCTTGCTGGACACCAGAGAAAACTGTGATCCCCATGGAAAGCCCAAAGGAAGGACGGGTGTGACTTCTCCATGTGGCGTCACTGTAGGGTAACCTCCTGAGAGCAGGGGCATCTTCTGTCACTTTTGTGCTGATAGGTGCACAGAGAAACTAAAGCAGAAGATGTGAGCAGTGAAGGTGGAGCCAGGGGAAAATGATCATTGCAAAGCATGCAGGTAAGTGATATACCCCAGAGCTGAGCTATCCAAATCACTGGCTGCTTTTGACTGACTCAGGGTAGCACATGATGCCTCTGGCAAAGCCTGGGAGAGAACCCAGGTCCCCAAGTCTGTGCCCTGGGCCTTGACCCTGTGACCATCCTTCCTCTTGCTGCCTAGAGTCTCTGGGCTCCCTTCACCTATTAACACAGGCCTTCAGGATTTCTCAGGCTTCATTACGGCAACTACCTTCTTTCCTCCAGGCTCGTCATGGCTCATGGCTTTGCCCTCCATAGTCCCGGTCACCTTTGCCTCTAATTCCCCCAAGGGACAACTCTAGCCTTTGCCTATTACTTTTTACACCTCCTGTTGGATTGAACCCCCTGAAATAACCATCTTACACCTCTGTCTTCTGCTCTAAGTGAACCCCATGGCCAGGATGACTCCGATTCTGTTGCAAAAACGCAACTTGTGTGTGCAGAACCAAGCACTCTGAGACCCTGATCCAGGACTGGGATTTGGAATAGAAGGACATAGGGATGATGGTATTGTAATAAGCGATGACTTAAACAAAGCTGAAATGCCAGTCCCCATCCAGCATTATATATAGGCAAGAGCAATGGGGAGAGTTGTCAGATTTGTCCTTTCTCTGGCCACAACATCGGGGAGATGGAGGGAGAGGGAGAGAACAGAAGAAAGACTTAACAAATTCAGCATACGCTCAAAGGAGAAAAATCCCTTTGCCTCCCGCATGTAAGAAGGATATTTCTGCCCCAGGGCTGAAGAACATGGGCTTATATAACATATATTTGTATCCCTATCTGCCTGGCAATGGCCGGCAATGACATTACATAAATAACACCAGCACTTGTGGGCTTTACAGGATTATTTTGTTACAATCTTTCTAGGAAAAAAAAATGAATGCACAATGTTAATACTTAAGCCTAGATGTTCCCCTTTCATTTCTGATTAAGCCGGTCCGTGATGGATGGATTCTGGTGCTCAGGGGAGTGGTGGCAGGCGGCCCTCTCTGAAGCACAGATAGGTCAGGCCTGTAGGACAAACAGCTGGAGAAGAGGCTGCCCAGGTCTGTGCCGGGATTGGGAAGCGAGTTAATGGCCTGGGTGGATCAGCAGGTGGACCCCGCTCTTGTTAGATTTAAAGAGGAGCTGGGGAGGCAGGCAATCTGCAGTGGAGCATAATAACAGGACGACTGTATTCAGCTCCAGCTGTGTCCCCCAGCTGTGCATTCCCTGCACACGGCGAGGTGTGCAAGGTGCCTAGAGTCCCAGGTCTGCAGGTGACACACTGCTCCAGAGGGCTGTGCCACACAACACTCCAGGTTTGCATTTGCAGCAGCTGAGGGCAGACACTTTGAAAGGTCATGCCACATGTCACTGGTTACGGTTACAAAACAGCAGCTTTACTGATCATGTCCTGTTAGCCGGTGGCTAACACAGAGAGACTAGAACTGACCAAACCTCCCCTCTTCAGCACCACAGCAATACTGCCAGTTCCTCTTCCAGTCCCCCGCGCAGACGGCATACCCTCAAGCTTGTACCCAGCACACATGGGATGACATGTGTGGATTCCTTGGACTTCTTCCCTTCAGCCGTTCCAAAGACCTTTCACAAAATTGAGGCATTTTTTGTGGTACCAGCCTGGTTGTAACCAGCTTGTGCCATATTCATTTAAATAAAAAATGCCTCACCAAAAACTGCCCTGCTACACAGCAGTTGAAGAGGATGGATTGTGGATGGGGAGCTATTTGGTAAGAAGAGAAACTTCTTAAAGCTGAAGTTGTATGTTTTCGGAGAAGATTGTCTGGGCAGTCCTCTGGTTGTACTGTTTTTACCCTGAATGTTAATACAAAGGGAGAGACTAGCTTGACTTAAAACCGCAAGGCCTAAAAATCAGCATGAATCAAAGCTCTCTGTGTGTGCAGCATGGAAGGTGAGAAATATGGACTAACCTGGGATGCAAAGAAATTGTGCTCCTATACCTCATCTGCTGCCAGGGGGCAGTGTAAGAACCCGTCTAATGAATGATGCAGCCAGAGGCTCAGGCGCAGCAAAAGAGATTTTGGCAGTGACACAATGACAGAAAGGGAGTGGAGCAAGAACGTCAAAAAATGCAGTTCTGGAAAGAGAACAGAAGTAGGAGGAAATACAGGGTGTGGGAGTCAGGATCTAGACTAGGGAATGGTGTGAGGAAAACGGTCATTATGAAGTCAGGCCTGGAGTGTTTCTTTCAAAAGCCTGGATGTTGGGAAGGAGGGCTGGTTTTGTGGTGAGGCCTGTAACTTGGGGCCCAGGAAATCCTAAATCCTTGGCTCTAATCTTATTATTTCCCAAGAAAGATGCAGTGAAGGCTTCTCCTCCTGCCCTAAGTGGCAGGCCCAGGGAAGGAGCTGTGGGGCTAAACAAGTCCATTTCCCCACGCACATGTGCACCCACCATCTCGACTGATGCAGCCTTGCCAACCAAACCCCTGTTGCAGATCGGGCCACAATCTCCCTGGCTGCAGGGGTGATGAATGCCTTGGTGCTTGTGAGGCCTGTGGATGCTGCGGTGACAGCCCACAGCAACCAGGCAAGTCCTCTGATGGAGTTTCCTTCAGGGAGACGATGCTCAGGGTAGTTTTCCCTGAACCTAGCTATTGTCTTACAGCAACCCATGCCCTGACTTGGGGCAGGGAAGCCTTCTCCTTCCCCAGACCTCCTAACCCCAGCCACCCTGTCTCTAAAGTGGGGGGCTCCTCCTTACTAACGTAGCTTTGGGCAAGAGCCTAGTAGGGGCCCAAGAGATGGGGAGTGAAAGGAGGAGAAAGGGGCCTGGCTTGGCAGCATCAAACCCCAGTTTCTTGCCACCCGCACCCAACAGCAGGCACTGCATCGAGTTCCTGGCTGGACAGGGCTAGCGTGAAGGGCTCCCAAGGCTTGAGCCCCCACATGCCCCCCTCAGCCGCGTCTCTTGCTGATGGAGACGGCCACCAGTGAGCAGCCGAAGGAGGATTTACTGAGCCTCTATCGGAGCTGCCCCCTGCCTGGCCCCAGGGAAGAGGGGCAGGGGCTGCAGGCTCCCACAGGGTAGAGAATGTGCCCATTGTCTGTGCCCTGCACAGCCCCAGCTCCCTGCTGTGGGAATATCAGAGCCTTCCGCCTGGCTCACACGCCACTGCTTTGTCTCTCGTGCCAGTTCCCAGGGGGTGAGGCCACGATCCCCTGGCACTGGGCAGCTGTCCTCCACTTGCCTCCCACACAGCCACCTGCCATGGCTATGGCAGCAAATGCACAGCGTGTCTCTGGGGGCAGAGACGGGATTGCAGAAGAGCTGCTCAGACTCCTGGGGGCGGAGGCCGCTGGCTGGTGGGGGCGATTTGCAGGACTTCACGAAGGGCCCATTCCCTGACCACCTCAGGGTGCAGCCCGTGGGGCGTGGGAGAAGCGGTTGTGGGCCTGAAGTGTCAAGTCCCCGGGGTCGAGGGTAGGCATGATGAAGGGAGCCGCGTTGGGGGGTGGGAGCTGGCGTAGGGGGTACATTGGGCTCCCTTGTGTTTTCGACTGTTCCCAGAGAGTAGGCAATAAAGTGAGCAGAAGGCAAGTAACCCGCCCACTGTGATGGCAGTGCAAGGAGCTGGCCTAGCTAATATCTGGGGATCTCACAGCCCTTCATATCCATCCCCAAGCCCCATGCCACAGGCTAGGGCAACTGCTTCCATTCATCAGATGGAGAAACTGAGGCACAAAGACAGGAAGTGACCTGCCTGAATCACATGGCGAGAACCCCAGAGTCCTTCCTTCCCTGAGGCACCCGCTCACACCACCACCGTGCTCTGGATCTATCAAGTGTCTCCATGGCTCTTTCACCCCTAAGTTTCTAGATCCAAGCTGCCAGCAAAGACAGGGTGGGAAGGGGCCTTCTGGGCCATCAAGCCCCATCCTCTGTGTTCACAGACAACCATTTCCTGAAAGATTCCCACAGATCACCACTTCAAAACCTTGCATACAAGGTACCAAACCAGGAGCAGCCTCCAGTCAAAGCAGAGGAGACGCAGGCATTGCCAAGGCCCTGTTTGCAACACCAGTGCTCGCACTACACTAAGACCTTCAGCTGGTACAAGGCAAGTGTGTGGTGCGACTAGGAGCAGCCCCAAGGGGCTTCTTAGTCTGGCACCAGTGCCCTGAGCCAGCCATGCCAGCTCATGGCTGAGGTTAGCATGGGTGACTAAAGTGCTTGCTGCTACAGTAGAGCAGGGAGGCAAACACCTGCTCCACCAAGTGCAAGCGGGAGGGAACCTCCATGTCAAAGCCAAGGATGCTGAAGGACACAGAGGCTTCCTGGTTTGATGGTGCCCACAAGTCCCTGGAGCTCTGTTTAGAGAGGAGTGATTTTTTTCCAGCCTTTACCCCCAAGCTGCAAAGGCTCCTTCTGATGGTTTTGCACCACTTGTGCTGTGTGAAGACATCCCTGCTCTCACCTGAGGTATGGGTGCCATGCTTTGTGCCCAGTGCTGCTGCGGGCTCCAGGCTGCTGCTGAGCTAGATGACTCCACCTTCACATCCCTTTGGAAGTGCTCTGGGGTGGGAGGGCTGCAGGGACAGCCCAAGCTGACATCCTCCAGAGACCCTCCAGCTTCTGTAAAACACAAGCACCAGTCCCGGTCAGACAAGCAGACACCTGCCAAGTTGGGCTTGTGATATAAGAGCCTCAGAAATCTCTGAGGAGAAGCAGAACAACACAAACCCAGTCCCCAAGGGTGTTTCTAAGGCCTGACCCCAAACCCAGGACCAGTACACATCCCTGGTGGCTCTTGATCCCTGTCAGGCTCCCCAGGACAGGATGAGCAGCGTCTTTGGGGAAGCAGGGAGCCGAAGCCGAGGTTAACATCTGATGCCTTCTTGGACCATCGGAGGATTCAGCAGCTTTGAAGCAGGCCGAAGGGGAAGAAGGCTTGAGCTGGGTCCTAGCTGAGGGCTTGGTTTGCAGCCAGGCAAAGCCGAGGCTGTGCGGCAGGAGCTGCCAGTGCCCACTAGATGGTACTGTCGGGCTCTCTCAGGTGAGACTTCCCCAGGGAAGATCTCGGCTCCTGCCTGGGGCCCAGGGAGTTGGATTGGGCATGAAAGAAGGGAGACAGGAGAAAGGGACGGGAGAAGGCAGAGAGAAAGAGTGAGGAGGAAGGAAAACTAAAGAAAGGACAGAGTGAAGATATAAGGAGAGAGGAGGAAGCAAGGTGACAGAGACACTCTACTGTAAGATCCAGTCTACTGCTGGCAGGGACTGCCTGTCTCCTTCCCCTACGCATGCTGCTCCCGAGCACCACATCCCTACAAGGGCTGCTGGCCTGGATAGCTGCATATGGAGCAGTGATCTGGAAAACATCCCTCCAGTGTTTAGGAGGAGCAAAAAGCTTCTGAGTCCAGGCCCGGACACCCCTCCCACCCAGGAGACACGTGCATGTGGGCTGCAACCTTCCAGAGCACGGGACTCAGAGCTGAAAACAACGGGGGGCTATCTTTTCAGATCACCCACACCCTGTATTGGCTCCAAGTCAGCCCAGGGCTCATGATCCCCCTCCAACGTCACCCCCACCCTTTACCCTGGGACTGTCTGCCCTGCTCCTCACACTGGCTGCCAGGGTGGATCTGAGCGAGGCTTTCCTGGAGCAGGACTCGAAGTGGAGGATGGAGAACCAGGTTTCCAAGGGTGTGCTTGAGAGCAAGGCTAAATGAAAGCACATGCCCCCTGTTTGGGCCAGGCCAGCACTGGTGAGTCACAGGCTTCATGGGGTGAGGAGAGCAATGATGGGACACAGCAGAGCCAAGAGTGTGGGAAAACTGAACACAGCCCCTGGTACTGAGAGCCAGCAAGAGAGATGCCGGAAGGAGCCTGGGATCCATCCTTGAGGCACGGGAGAGAAAGGCTAGAGAGGAGGGCTTCTTTAAATCCCTAGCAGGAGAAAGCCAAGCAGAGGGGTGCTGGAAAGGCAGTGCAGACAGGCAGGATGCCCCCTTCCTTGTTCAGTGCTCCAAGGAAGTGACTCGCTGCTGCTTACCATGGGGAGCCCCAACTGACCTCTTTTGTTATCGGTTTGTAAGCCTTGGCCCAACCAGGATGAGGTCCCCATTGCGCACCCGACCCTGCAGAGCTCACAGGCAGTACCAGGAGGGGAAGGGGCGATGACCCACTCTCCTTCACGCTAAAGGCAGGTCAATAAGAGAGCCAGGATTGGCACCCAGCTCCTCTAATGCATGCAGCAGTTCCCAAACGCTGATAGATTGTGCACCACCAATTTCAAACGATACCTGAAGTACCACCAGCACATTTTTCAGTTCAACTTTTAAGTACCACCAGCAAATTTTTGTCATATGAAGCAATCCTCATAAGTCTGTTGAAGCATACCACTGACAGGTTGTGGTACCCATACCACAGATTGGGAACCGCTGCCCTAGTGTCAAGGCTACTCCCTCATCCTGACATGGTTCCCCGCCTCTCTGCAATCAGCACATGCACCTCCAGCAGGGTCCACAATACGCTGTGGAGTTCACTGTGTATCTCTCGCTGCAGAGACGGTGTTTTTGGCTGTGGAGTTACAGGGATCTTGGCTCTCAGGATAGGTGGAGCTGTGATGCAGGAATATCAGTCCGTGGAGGTTTTCCTCTGTTTATCTCCACCAGGTTTCAGGTTGTGAGAGCATGGAAAGTTCAAGCTGTGGGCTCCCTCCCCACACCTCCTTCGCTTTGAGCAGGGACTGCCAGTTCTGTTCTGCAGGAAGCCGCCGAATTTATATCGGATGTCATCTGTGTGATCCTGATGCTGGGGAACAGCTGGGCTGGCTCCCAAGCCATGGTAATGGTTATCAGAGTGCTGGATGTGGCAGGCAGCGCATTGCTGAGCGGTGATATAATGTGGCTCAGGTCCCAAGCCACAGCCACTGGCAGGGGCATTTAGCCACACAAGAAGCACAGGAGATGCACGGTGCCTGCAGCGCCATTATACACTGGGCTTAGAAGCAGATGTTGCAGACATGGCAGACCTGGCCAGGCAGGTGGGACTGGATACCCAGAGACCTCCCCTTGCACCCAGCCTCCTGGTCTATATGGAGCTGGCTGCATGCACAGGGGGTCAGGGTTTGGCAGGACGCTGATCCCAGGGCACGTTTCAAAGCTTTGGTTGCCGGGCCCTATGTCAGGGGACTGAGGGCATGTGCCAGCCTGGGCAAGGCTTCCTAGAAGAGGGCACCTGTTCCATCAGGGTGGAAGAGGCCAGACCCAGGAAGGACTCTGGGTCCCAGCCAGGCAGAAGGGTTGGTAGAGAAGGTAACCATTTTTCATGGGGTGCAACCAAGGCAGTGGCCCAGGGCCCCCGTAGGCTGAGTGATACCTCTCGTGCATGTGTGAGTGGGAGGAGGGAGAGACCCACACCTTAGCACCTGCCAGGGGTGACCCCGGGCCCACTCCACCCCTGCCAGCAGGAACGGGCGGTAGAAGTGGGACGCAGTCTAGATAAGGCCTGGCAGCAGGTCCTTGGTTTGGTTTGAGTCCAGTTGACGCAGAACTGGTTTACTGAATGAGTCAGGCCCTAAGGAAAGGGCTGGCGCTCTGTGCCGTTGGGAGCTCTGTTTGGCATGGAGGCTGATGAGTTGGCCAAACCGCTGTCCAGTGGGCTACGGTTCTCGGGCAGAACGACAAGCAGAAGCAAAGGCTAATTAGGAAAAGCTCAACAGAGGGTGAATTAGAAACGCTCCACTGGTTGCATAAATGCTGTGAGGAACGGTGGTAGCAGCGCGCATTCCCACACCTGCTGTGAGCAAGACACGTACTGCCCTCGTGCTCCATCGAAGCCATCATGTGAGAGGTATGTCATCCAGCAAGCATGTGAGGCTTGTGGTAAATTGGCATGTCGAGCCACATTTTGGTGTCCAGATGCACGTCGGGTGCCTTCCTCATGCTTTTCTACTGCTGCAGCGCTGACTTCAAGGCAATTGTTCTCGGCTCTCTCAAGCTACCATAAAATCAAACCCCATCTGGCTTCTACCAGAAAAAGGAAACGAAATAAAGGGCTTGACAGAAAACTCCCCTCGTTAAATGCAATTTGCATGCCCGGTCAGCCGTGGCTTTGCTGAGGAAACGGGCGCTCTGGAGCACTATGCTGAAGGTAACAACCCGCTCCCGCCCGGCGAGAACCTCCACCAAGGCCTCCCACTAGAGCCCTTCCCGGTCTCTTCCTGGACCCCCACCAGCTAGATCAGCTGGGGGCAAATATTTTCCTGAAGACCAAATGTTGGGAGGAGGGTTTTAGGCTCATGGTAATCGTGCACTCTGCTGGACTTACGGTACAGAGCAGGGCTCTGCGGCTTCTCAGTGGCCGAGTCCCACACCTCGCATGGGCCACACACCACGTGGACCACAAGAGTGCAAGCCAAGGCCCTACCCATCCCACCCAGGGGCAGCTGCGCGAGACCCGACCTGGCACGAAACTAATTGGCCCGCAGGCATCAGGGTCCACCTTGTCCCGGCCTCTGTACGAGCGGCGGGGAACTCTGACAAGCATGGGGGTGCATTGCCTCCTGGCTTCTGCTACTGCGTCGCCTTCTGCTACCGAGGCCAGGTCCGAATGGCATTTCCCTGTTGCTGTTAGTGTTGGGCCTGACCTGGGCACCAGTCCCAAGTTTCTTTGTACCCTGGGAAGACACATTCTGGTCTGAACTCAATACATGGACAAAACTGCTCCTAGCAGAGCAGACTCCCACACGGGACAGGAAGCTCCCCAAAGTCCCCCTTGGTGACTCCACAAAGTCAACAGATTCCCTGATCTCTGAGAATCTGGTGAGGTCAAATCCCCGTCCCAGGGAGGCCCCGTGCCCCACACTGGCTTCTAGCCCCTCCTGGCACCCTGACAATATAGCTTCTGCCAGACAACCCCAGGTCCCACATCAAGGTTGGAGGCTCAGAGGCTTGATTATTGCAATGTCCTTCTCTGGCCTTGGCCCTGCTCATGCCCATCCAGGAAGCCAAGGCAAAGACCATTCTCCCAGCCCACTGCTCTGACCAGGTTTTGTCTCTGCATCCCGCCAGCTGGCTCCCCTCTCTGGCACTACTGACCCAAGCTACTTGTCTTTTCTTGATGGTCCTTCCTGACTTCTTCGCTATCAGCTCTCGCTCTGTTCTGCAAAACTGGTTCATGCCTCCAATCAGCCTCTGTGCTTTCTCCTATGCAGCCTTCACTCCTAGGAGCAGGTCCCCAGCAATGGCCACCCCGCTACTTAATGCGCTGTCCCCTGCATACCTTCACTGGCTGAGACCGGAGGGCAGTCAGACTGGCATGTGCTGAGACCGCTGACCGTCACACTGACCAGCACTACCGCATTGTCTCCCTGTACCTGCCTGTGCCCGTGTTCAACCTGCCGTCTCGTCGCACACCGTAGGTGCTCCGGGGCAGGTCCCGTGCCCCTGCTCGGTGTTGGTGCAGTAGTGCAGAACCCTGCCTGGGGTTGTTAAGCAATGCTCAGTGCAAATAACAAGTCACAACTTCCCCATCGGGTCCTGCAGCACTTGGGGTGTGCGGAGAACAGCTGAAGCCGGGAGCCTTAGCTGCAACCTGGCCAACCCTTCCCCATCCTCTGTCTCCAGCTTCTGGTTCCTCATGCCTCCCTCCGACTGTTTTGATGGGCATAGCTCTACAGGCCTCAGGCATAGCAACTGCAGCCAAGGCCACGGGTCTGTGAACAGGGCAGTGCCCACCCAGGAGGCAAGGACAGGGGTTACGATGGCAGGCTGGGCTGCAGCCCTGCTGCTGATGAAGTATTACATGCCTGTTTCTGCTGCCTCTGTTCATCTGTCTTTGCCCTGCCATGCCACCCTCCCTCCAGCTGTGTTACTGTGCTTAAGCTCCTCTTGTGCTAGTTCCTCTTCCCTGACTAAGCTCCTTAAGCCACTGATCTGGTTAAACCTTAGAAATTAGTTTGTTTTACCCTGAAAGTTAATGTACCTCATTCACCGGCCTTCCTGCTCCTGGCGTAGAACCTGGTTTAGCCACTTCACCCCCTGCGGGACTGACCTGCACAACATGTCTTCAGCCATGCAAAGGTAAGGTGGCTCCCAGGGCAGCAGGGGACGTGGCTCCCGCTGCAACAGGGTGGGTACAAACCAAGCAGCCGCACATCAATATATGAGGGAGGTGTGGGGGCAATGGAAAGTTCCCAGTGCCAATGTAACGCCCTCCCCAGAGCAGGCAGCACTGTATCCTCCCCTTTGCCCTTTATTGAGGTTGATGACCCTGCCACAGTCTCATATACCAGAGCTGGGACTTTCAGATGAGGCTTCTGAGTATAGACCCAGCAGTCCCAGATTTCCCTTGTGCTTCCCTGCAGAAGGCCTGAGGTTTGCTGCCTGCTGTATGCTTACACCCATGGGTCATTATATCCCATTAGTAGGGGGCCTGCCTGTACAGGCCTATCAGGGAAATGGTCCCACTCCTCAGCTCTGTGGCAGGCTCCTCTGGGTACCCTACAACACTTGGCTCTCAGCTCTAGGCTCTCTGCTTCCCCCTGCCCGCTCCCCTGTGCCTTGGCAGAGCTGATCTGGGGAGTTGAGCGACTTTTCTCCTTCCCGTAATGCACACGCTTGTTTGAGAAGGGAAGTGCAACGCTCAAACCCCGCGTTCCCCCTGCTGAGCAGGGTTTTGGGAACTTCGATTCTTGCCGTCGCTCTCATTCCAGGAAGAGCGAACAGCAGCATCCTTCCAGCAGCACGCAGCCCTCAATGCAGCGGCTCTGAGCCCTGGTCTGAGCCGAGAACCGGTGATTTTCCAGCATTCAGAACCGGCCCAGCCTTGTCCCCTGCCCTGAGTATTTCGCTTAACACCCTTGAGGGCATCTCTTAGAATAGTAGCTGCGCCAGGCAGTCAGGAACTGGATGCCTATCTATTTCAGTCTGGCTGCCCTAATGCAGCCACACTCCCCTGCTCACGCTGTGGCCAGCCAGCCCCTTTCAACAGCCTAGAAGTGGTTTACATTATAGGCATTAGCGCCTGTTGGCAGGAGTTGCTGCCTCGTCCAGAGGAAATGCTGATGCCAAGAACTAGGAGCTTCACCAGCAAAGATGGTTCTTATGAACAGAGGGGTAGGGGGCCTCTGCCCCCCCCCCAGCTCCCAGGAATGCGAGACCGCTGCTGACGAAGGGAGGCAGAACCATACGGGGAAGCAGGAGGATGACATAAAGACGCCGTGAGTCCAGGGGCAGCAGATGCTTCTGCTTCAGTGTCGTGCCTGAGACGACAGATGCCTGCAGCGGTGGGGTTAGCTATCCTGCAGCCTCACCTGGACGCCCCAGTCACAGGAATGCAGAGCAGAAAGGGCCACCAAGACTCGGGGTTCACAGGCATCGGTCACCCAAGGATCTCCCGCATCACGTCTTTGAGTCCTCCCCACACAGTCATAAGGCCCTAGGTCTGAAACCCTCAGGGCACCCTGATGTGCCACAGGCAAAAGCAGGGGAGAGAAGGATGCTGCCAGTGCAACAATAGGGAAATGCTCAGAGGATCCTAGGAAAAGGAGGAGAAAACAACCCCCCAGCCTATGCCAATCTGTCCCTGGGGGGAACTGCAGCTGTGCCCCTCATGGCCAGGCACTGTACAGACACAGAGCAAAGGGATGACCCCCTGCCCTGTGAAGCCACATGTAACCTAGGTGTGAGAGGAAAAATGCCATTGCACACAAGGGGCTGGGAAAGTGTGACAAGGAGCAGTGTGACCCTTTCGCTGGCTGCCCTGGGAGTCTGGCTGGCCCCGAGGGTTCACGTACAAAGCCAGTGCAGCACACGCAGATTGAGAGGCCTTGTCACCAGTGTGAAACTCAGCTCCAACACAGCACGTGTCCACACTCAGCACAGTTAGCCAGGAGTGCTGGCTGTATCAGCAGGCCTGGGGGCTTTCATCCTTCAAGACAGATGTCAAGCTGTCACCAGGTTCAAGGAAGGATTTGTTCCCCTCTCCTGGGGCGCTGTTCCTTCTCAAAGTGCACGGCACCATGCAAAGCCAACCACCCACGGTCCTTTTTCCATGGCACCAGCTGCTCAGGCAGCACGCACAGTGCCCTGGCTTGTTCCAGGGTGCACAGATATGAGTGCAGCTATGCTGCCTTGGTGGGGTGGGTAGGAAGACAGGGTGCCAAGGAGAAAATGGAAGCCTGTATAAAAGAGCAAGGAGTGTGCATGTGTGTGTGTGCATATGTGCGGTGGGAACTGGGACAGAGGGTGTGAGCAGGAAGGCAGGCTCGTCTCTGGCCCTGCCGGCACTTCCCAAACAATAGCGATTCAAACACCCAGCTAAGCACAATTCCCACTCTGTTCAGCAGCAGCAGAGCTGAAGCATGGTTCAGGCTGGCTATTGTTAGTGAGACTCAGCTGCATTAGGACAAGTGCATAGGAAGGCACATGCTGACTGGCTAAACCTCGCCATGGGTCAGGCTTGGAGCTCTGCTGAATGAATCTGAGGAAGTTCCTGGCTCTGGAAGCCTCTGCCTCTGGGTTGTCCATTGGCTCCCATGCCTTCCCAGTAGCCTCGCGAACAGGAAGGGATGCCGCAGAGGAGCTAAGGGACGCAGACATCAGGAGTTCCCTTGCTAGGCTCTCCCTAACCCTCCACAGCCTGCCATCACCAGAGTTGTAACTTGTCCCAATCACTTGCTCATTAAGGGCTTTAAGCAGCAATTGTTCTCTGAGCAACAGCATCATGACCCCCCCGCGTGCCGCAGCATGTGGACAGCTGGTGGTGTTTGCAGCAAGGGGCAGTCCCTTGGAAAATCCCAACTTTGGTTTAAAAAACATCACATGATCCTTAAAACTAACTCTGGAGGGCTTTTCCTCCTTGATGGCCTTCTGGCCACGGAGCTCCTGGAGGTCACAATTTCAGGCTTTTCTCTGCACAGCTTTATTTCGAAGGTGAATCCCGGGTCTCGTGGGCTTTCGGATCTGATCCTGCCTCTGAGCGAGGCGCCTACCTCCCGCGCAGCGGCTGGGCCCGTTGCCTCGAGTTCCCGAGTGCTTGCAGCAGCCAAATTCCTCGCAAACAGCCTCGGCACCTCTGACGTGTGCACGGAGTGAGGCTGGGGACTATATCAGTCAGTGACAGGCAGGAATGGAATGTACCCGGGAGCCAAGCAGTGGACCCTCTCGCCTTTTCCCCTGCACCTCTCCTCTTATGGAGAGGAGCACAAGGGTGGCGTGTGGGGGAGCTGCCGGAGCCACTCCAGTTATGGAGAAGCGGGCTGGGGAAGCCCTCTCCTGCTTGTGCTGTCAGCCTGTACTGAGCTTGGCCAGGCCCCCGCGAGCCTTTCAGGTCTGTTTAATGTGGGCTGGGGAGTCCAATGCATCAGTCCCAGTGAGTGATGCTTGCTCTGCCCATCTGAAGGGGGGTGAACTTTGCAAGCCTGTGTCCCAGCTTGACCCCGCTGCCCCAGAACCACTGTGTGGGCCTGAGCCTGGGTGCTCAAGTCCAGATCCAGATCCAAGCAGGCTTAAAACCGCAGGTGTTTCTGAGCAGGCCTGGTCTGGCTGTGGCGCTAGGTTTGTGCAAGGGTCCCACCACTGAGATGCAGCACTGGGTTGGGGCCCCGCAGCTCCCTAACAGCTCGCAGCAACATGCTTGGATTTGTAAGAAGGCATGAATGAGTCAGCTGGGATCGCAGGGGCGAATTCCGGTTGGCCAGGCGTCATTACCCCGACACGGTTGTTTAATTAGGACGCTGGGTTTAACATCCTGACTCCTGCAGAGTGTGTCCAACGGCACCCCCAGGGACATGCAGCTGTGGCCTCTGTTTTACATGTCCTGCCTTATGCCTTGTCTGGACCTTCCGGCAGCCCAGCCCGCCCCCCTTGCACTGATCAGTAACAGCCTGGAAAGAGGAATGCTCCTCTACCCCATGTCCCGCCATACCAAGGTGTCTCCCAGCCAAAGGCTAACCAGGCCAACACAGCTGAGCTCACGAAGCCTAATGAGATCACTGCCGGAGGTGCTATGGCTGCAGGTCCCACAGAGAGAGTGTTTCCGGTCATCAGGTCTGCTTCCAAGGAATCAGGGTAAATGAACGGCGGGCGCCAGAGTGTGTCAGCGCAAGGGACATGAGCAGGAGCCAGGCGCTTTACCTGGAGAAGGAGCTGACAGCGCATCGCATGAGGCATGGCCCAGACCTGAGCGTGCAGCTTCATGGTGGCAGGCACCCTCTGTACTGTGCACCAAGGGGTGTTGCCCGCGCTTGTCCCAATCTGGCAGCCTGTAGCCAAAGCCCTCAGCAAGCCCAGCTGGGACCGACTGTGCAGAGGAGCTGAGCTCCCGGCTGAACAGCTGCAGAAGGACCGTGTTTTCACAGCAGGGTCTGGCCCCGCTGCCCAGAGCTGCTCGACAGCCGCCCCTGCCTCCTTCACCTCTTTGACTGCCCCTCTCTGCCTCCCTTCCGCATCTCGCTCCCCTTCTCCGTTGCTCCTCCCTTCCCCATTCTCTCTATCACTCTCCCTTTTTACTCTTTTCCTTCCTTTCCTAGCTACCCTCCTTCTCCCTCCCCCACTTATTCCTTCCCCTGCTTTTTATTGCCTCTCTCTGATCTGAGTCACTGATCCTGCTCCTGGTCCATGCGCAGCAGGCAGTTGGGAGGAAAAGAGCTACTGGCAGCAGAGGATTTGGGTTTCTCCTATAGCTGCTTTGAAGCAGAAACCCCGATAGTGGGGAGGGGTTCCCTGTACAGAAAGGGCTTCTGGGGAGCACCTACCTGGCGGGCTCCTGGAGGGGCTGCCTTTACTGGGTGTTGACCAGGGAAGAACTATCCCCTTCATGGTAGGTATATCAGGCAGCAGAGGCTCTGCCCCGAGGTACCACACAAATGGCATGACTGTCTTGGCCCTGCCACTCAGCTGAAGGAAAGTCTCCAGGGACCTGTGGGCAGTATAGGGCTTATGACACTCAATGTCAATCCCTACCATCAGAGGGAAGTGATAGCTCAACACTGTGGCCTCCTGCTTACATTAGTGTTTGTTCCCATTATCTGACTGAAGCATCAATCAGGGGATCGTTGTTGTGACAGCTCCGCTGCACGTCATAAGCAAGCATGGATGTTGACTGGGCTGCACCCTGAGGCGTGGCATGAAGTGGGTGGCTGGCTCGTTATGAAGATGGAGAAATACTTTGAAGAAAACCCCAAGAAGTGCTTGCGCTGAGTTTTCCTTGATATAATTGGCCTGGTCTCACCTCACCCCATTCTGACACCTAATTCTCTCTGACCTGCTAGGCTGAAGGTCAAAGCCTCTCCCCAGCTGAAGGTCGGCTTCCAAAATTAAGTCGTGGGTAGGCCACTAAGAGGTGCTTAGGCTGTGAGTGCACGGAAAGGCATGTGAGCATTGGGACGCCGAAGAACCAGGTCTAAACCCAGCTCTGCTGCATGATTTCAGGTAAATCACATTGCCTCTAACTGCCTCAGTTTGCTCATCTATAGAAGGGGGACAGCCACATTCTACTTTGTAAATCACTGAGGATGGAAAGCACCACCTAAGCTTGTGTCTACACTGGAGTGTAGGGTAGATGTATGCATGCTGGCTAGCTTGAGTGTCAGTAGCAGTCTAGCCATGGCAGCTTGGAGCAAAACATGGCCTGTAAATCTACCCAGGAAACTGGGAAAACACTCAGATCAGAGGTGCCAAGTATGTGGGGGCCTGAGAGCCCTGGCCCCCCTTGGGAAGAGGACTGTCCATCATCTTAGGTGCTCCCAGTAAAAATAAAAATTGGTGCCTATACTCAGGTACTTTATCTATGCCCCATGCCTGTCTACACTGCACCGCACAGCAGTGTAGTGACTGCCATGTAGGCATAAAAGTTACATGCTCACTCACACTTCCTATGAAGGCTCTGTTGATCCGTGGTTGATGAGAAGAGTTAATTGTTTCAGCATGTTACAGCTTGTGAGCAGTAGGGACGCTGATGGCTGTTAACTGTGGAGATCGTGGAAATTCCTGTGTTATTTTTACAAAGAAGATGTGTGACTTGGTTCCCAGCCCACTCCTGTTGTATGTACTGTTATCTATTGGGATTTGTGTTTTTCCCAGGACAGGGAATGGAGAGATGGGTGTTGGTCACAGAGGCATGGCTGGGTAGGTGTGAATGAATTAGCAAGAACTGCCAATGTGTGAACACAGTTACTTTGGAGACACAGTGAAGAACCTGGACTGGACCGTTCATTCCTCATGATTCCCAGGCCATGGGCACTTTCCAAAATCCCCTTCCTCTGCCGGTTCTGGCCATGCATGAGTCATGTGAATGCAGCACAACTGCAACTGGAAACCGAGCACAGAGGGGACTCCGGCTCTCCTCACTGCAGGGGGACTCAGTCCAGGACAGGAGGGGGAAACAGTACTGCCATCATGCATATGCACATCAACTTGTCTAATTATTCTACCAGAAAGGCTCCCGTACTCTATTCCAGAGTTAGATGACACATACTGACCTGTTTGGAAACTGCTGTTCCGTGTCATTGCAAATACCTTGCTGGCTGCTTTACATCTGACCTAAACTCCTTTAAATCTGTTGGAAAAGCCAAGGTGAGAAGCAAAGGTGCTGAAGCCAGGGATCCAAGCTTGGACCTTGGACCTTTGTAAAGAGAGGGGAAAGGGACAGAGTTTAGCTCCAGGAAGAGGACATGCCCTGAGAGGCATAACACACCCCACGGAGCTGTGACTTATGCCTGGCAGGTCTTCTGGAGGGTTACAAAGAACCTGCTGAATGCTCTAACAACTTATTGCCCATCAGCCTGACCTCTATCCTGGGGAAGGTCCTAGAAAATATTATCAGAGAGACTATTCTTAACAGACTGGCCAATGACAACATCCTGAGGGACAGCCAGCACGGGTTTGTTGCGGATAGGTCTTGCTTGACGAATCTAACTTCCTTCTACAACCAGGTGACCTATCACCTGGACAAGGGAGAGAAGATTGATATTGTATATCTTGACTTTAAAAAAGGCTTCGATCTGGTATTCTATGATCACCTCCTAGCAAAACTGGCCAACTGCAGCCTCAGTTTCAGCACAATCTGCTGGCTGGGGAATTGGCTCCACGGTAGGACCCAGAGGGTGGTGGTTGATGGAAGTCAATCGTCGTGGTGCCCTGTGACCAGTGAGGTCCCTCAAGGCTCTGTCCTTGGGCCAACACTATTCAACATCTTCATTAATGATGTAGACATTGGTGTCAGAAGCAGGCTGGCCAAGTTTGCCAACCACACCAAACTTTGGGGTAAAGCATCCACACCTGAGGGTGATCCAGGCTGACCTTGACAGGCTCAGGAAGTAGGCAGATGAGAACCTGATGGTGTTTAACACCAAAAAATGCAAGGTTCTCCACCTTGGGAGGAAAAACCTGCACCATGCTTATAGGCTTGGCAGTGCTACGCTGGCTAGCACTAAAGACGAAAAGGACTTGGGGGTCATGACTGACCACAAGATGAACATGAGCCTGCAATGTGATGCTGCAGCTAGTAAAGTGAGCAACACACTGGCTTGCATCCATAGATGCTTCTCGAGCAAATCCCAGGGCGTCATTCTCCCGTTGTACTCGGCCTCGGTGAGGCCACAGCTGGAGTACTGCATCCAGTTTTGGGCTCCACAATTCAAAAAGGATGTGGAGAAGCTTGAGAGAGTCACATGCATGATCAGAGGTCAGGAAAACAGACTTTACAACCACAGGCTGAGAGCCATGGGGCTCTTTAGCCTGGAAAAGCGCAGGCTTACGGGTGATCTGGTGGCTGCCTATAAGTTTATCAGAGGTGCTGACCAGGACCTGGGGGAACGTCTGTTCAGCAGAGCGCCCCAAGGGATGACGAGGTCGAACGGTCACAAACTCCTGCAAGACCGTTTCAGGCTGGACATAAGGAAGAATTTCTTTACTGTCTGAGCCCCAAGGTCTGGAATAACCTGCCAGCTGAGGTGGTTCATGCACCTACTTTGAACACCTTCGAGAGAAATTTGGATGTTTATCTTGCTGGGATCCTATGACCCCAGCTGACTTCCTGCCCTTTGGGCGGGGGGCTGGACTCGAAGATCTTCCAAGGTCCTTTCCAGCCCGAATGTCTATGAAATCTTAATAAAACCTCCACTAATCCTTTCCATTAAGGTTCCAGCTATCAATGACTTTTAAAGGGTTAATAAAATGTGACCAATTATATTTTATAAGTATTATTCTTATCTGGCTGGTTGCCTGAGCTAGAGCCAGGCAGCGTGGGGCCTGTGTTTGAGTCTCACACGATAGTCCTGCTTAGACCCTGCTCCACTCTCGGGGGGTGGGGGGGCATGTCTGGTTGCTAAGTGAAACACCTGCTTTCCATGGTTAGCAAGGAGATGGTGTCCCAGAGTTCAAGTGATGTTTGTGGCTGTGCTGGGAGACCTTGCTTAAGTAAAGGGAACACACCTTAGCAACCAAGCCCAGCCCTGAAGCCGCATTAGCGAATGCTAGGTTGTAGCCAGAGAAACTCTTTGAATCTTTATGGGAGTTTCTATGGTTGGCACTGAACTGTCACAGGGCAGCAACTAAGGGACAAAGGGAAGAACACAAACAGTACTTGGAGTGTAAAGACAAACTGGTGATGACTACAGTCACGCTAGAGTCCAACAAAAGCAATGCAGGAGCTCACATGGCTTGTCCTGGTTACAGCCCCACGTAGCAGCCATCTCTCCCCACGGGTGGGCAGAAGGTTTCAGAATAAAGCTGAATGAGGCCATTCAGACTTTAGGAGCAACAGGCTTCAGGCTCCCTGCAGACTCAGGCAGGTATCAGGTATGCTCACCTCCCATTTTCCAGTGCTTCTTTGAAGAAAATGAGATGCTGGTCTCATCAGACGCCCCTAGGCTCAGTTCCCAATGCCGGCCATATCCTTCACATGTGCATACTGCACATCCCTAAAAACCCTTTGCCGACATGACCGCCTGCGCTCACAGAGAGCACAAAAAAAGTCTCTCCCTATGGATTAAGTGCAAAATATTATCTCCCAAGTTATGTCAGAAAGAGACAGTTAATTCCTAAGAGGCAGTTCACCAGTTACTGTTTACACAGCACTCGGAAGCTGCCATGAGGCATAAGAAAACATGAGGAAAAACTGGGGTCTTTCCAAAAAACACAAGAGAAAAGGGCTACAGATGTCCCTTGCCAACATTCATGATTCACTACAGAGACCAAGACAGTAAACATAAATATTCAACTATTATATATTAAACCATTAAATATTAAACCATAGTCATGCCTAAAGTAGGGCATGAATAAGTTGCCAGCTGGCTACAGCGGGAAGGGACAGGCTACAGCCCCCTGGTACCCACTCTCATGACTTTGCTGAGTGCTTCAGCTCCTGGAATCCAGTAATTACAAGAGATTCTCTGTTTTCACGAGAAAAGCAAGTTACTCATGTTTCAGAGGAAAAGCTTTGGAGATGGGACCAATGAAGACTCAAAAGAGTAGGAGGCCAATGACAAAGAAGCTCGAAGCTAAGTATGTTAAAAGACTCCTGGGGGTTAAGTTATTCTTGTGATTTTTTTGGAGGGGTGGGTGGGAGCACTTGGGCTTGGCCTACAATCCATCTGCACTTTCAAAAGCCACTGGTTCTTGTGGGTGGTACCTTACAGAGGCCTGGATTGTCTGATCGGGTAGGGCCCCCCACCCAAAAATTAGGTCTTTCTATGTTGATGCAATCTGGGCAGCCCAAATCAGCAGCTCCTTTGGAAAATGTAGCCCCACATCCCTGCTGCAGTCCTTCCCATGGATCTCAACCAGAGAGGCCATGAACAGGGGGCCCTTTGACTTCCATGGGGGATGCAGCTGCTCAGAGCATCTTCGTGTCAAGCCCAAATGCAGGAGGGAGTGAGCTTGGCAGCATTTCTGGAGGATGGGAGCTCATACATTGTCCCCTTGGGGCACCAGGAGCATGAGAACCGTGACCCTTGCAAGCAAACAAAACAGTGGCCCTGAATTGAGCAGGAGGGCAGCTCCTGGGGGTCACATATTCCAGTAAACGCTGTGGCACACAGAGTACTGCATGCTGGACCTCTAATCTCCATCGCCGTCCCTGAGATGAGGATGGGCACTGGCTGGGAAGGGGCAAGGGCTGCAGCCCAGACACTTGTCTCCATGCGCACTCCCTGGTCAGTCACAGAATCCCATGTCCTGCACTCCTTCCTAGCCCTGGTGGATGTCCTGATGTTTTCCACAGCACAGTCACTGGTCCCCGGCCAGGACTAACACTTGCCCAGCTAGGCGAGTCCATCACCCTGCCAGACATCCACAGTCCTGAGCCAAGAGAAACAGCTCCAACCCGGAAGGAAGAAAAGCACCACCCCGTAATGCCCAGGGGAACTGGAGCTCTGCAGCAGTACGATGGCAGTGACAGGAGCCTGCCAGAGCCACCTGCAGTGGCAGTGGCACGGCCTTCTCTGCCACCTTTGCCCTGCCTGACTCCAGCACAGAAGAGACCCATCTGCTGCCTCCGATGAGCAAACCTCCTTTCGTGGCATGTCTGCTCAGAGGGAGGCTGTGGTGTTAGAGGTGGCCATGGGGGCTCTCAGAAGGGTCTTTGCTAGTCCCGGCTGAGAGACAGCCTCCCCTACGCCACGGAGCTC
Source organism: Crocodylus porosus (assembly GCF_001723895.1). Taxonomy (NCBI): domain Eukaryota; kingdom Metazoa; phylum Chordata; order Crocodylia; family Crocodylidae; genus Crocodylus; species Crocodylus porosus. Next base: position 2,610,741 of record NW_017728940.1, on the reverse strand, counting down.
CATGGGAACATGGGCAGGCCCCTTATTAAGCTGCTCTCTAGATCTAACCAGGCCCAGTGCATACAGCCAGGCCATGCACAAGGGGCAGCTGCCATGGGACAGTGGTTTTTAACTGGTGGGCTGGGGGCTACTGCAGGGAGGCTGCAGACCCCTCAGTCATCCTGCAGCATCGCGCTGATGATCCTCCTGAACAGGTAGCAGCAGGCGGCATTGCTGAGAGGCAGAGCAGGGGCAGGGGAGGAGGTGCCTGGGGGTGGAGAGGGCAGGTACTGTTGGGCTGTGCGGAGGCTGGAGACAGGCTGCAGGATAAAGATGGTCATTGTTCCAGGAGCCTGTGGGAGACCAAGGCCCCTCCGATTATTCTGGGATGTACCTGAATACCGGGAATGCTTATGCCAGGCTGGATGCAAAGCCTGGAAGGTCTGTGCATCACACCCAAAGCTCCAGAAGAAAGGGTGTGAGGGTTGGTCCCTCTCTCATGAGAAACGGGCAGGGAGAAAAGGGAAGCTGAGGGCAAACAGATGAAGTGCCTTATCTCTAACATGGCAGGACAAGTCCGTGGCAGAGCTCGGTTCACTTCCCAGCCCCTTGCCTTAGCCACTCACCCCCTTCTTGCTCCTTCTTCTGTTCCTGCTCCTTTCCCATTTCCTGGTCATAGGTTGCTCAGCCTCACATCCTCCCCACCACCACATGCCTGGGCTGTCACTGCAGCTTCAGTTCCCTACTCCCGCCGAGGCCACGACCCCCAGCTTTTGCAATGCCCTGCCAGCCCTGTGCTGATTTGAGCCCTGCCATGTGTCAGCAGCATGGCTCGGACACTCTTGGCCATTAACACTAGGAATCCTGGAATCTGAGCGTGCCACAGACATGGAGGTCGGTGTGCTGGGGGTGTGAAGGGTGGAATGGGAGTAGCAAGCTGTGGCTACTATTCACTCGCAGGCTTTGGTTAATGGGGTCAGATGAGCAAAATGGGGTGACCAACCTATTCTGGGAGCTGAGCAAGAAACCGAAGAGGGTGGAAAACAAGCTTGAACCTGCAACAGCCTTTTGTGCTTTGAACCGGCCAAGAGAAAAAGCCCAGCTCCCAGTCCCTGCAGAGGGAAGGACTGAACGTACCAGACATGGCTGGGGCAGGCAAGAAGCATTCAGCGGGATCGGATAGCAGGCAGGTGAAACAGGAAACTCCTGGGTGATATCAGCAACCTCTAACGAGCCTCTGCAGCCTTCGGTCCACTGCCATCCAGCAGGTACGGGACAGCCAAGGGTCAAACACTATTAATAGAAAGAGGATGGGGGTGAGGGCAGTCAGGACCCAAATACCAGCAACGCTGAAACCTGCTGAGCCTGGAGTGCTTTAGGGAGGGACAGAGCAGGAATATGGTGGCTTTTGCTTTAAGTGGGTCCTTTTCCTCCTAAGCTGCTTCCCTTGGGTTTCTAGTTGATCCTTCTCCCTGGGCCAGGGCTGGCTTGATAATCACTTCTGTCCTGCACCTGCTTTCCCTGAGCTAAGGGGCAACTCAAGCTTCCTCCTTGGCCTCTGCCCATCTGCCTCCTGTCCAGTGGGCAGCAGCAATTGAGTTGCATGTGGCATCCTATCAGCTGGGCCTCCAGATCCCAGCACCGTCTGTCACAGGCTGACCCACCTTCTAGACCCAAGTCCTTGCCTTTCCCTTCCCCGCGCTCTCTCCTGCTTTGTCAGAGGTGGAACAGGACAGGGCAGCAGATGCGTTTCTGCAAGGGCTGCCTGCAGCTCGATGTTTCTGCTGAGCTAGGAGGTGTTCCTGCTCTTCATATTTGTGTACTTCCAGCCACAGCCCCAAACCCCCTCACACTGCATCGTCACAACCCAGCATTACTATCCCCACTTTTCAGATAGAGAGACGAAAGCAAGGAGAGGGTGAAATGCAGATGGGGAAGGGATAAAGCCCCTTCCCCCTGCCTTTCTGTTATCCCCAAGGCTTGAAGCCACCACCTGAGCTGCATAAGTTGAGCAAAGAGGGATCCAGCGCCCAGAACTGCCATAGCGGCCGCTTTCCCCGGTGCTAGACTTGGCTCCGGCTCTGGGGTTGCCTACACTGAAGTCACAGCAGCAGCTGCAGCTCATGTGAAGGTCACTGAGCGAACGAGCTCAGGTGCCAACAGCAGCGTAGCATGGAGCAGGCTGCACAGCCTGCCCAAGAAGACGGGCAAACATGGGGTGAGTGGAGCTAAGTGGTGCGTGCCCAAGCGCGTGGCAGTGACTGCAGCACAGATACACCCAGAAGCCACTCGGTCCTGCCAAGCAGCCTGGTGGAAGGGGCTGCCTGACGTGAGAACAGGCCCCTGCCTGTTGCGCCTGTGCAAGCCCGCTGGCCTCAAAGGGCATCTCTGAAACCAGAATTTGCCCCATTGTCTCCGGGGGTGCTAGGAGCTGTCCAAGCTCTTCCCCCCCATCCCTGACTAATCCCATCACTCATTCCTGTGGCCGAGCTCCCCAGCAGAGAGAAGAGCTGGTGACTAAGCCGCTGGGTGAGATCCCTGCGCCTTTCCCCCACCGCAGTGCAGTTCTGCTGCCATCTGTACAGGGTGATCCCACGGCCCGGGAATGGGACAGACAAGATGAGCAAGGATTCCCCGTCACGTCCAGGGTGACACAGCCAGGGAGAAGATGGCTCCGTCCCACCAGCCACAGAGGAGGCCACGGAGAAGAGGCGGAGGTGGAGTGTCCTGGCCAGAGCAGACCCCCTTCTTGGGTCGGCTTAGTCAGGGCAAAGCTTCCCTCACACACCCATCACTGAGGATGGGGCTGGGTTTGTTTTGGCACCCGAAAAAAAAAATCACTGTTCTCAACACAAAATAGAGAGAATAAAATCTGACAGCTCTGCTGCTTGTACAAACACATAGCTGTGGCTTGGCCAGGGGACTGGGCTGCTGAGATGGGCGAGTGGGGAGAGCCAAAGGGAGCTCCTGGTCCGTGGGGGGGAAGCCAGGAGGTCCCGCACTGCCATGCAAGTGGCCAGGGAAGGCAGCAGGAAAGGACTAGATGATCTCTGGAGGTCCCTTCCAGCCCTGCTTCTCTATGAATCTATGACTCACACATCCCAGCTTCTCTGGGTTTCTTTTGGCTGTGAAATCTTGGGGCCAGGGAACACCTTTTTGCTCTGTTACAGTACAGGGGTCTGGGCTTTTGGCATAGGAGGCTCTCAGCTGCATCCCTGCTGCTGCTGCAAAGTAATGCCCGCGGAGGGCAGCTCAGCTCCATCCAGGAAGCTCCAAGCAACCACAGTGTTGCTGTGGCAGAACAGATACAGGACCGGGTGTCTCTTTGCCATGGATGGTGGCATGTTTCTGTGCTTGGGTCCAGCAGGAGTTTCCAGGCCCAGTCAACAGTGTCCCCCTGCATTCATGGCTCTGTGAATTGGGTCCATCGGAGTCACGCATTCCTTGCTGTTCATCTCTCAGAAAGTGGGAACTTCAGTTGAGCACAATTCGGAGTCCCCATCTCATATAAGCAGGTTTGCACTTTCTTCTTTACCAGGGACCAGTGATTTGGAGAGAGGGGCAAGGACTTGGCCTATCCACAAGCCAAGCAAGACCCAAGGACCTGAGCCCCTTAACAGAAGGAGTATGGGAATCTCAGCAAGCCGAGCCCATGCACCCCAGTGTAAGGGATCCTCTGCACCCATGCACATCCCTACTTGCTACTGATGTGCATCTGGGTTGGGAGAATGCATAGGTGTGGCTCCTTCAGGACCTAAGCCCCCAGGCCACAGGGAGAGCTCAGTCGTGGCCGACGCATGGACCCCAGCCCCCTCGAGTGTCACCACCTCCAGGCCCTGAATGCCACTCCTACCCCACAGTGGTTTTGTGTCCCACAACTCGGCCCACGTGAGCCACGGGAACCGAAACTCCCCTTCTCTTTTTCACATGTGTTGCTGCTCTGCTCAAATATTTGTTTTGGAAGTGCTCCTTTACCCAGCTCCCCAGCCCTGCAGCCGGCGGAGTCTCCAGCAGGAAAGCTGCCTGCAAGCCAGGCACTGAGGATGGACCCTGTTCAAACCCAGAACTCCGCCTTGCTTAAGGAAAACAACATATGGCAGCGCTGTTCCTCATTAGCGCCGTCCTTCGAGCAGCCTCAGACAGACAGCATTGGCTCTGGCCTGTGCGGGGAGCAGGGGCTGCCTCTGCCTCTAACCCCTGGAGCTCCCTCTGGCCCATGTGAGGCTGAAGGCATCCAACCAGCTTCCAGGAGCCATCCCATGCCTGCCATACGCATCCTTCAAACCTCTTGGTGCCACATGCACTGAGGTTTGCGACGCTCTCTGCGAGACAAATCCCCACCTAGCCAGCCAGCAGTCCTGCCCTAACTGTGCAGCCTCATCCTCTTCTGCATCCTCTCCACCTCTCTGAAATGATGCGGTCTCCCCTTGTAAGAGCCCTCAAGTGCTGCTTGGAGACAGAGCACTCCTTAAAACAGGTGCTCGGACCTGCCTGGCAGGGAGGATTATCTGGCCTAGCTGGAAGGGGGCCTGGTGACTCCGGTCAAAGCAGAGAGAGCTCAACTGAGGGGGAGATGCAGGAAGTATAGTGGACTTCGTGGCATTCATGGATCAGAGGGGGCTGGAAGGGACCTCAGGAGGTCACATCTAGTCCAACCCCCTGCTCCAGGCAGAAGAAGCCCCATCTAAACTCCCCCAGACAAGTATTGGTTTCACCTCATCCCACAGCTGAAGTAGGGTCCTACCGATGTCCTGCTTCTGTAAGGCCAGGAAGGAGCTTGTGAAAATATGCTCGAGATCCAAGGAAGCTGAGCAAGAAACCCCTGCTGCAGAGGGTTGAGCATGTCCCCTGCTGCAGAGGGAGGCAAAACCCCACAGTCCATGTCAGTCTGACCAGGAGGTAAAATTCCCTCCTGACTTCAAATGTGGTGGTCGGTCTGATCCTGAGCGGAGGGGCAAGCCCCTCTAATCAGGAACATCTGGGTTTTGGTCTCAGCAGGAGCGCTGGCACAGCCCGGTCACAATCCCAAGCCTTGGCTGCAGACAACACCCAATGATGCTGAGGAAGGCAAAAAAAGTCCTGCCACCCATAACAGCAAGAGGGGAAAAAATTCCTTCCCAGCCCCACGTGATGACCAGCAAAGCCCAGAAGCCGGGGAGAGCCAGGCATACTCCCTCTGCACCGCAACCCCATGCATCCCACACCCTGACTGTAGCACCAGAGCTTCCTTTTCCATCCTCCTGTGTCCTCCATAACCTTATCCCAGCTCCTTTTTCACACTGCATGTAACCAGTACCACCTCCCAGTGCCATCTCCCTGCTGGGTGAAGAGCTCTGTTTACCAACTGAGAATGAGACTGTAGAGCATGCTATGGCAAGAGGGGAGAAACTGCCAGCCTCACTGCCTTCCCCACGACACCCTAGCTCACCTCTTTGCCTTAGCCCTCCTTCGTGCCCTGAGGTCAGTTCTTCATGCACACACACCCTTGCAAACTAACTGAGCCTTTTCCCTTGAGAGAGGGACAGAGCTGGACAGAGCATTACTGAAGACAGGACCGCTTGGCTGCTCGGGGTTGGGCACTTGGATAAATATAGACCAAATGCTTTTGCCATCTGGTCCAACAGATGCAGCCTGGACTGAATCACCACGGATGGAACTAGGGACCTACAGAGATAAAATCATGAGCTGCTACTGTGTTCGCCGTGGGGCTCGGAGACTGAGAGCCGATGCCACCTACCTTCCCCAAGCCCCTCTGGCTGTTTTCTCCCTGTTGCTATTAAAAATGTAGTCCCCTCTGGCAGCCAAGACAGGGGAGGATGTGCCAGCCCTGGAACGACCTATGCCCCTGCAGTCACCCAGCACTTCCATCACAGAGCCCTTCCCCACACCCCTAGTGTAGCCCACATGGGTCACCTCTGCAGCAGCCAGCCCCAAAGCTGCTGTCAAGCTTGCAGAGGAGACCCTGCCTTCTGTCAGGAAGCCTTACAAAGCAAAGGCCCCCACGCATCAGATAATAACCCCCCACAGCATAGCTCAAGGCAAGGTGGGAGCAAGCTCCACAACCTGTTCCTTCTGTGTTTCACCTCCAGGGACACCTGATGACAGGTTCAACAGGCCCCCAGCCATAGTTTGGGGCACACGGTGCCGCGAGCTACAGCTGTGCGCTGCAAAGGCCTCTCTGGGCCCAAGCAAAGGTGGAACGAAGCCTGGCGCCGAGCTAGCGCGGCTCAGGTTTCAGCAACCAGTCCTGAGAGTTCACTGTGCGGATGAGACCGATCAGAGACATCTGCAATAGGAAGCGCCCCTGGGAATAGGCCGCGGCTGGGAAGCTGCAGGCTGAGGTCTCGGAGGGAAATCCCTGTCCTTAAGACTGTGTTTTCCTTCCTCTAGACACACGCCCAGAGTCTCTCGGCTGCGGGGTCTGCCAGTGCTCTGGGGGCTGGGATTGTAATCGTAGGGCGCTGGCGTATTTCGGGACACGAGTTTCAGGGGGGACCTCTGCTGCTAACAGGCGGCGCGCTCTTCCCACCCCAGCGTGTTCCCCAGCCCCGGCCCCAGGACAAGCCGCCAGCTGGGAGCTGGAACAGGCCTCGGCGTCTGGGACACTGGGCTTTGTTTCTGAGAATAAAGTTAGAACTGTTACTCAGCCTGTAGCTATTCCAAGAATTCCAGCCTCCACTTTCACTCTGCAACGGGGAAACATTCCTCTCGCCGCGTCCTCGGCCCCGCCAAGGAAAACGCTGGCTGGAAGGGTTCGGTATTGGGGAAGGTGCGGGGGGAGATAATGGGAAATGCTGGTGTGGGGAGGGCTGAATCGTGCAGAATTCCCTGTCCCCTCTCTTCTCTGCTGCTGTCTGCCTCCTGCGCGCTGTTCCACTGCCTCCCCAGCCCGTCCCTGACGAACGCCACCACATGCGGCTCTTGACATGATTGATGCCGTCTGCAGAACAACGGCCCTTCACTGCCGCACTGTTTTTTGTGAGGTGGATCCTTCATCTTTTCCATCAGGATGGCTTCCCGGCCCCTCCCAGCGAAGTCTGCAGCCTCAGTGCTCCTCCTGCTTCTACCAGATGCACGCTGAATTACTCCCCATTTTCATCCAAGTGAGACGAGTCACCCTTTACGTTTTACTAGCAGGAGTTGGGCTCTTGCTGGGGAAACCCTCCCCTCCTCCCCACTGCAGAAGAGGCAAGCCCTGCCTCTTGCTTCCTCCATAACCTGGGAATATTTTTTTCAGCCCTTTGTGCCTCAGTTTCCCCACTGCTGAACAATGTACCTTGGAGGAAAGAAATGCGTATGGTCATTCCTATTTCTGTGACTTTAGCACCGAAGGAACTCAAGTGGTACTGGGGCCCTTCTTCTGCCAGGTACTACACACACAGTAAGCACGTGTCTAGGCAATGCAAAGCAGCTTCACATTAAGGCACACAAGCTCGCCGGTACATTTGCACAGGGCAGTGCAGGGAAGAGATATGAGCTCAGGTCCTGGAATCGATACAGCCACATGCCTGGGGGCAATTAGCTTCTCATTGGAGCTAATCAGCCCAGACAGAGTGCTGCACTGAAGTGGTGCTGCTGTTCCCTGTACCAGAGACAGCGCAAGTACTTCTTCATAGTTCGGACATGCACTTTGAAGACATACCCCAAGAGACCACTCCTGCCCCACAGAGCTTCCAGTCTAATTAGGCTGGGAAAAAGGAAGGAACTCAGTTCCTTGTGTTAGATGACCTCTTCGCCCCTCTTTGTCATAGCATCCTCATGCCTCACCACTTGTAACTCAGTCACTCTCACAACACCCCAGGGAGGTATGCCAGTGTTATTAGCCCCATTGTATAGATGGGGAAAACAGTGGCAAAGCAAGATGAACTGATATACCCAGGATCCTCTGCAGAGACTGCAGGAGGCCTGGGCATCAAACCCAGATCTCCCACAGGCCTCATCACCAAACCAGCCTGCCTTCCACATCTGCCTGTGTCCCTTGTAGAAAGCTTGCTGATGTCCTCAGTGAGTCAGAGACCGTATGAAAGGTGGCTTGGGGAAACAAGCAGACCACTAGGTCACTAAGTGGAAAAACGGCTGTGGAAAATGTAGCCCTTCTTATGAGGGATAAACGCTGAGAATATGCATCAGCCGCCAGACACTCAGGCCAGTGTAAGACATGACTAATTCACTAATAATGATTCCCTTCAAATGCCCAACCTGAAATAAAGTCAGCATGGAATAACAAAGCAGAAGGCAGCCATTTTATGAGCTTGGCAACCCAGCTCACCTCCAGGAACCTCAGAGCAGAGAAACAGCGAACAGAAGGAAAATGTTACTGGTTTTAGGCAAGTTCTCCAGCAGTCTGACTTAAGGAGGCATGTGCCTCTAGGTGCCCTGCTAATCTTCCTGCCTTCAGATGCAGTGTTTTCTCCTGCAGCTAGGACTAAAGTAGCCGATTCCTTGGGGATCACGCAGCTGCACGGTCTGTGCCAATGCACATGTGGAAAAGCGCTCAGATACCTTTAATGCCTTTGATTGGAACGGATGCTTTCAGTTGTCATCTGGGGCAACAAAGAAAAGAAAAATCGAGGCATTTTATCTTTAAAAGCCAGAGCCCAGGAAAGAGCCAGGCCATGGAAAGGAACTTCTTGTCACTGCACATTTTTAATGAGGATTTGGTGAGTGATTGATTAATTTTTATGAGGTTTAATACACCCAGAGGAAGAACAAGCCTATACACACAGAGCCATGAGGGATCTTCTCCTGCCTTTGTAGAAGCATCTGCATGGAGGGGTCCCACTCAGACCATTGTCCCACCCACCCAAGGATGACTTGCACTAATTCAGATTAGTGGGTCTCTTCTCACCCCTAAACCCGACTCCCTCAGTGCTAATGAACCAGAGTGGTGCTAGGGATCAGCCTAGGGGACTCAGCAGGAGGAACAGTCCTCACTGGGTTGCAATGAAGCAGCTCCCCAGGTGCAGTGCTAGGGCACAGGCAGCCCTTTGTGGTAACTGAGGATCCCTTTCCATTCTTCCCCGGATGTGGATGCACTAATACTCCAGCTCAGACAACTGGGCTCTGACCCACTTAATATTACCCTGGCAGTGGGGCTCTACTGCACTGGTCATTTCCTCTCCTACGCTGCTGTCCAGCCCACGGTTGCTATTTGCTTGGGTTCCATGGAGAACGGTCATGGGCAGCTCTGAGAAGAAAGGAGGGTCAAGAGAAGATAAAGTGAGCCAGCACTGGCTTGGGCCAGGCAGAAAATACCCTTGGGTTTCAAGGAGAGGGGGAGGTATCACTGTGACAAGGAAACATACCCAGTGTCCCCATCTGCCAGGATTTTCCAAGAAGCCTACAGAAGCTAAGAGCCCAGCCTGCAGCGAGCTCCAGCAGGCATCAGGCAGCTAATCCCCCGAAGCTCATCAAAAACCCTAGGGTATTTTTGGGGATGGAGAGAAATGGCCCACTGTTATTGCTGACAGTGGGCTGTGGTTGTGCAACGTGCCCACAAGACTTGGTGACTGAGCAAGAGACGTGAGACTGGTGCCAGAGACTCTTGCCCCATCCAGGTGCCACATGGCTGAAAAAAAGGATAAGACAAAGCCCAGGTGTAGGAGAAGGAATAGGAGGGCAAGAAGGCTGGGAGGACTCCTAGCAGTGCGTTTGGCTGGGGATTCGTCTGGGTCAGATTGGGACCTCCATTTTGCCTTGCAAACATCAATTTTGATTGTGACCTTCTTAGGGCAGCTCCTGGCAGGAGTGGAGGGAGAGAATTTGGGAGAAGGCCAACAAAAAGAACCAGCAAGGCCGTCCATGCTGAATGACTCCTTCCTACCAGAACGATGGGTAGGGGCATCAGCTTTGAACGACTCTGTGCACAGAAGCCAACACAGCATGTGGAGAAGCAGATTTCCCCCAGCTGAAGTTCGTGGACTGAAAAGGACCAGAATCTGTGTCAAGAGGTAGGTACCCCTCCGAGAGAAGCACTGTCCCACTGCTACATGCAAGGAGGTTCTGCTAAATAGGGAGACAGCAGGAAGGACTTCCCAAGTCCAGGGACGCTGACCAAACTCCAAACACACAGGAGCAAGCTCAGACCGGATGAAACTGTGCAAGAATTATGTTGTTTTTTTCAAAGATCAGAAACTCTGCGAAGCAAAGTGCTGAGAACAAAGTGCTTGTGGTTAAGAAATCCCTTTACTACCTTGCTTGCTGTTCTGTTGTTTCCAAAGGGTTAATCAAGATATTCAGAGCATTCACAGCACCTTGAAGGGCCAAACCAGTGACTGAGGGCCTGAGGCACCGCTTCTGGGCTCTATGGAATCTAAACCCCTGCGCCAGGGAAGTGTGGCAGGCACGTCTGCACCCACGTGTGACTTGGAGACCAGGAGCTAGGAATGGTGGCCTGGTTGTGCCCAAGATTGATAGGCAGGGGTGCACATGGGATCCAGGGATTGCATTTGCACCCTGCAGACTGGTATCTCTCCAAAGGAGGGACCAGGCCAGGCTGTGACAGAAAAGGAGAGGACTTGGTGTAGGAGGACAGAGAGCACTGTGCTGGAAGTCAAAACAGAAGAGACTCAGCCTGTGAAGTCACAGGAGAAGCCAGAGGTCAGTGGCTGTGTCATCCCGTGCTCCTGGGACAGAAGTGCAGCGATACCAGCACCGTATCACCCTTCTGGACAGCTGCAGCGGAGTGGAAGAGTGTGCTCCTGAAAAAGCCCCTGATAACTTCTCATCGAGCCTCCATCCCCAAAGGCAAGGTAACCCCTTTAGTGAGAGGAGGTAACTACAGCCCACATGTCCTGCCCAAAGGTCCATGGAAGAGACCCCATGCTTGGTATGTGATGGCTTCAGACTGTAGCTCCTAAGAGCTGAGCAGGGAGAGAAGCCAACAGACTCCTTCGTAAGTACTGACCTGGAGCACACCCAAAACCACATTAGCTTCTCCCTCGCCATGCAGCATCTCAGGGCAGCCTGCTCAAGTACAAACACCGTGCTGCTAAATGCAACAGATGCTTCCCCGTTGTGCCCCGGGATGGGCTTTGAGAGAGAAGCGGAAGGAATCAGGGGATCAATGAGACCTTAGGCAAGTTGTGCCACCACTCAGATCCCTCCACGCTGACCCCGGGGAGACATGGACAATATCACAGAGCACCTGGTACAGGGGTGATGGACCCCATTCATGGACTTTGCAGAAGGTGCTACACAAGGTCATCGCCGTGTGCCACAGATTTCCATGGAAAGTTGGCCAATGATGGCAGTCGGGGGAAGGCACGGCAGGCCAAACCCACAGCTCCATTTTTATTTTTCATCTGATTTTTTGCCTTTATCGCCCGATAGGAAAAGCAAACAGTGTTTCTCCTGAAGGAACCTTTGTGCCCATGAGCCAGGCACAGGGTCACTTTGCCACCCTGATATTTCCCTGGAAAAAGAGGCAGATCACGGCAGGTAGCTGTCCTTCCCACCCGGCTGATAAACCTGCTCTTGAAATATTAGATGGCTTGCTCAAACAAAAGCTCTTGCCTCTCACAGCCTTCGGCTAGCCAGCCACAAATATTGGTCATGTGGGGTGGCTGGAGGAGTCATGGGGATGGAGTATGGAGGAAAAGCACCCACTGCATGGAGAAAAGCACTCAAGCACTCTTTGCACTGCCACGGTGTGAGACTGTCACTCTGTGAGGGGAGACGAGGGGGCACTGCTATAGGAGGACGCTGCACCCTGGGGTGAGGTCTCCACCATTGCTGAAGCCTCACTGCTGCACCAGAGAGGGCTGGTGGAGTCTAAAGGGATCTACCAAATTTGCACACCCGCCAACTTCCAGTTTCCACCTGAGAGGCAGACACTTCCTTCCTGCTGCTCCCTCAGTCCTGAATCCTTGTGACCTGCGTTAGCCAGGCCCCCGCTGACAGATGCTACCAACTCATTCCACTCTACTGCTCTGCTCAAGACTTGCTGCTATGTCCAGGGCCCACGGCACAAAGCTCCTCTTTGGATTTATGTCGTAACTGGTGCAACAGCTTCCCTCTTGGCCAATACAGCAGGAACTGAACCTGGAGCTTCTAGCTCGAAGCATGTGAGCTGCTGCAGCTTGTGCTACAGGTGGGACAAGAACAGATTTGCATTGTCCACAGACCAAGTACAGACGAAGCTCCTTAGTACACAGTTAAGTTAAACTGGCATCCCATTTTGAGGATTGCTATAGAAAATTTCATTCCCTGGAGACACTGGCTAGCACTTGGGACCAAGACAACCAAATAAAACATTCTAGCTGTGACGTAACAGTGAAAACTGAGAGCCCCTGGATATTTGTACACTACTGCTAATATGGCCTATGTGATCCAAAGACAAAAAGAATTCAATTGATGCTGGGCTGGCTTGAGAGTACATGAAAAAGCCATCATCTCCATGTCCTGTAGGGAGGTCACCGACTTACAAGTTACATTCTCTGTTCTGTAGGTTTTAAGGTCAGAGGGGAACAACTACGATCATCTAGTCCAATCTCCTACATCTAGGGGCCAGAGGTTTCATCCACTGACTCCTGTATAAGCCCAATACTTGCTATACGAGCTAGAGCAGATCTTCTGGGAAGACAGCCAGTCTCAATTTAAAGACCTGAAGGGGCAGGGAATCTAATACTCAAGAAATCAAGCATGAAATTCCCTGCAGCAGGACAGCCTCAAGGAGACCAGCACATTTGCCAGTAGTGGAACAAGAGCACAGGGCATGCAAAACTGGCAAGAAGGTACCCAGGGAGCTATTTTGTGGCCTATAACATTCACATTTAAGGCGGCAGGACTCGGGACCGATAGCACCTCATTATTGCCAGGGATGGGCCCAAATGAACCCTCTTTTGGCTGTGATGCAAGCACTCCCTGCTCTTAGACGAAGGCTGGATTCCAAGGGGGAACAGACTCTGAATCCCACATCAGGCCAGTCTCCAGCTAACGGATTCGATCAAAACCATGCCTCCAGGTCCTCAAGCCTTAGCCTCCTTCTGGAATTCATGAGACAAGTTAATCAGCAAACAAAGACGATGAGAAACAGCCAGATTATTTCATGCCAAAGGATGCAAATTTACTTTCCAAACTTACGTGGGCTTACATACTCTGCCCAGGGCCAGGTTCCCCATTGCTGAAACGAGACCCCCACCGGGGCAGCAGTTGCCCCTTGGGTAGTATACTACACGGCAGGCCAGGGTGCAGGAAGTGGAGGCTGCCTTATGCGGCTGCAAACACAAGGTAGCCTTTAAGGACAGGGGCATCCAAACCCTAGGGAAGCAAAACTCTGTGGTGCCCCACTGCTACCACGCAGGCTGCGCTTCCAGGGCTTTTCTGGAAGAGCTGTAGCCATAAGCACTCCTTAATGCCAGCATGGCTCAAACCAACCAGTGCTTCTTGGCCAGCGTCATTGACATCTGCTCCCCCAGACACGCTGGCACACGACCAGGAGAAGGGGGCTTGTCCTGTTCATGCTATACAGGTCCTGATGCCATGATCATCTCTGCAATACCCAAGAGCCCTCCAGGACCACATGAAGGAATACGACTAATCTCTGCCATGTGTTGTTTATTCCCTTGTCCTTTCCCTGAGGCCGGGGGGATAGGAGTGTTTTGTTTCTGTAGGGTTTTTGTTTGGTCTTTAAATATACATGTTGCTTTCTATTTATCTTCAAGAAAGCAAGGTTACACATGGGGTGGGAGGGGAACTCGGCGATGGGAACAATGTTCTAGGACCCCTGTTCCCTAAAGGGGATTGTTTATTCATGGCCTACTGAGTCACCAAATGCCAAACCTGGCTTGTCAGCCTCAGGCTGGAGCTTGGCTTCAGTGCTGACTCGATGAGAACAGCACCCGGGCCTGCCTCATCGGAGTCACCTCTCCACTTGCAAGATTGCTACTGACCTTCTTTGGAAAGTGCAGACCTACTAAATACAAAGCACCATGTAGGAGCTATTTATCATCCCCGGCGTTGCTCGTGGATGGGATGACAGCGCTCTGGTAGCCTGCAGTACGGTCTAGAGCGGCAGTTCTCAACCCGTGGGTCTCAGCCCAAGAGTGGGTTGCAAGAATGTGACAGGGTTGTGAACATACTTGAAAAATGGATCAAACTTTAAAAATAGATTCTCCTTTAAAAGAGAAAGATGTGGAAAACTGTGACTTTTCATCTGCAAGGGGCTGCTTGGGGGGCCCCTGCCCCACACACTAGGGGGCTGGGGCCTGGGGGCAGTGAGCCAGGAGCGAAGGGCACTGGGTCGGGACCGGCCAATGTTTACAACTGGTCCTGGTACAAAAAAAAGGTTGAGAACAGCTGGGCTAGACAGGCACCAACACACCATCCCCTCTCCTCCCTGCCCAGCTTCAAACAGCTGCAAGGCCTCATTCACTTTATCGCCTTGTGATACGTGGCTTAAATTTGGAGCCTTTTTATCATCATCGGACATAGCGAGCAGCTGTTTGCAAAACATTAACCTCTAGCCCTGTGCATTCATATGCTACTGAACAAAGCTTCATCAGTGGACATGGCATTAGAAATAAATCATAAGAACCCCCCAAGTGTCAATATTTAAAAGTCTTAATCTCCGTGACCTTTTGGTTGCAGTGCATGAGCACACCCGAGTGACTGGCTGAGGACTGCTAGGCATTTCGGTTTGCTCAGGGAACTGTGGTCTAGAAGAGCAAACATGGGAACAGAGGGAAGCTGGGGAGGCCGATAGCGCTGGAAAACCCAGGCCTAATCAGAGTGACATTGAACAAACCCAGGCAGAGCGAAGCCCTTGGCCCCTACCTGCCAGACTGCAGGACCATTGCGCACATAAGATCTGATCCAAAGTCCATTGAATTCAGTGGGAAAATTCCTACCCACTCCACTGGGCTTTGGGTTGGAGTCTTAATTGGCAATGGTTGTCACCACTGCCAACTTCTCATCCCATGGGGGTCAGAGGAGGCAAGCCAACACTGGCAACACTGGAGGTTTTATCTCGACTCTCACAGGGCTCTGGTGTGCCTGGATCCCAGGACACTGCCAACTTGCTTTATGCTTTTCCTCCTCTCCTTGTTTTGGAAAAGTTTGAAAAGACCTCAAGTTTGGGGAAAAAGCTTGACAATATGACCCCAAATGGCTCAAAAGCCAAAAGAAAATCTGAAAGGATTTTTTTTTTTTTTTTAAATCTCACAATTTCTAAGCTAACCTCATCAATATCTGAGGCTGATCCATTTTCCAGTCCCTTGTAGTTAGCAATAATAAAGGTGCAGTTACAGCATAAATTAGCTTGTCACTATCTCAGTACTTTCAACCTTAAGTGTTCAGAACACCACTAGCTGAGCCCCGAAGCTCGTGGGATTAGCTCGAAAAGCAAGAGATTCTTAAAGAATTGTTCATTGGAGCTCCTTTTTACTTGCTTGATTGTTTTTCTGCTGTAACGAAGTGCAAGCTTCTCGACAATGACAGGCTCTAGAAACTGGAACTGTACAGGAAATTGTTTAGTTGCATTGCCAAATTATGAAGGTTTCAGTGTTTTCCCATCCTGAATGAGATGAAGTTAGTCTCACGCATTTTCAACAACCAAAAAAAAAAAACCGGGGGGGGAGGGGGGGGCGGGAAATCAGCATGGGGAAGTCAAAGAGACTCCTTTAATTTTGACCTTTTAAAAATATATACATTGTTCTACTCTAATCAACTTAAAGTTGGAAACAACAACAAAAATGCAAATCAAAATGCCAAAATATCTTGTTTTGGAAGCCTCAAAATGGGCCATCCCAGCTTTCCAAACTTAAAAAGAAATTAAATTCAGAAATTAAATCAAAACTGTCCTTTTCCAACAAAAAGTTTCAGTTAAGATCAATCTTTTTTTTACTTGAAAAATACATTGTAGAAAGATCCCTGCCCTGCTCTACCAGATATTGCTTTACGTAAGCTCAGATTCTCTTGTAATCGCAAGACCCTCCAACTTGAAGATTTAAGAAAAAACATCAAAAAAATCAGAAAATTTGCGATCAAATCTAAAGAGGCTGGAGCCATGGATGAGACTAAAGCATACAGAGACCCCCACAAAACTTACTGCAAGCTACAATTATCTATTGACACAGCTGGAACCTAGATCCAAAGAGAGTGAGGGGGACAAGCGTGATTCATGAATAGGAAGCAAATTCTTTGCAAGCAGCATGTTCACCTCACCAACTCGGGAGATGGGAGTGGGATTCCTCGTTTCCTCCCTCTTAGCCAGCCATGACTTTTACAGTACCCAGACCTGTACATCCAGGGCATGCCCCTTCAGGGAGATCATTCAGTCCAACCCCCTGCTCAAAGCAGGACCAGCCCCAACTACATCAGTCCAGCCAGAGTGCTTTGTCAAGCTAGGCCTTTAAAACCTCCTACGATGGGGATCCCACCACTTCTCTAGGTACCTCACCCCACTGCTTTACCACCATCCTAGCGAGAAAGTCCCCCCTGCAATATCCAACCTAAGTTTCCCTTGCTGCAACTTCACAGGGCTCAGGAGGTTACTGGCAAGTGGCTGTACCCTCTAGAGGGGACATGGGATGCCCCTTTCCCTGGGACATTATTACTGCCTGCAACAGCACCTGGGCACATAATCAAGAGAAACTTCCCGAGACCACATTGTTTAGTGCAATGGGGTAGGCACCCCCTTTCGTGGGCATCCCAGCCCAGAAAAGACCAGTCATCATAGGCATCAACCTTGTACTCTTGGACTTTAAGGCACGCCCGTGGCTGCAAGTGCCACCATGAAGCTCCCCCATCCATTCTTCTTCTGCCTTAGGCAAGTCAAACCCCAGATGAGGCAATATAGCTCCCATAAGCAGTCCTGAGCACATGCCCAGCCTACCCTTAGCTCCGATGTCTTGAGCATGCTATTGGCATGTGCTCAGACCAGCTACGACTTGGGATTCGACAGTGGAGATTGGTAGAACTAGGTCTGGCACAGAGGTGGCACAGGCTAGTCCTCGTAGACTTGCTTTTCTGCCTTTGGTGCTGCACATCTTGCTGGTCTCCCTCTGGTTAAAAAAAAAAAGAAAAGAAAATCCAGGCCCAGCTGGGAGAGAAAACAGCTGTGTTATCCTCCTCCCATGCTCCCGGCCAATCAAAACCAAGCAATAAGATAGCCGTTTTCTTAGCGATAACACTGATTAAGAAAGTAAAATAAGTTGCCTGGCTTTGTCCTGCTGGAGGGTTACCCCATCAGAAGCTCAAACGGGGACAGTGTATGCACAGTTTATGGCTTAAGTGCTTTAGAAACATATCAATGTGGCCTTAGAATTGCACTATAAGCTAAAGATATTTTAATGCCGCTATCGCCCTAACCTAGGCTTTCCTGATAACCTCTGAGCTATGTACATAAATAACACTAAATTGCTGTAATCTCTTGAAGTGCACAAAACCCTGCACGGGAATAAAAGAGCCGGAATACAAAGGCTGCTATCATCCTGACATACTAGAAAAGCAGGGTCCAGGGAGGGGAGTGCATTAAATGCAGACTCGCGGCTGCTCCAGGAGCGGCTGTCTGATCTGACGGGGAATGATTCAAAGGCACACGGGGGGCAAATAGCTCAACGGGAAGCTACGGACTCACAGAACCGGCACATAAAAACCAAGCGTCAACACCTTGTGCCGTGCTGCTGGACAGAGCAACACCCTCCCGTGCCCAGAATGGACCGAGGAGACCCTAGAGTCCACATCACGGGGCTTTTCTTGGTGTTACTTTCCCCCTCCTTGGTGGCCACCTCTTCTCTCCTTATCTCGCCCACAGGTGCTCATCTTGCCCCTGCTACCACCGTATCCGAGCGCCTCTCAACCCCGAGTGTATTTCTCCTTGATACATCCCTGTTAAGTAGGGTGGCGCTATTAGTCCCCTTGTAGAGACAGAGGATTGAGCCACATGGGGATTAAGTGACTTGCTCAGGGTCACATGGGGAATCTGCGGCAGAGCTGGGAACTGAACCCCAGGCTCCCAAATCTCCAGGGAGCCCCTCCATCACTGGCCCATCCCTCCTTTCCCAGGTCCTTTGAGGCAAACCACAAAGTTCTGATTTAAAAGGTATCTGCACCGATTGCATCCAACTTCCTTCCCCCACTCCCCAAGGCAAATCCTTCCCAAGGTTTCTTCAAGTGGCAAGAAAACTAGCCAATTGCCAGATCAGCACCTGTAGACATGGACAAGATTATAAGAGGTGACTGGCCATTTGGGTTACCTAACCTGAGGCCCCGGGCATGAAAGTCTGACCCTGGGGTATGCGCTTTTGGAAACCTGAGCCTCTGTGGACAGGCATGCGTTTGGGGCCAGTATGTCTGTGGCAGGCCCAGCAGGCAGGGTTGCAGCTAGGACCACTAGGCTTTCAGTGCTGGCAAAAGCAGGCAAATGGGCTGCTGGCCAACATCCCATCCATCCCCACAATTGGCAGCAGCAAGGGAAGCTTTGCCCTTCTGCAACCTAGAGGCTTGCTTTGATGAGACCTTGCCCCTGGTCTCAGAGGCAGAATGGCAGAGCATATTGCCCCTAAACTTCAGACTTCTGTAGAGGGCTTTGTCCAGCTAGTGCAAATCCCTCAAGTGCATTTCATTTGCTTTGGTTTATGCTTTTAGTAACAGCTGTTACCACCTTGGCCCTTCCTAAGCCTGGCAGTTTGCAGCAGGGCCGTGCACCCTCTGCCGCAGAAACACGCTTGGGATGAGCACATGCTGACCGGCACAAGCCCAGCGCAGAGCCCTGGCATGGTTAATGAATGTTTTATAGCAGGACAGGGGGAAAGGAGAGGGATTTGGCAGCTTATCACACAGCAAACAGCTTCCCATCTTCTACCCCAGGCTTGCTTTTAACTCTTCGGACAAGCCAAGTCCCACTGGGGGGTGAATAAGGAGCTCTCCCTTAGATATGTGCAAGTCATGCATTCTCCCTACAGCCCTCCCTGCCCATCCTGGGAGACCAATGGCTCATAGCATCCCCAGCCCAGCTTCAGAATCACCTCCACCCACATAGGAAAGGATTTACTCCAGACTCTCAATCACAACAGGTAGCAAAAAAAAAAAAAAGGGACTTTGGCTCCTGGTGGCCCCACTGCTGGACAGGACGCACCCACCTGACCCCACCCTGCCTCAGCACTCCTGTCGATGGAAAGCCCGCAAGACCCCACCAATACAGCCAGTGGGAAAATTCCTTCTTGTGTTTCAATTTGCTGAGTTTAACCCTGGGCATGAGTCACGGAGCACACAGACTAGCACATGCACACACCATCGCCCCTTGGTGGAAGGAATTGGAATAGCACTGCTGTGTACCATAAGCTCCACACTGCTAGCAGCAAGTGGCGAGTCATCCTGAGCTCAAGCAGGGGAGATATGGCTTCAGGAACAGACCCATTCCAGTTCTCCCCCCACTGTTGCCATGCCATTACCAAATGATGGCAGACCTGTTAAGCACCTTAATCCCAGGTGTCCCAGATGGGCCTGGTATCAAAATCCTTACATCTTTCATAATTCCCCATCTTTGCTCCACTTGTAAAACCACCATATGGTTTTACCAAACACTGCAGAGACATGCTGGGCAGAGAGAACGCTCTTGGGGACCAGAGCCTACAGGTAAGGCTCTCCTCTAGGTGTTTGTTCAGAGGAACACAAGTTTGCTTAACCCATAGGCCAGGGGGATGGGCGGGGACAGACTCAGACAATACTGAGTATAAGTAGCAATACATATGCCTTGCCACATTTTTTTTTTTTTGCCCCATGCCTTAGTCACTTCTGGATGCCCCCACACCAGTACTGTAGAACTTGGCTTTCTGTGCACAGATCTCAATGTGATGCCTTCTTACACCAGCAGGATTCCTTCATAGGTAAGTCCTGTTGTCCAATAACTGGACCCTCCCTTCTGTGCTGGTTCACCTTAGCACAGAGCCATGGGAAGCACGCTGACCCTAGCGTGGGGATTGGACACAGCCATGCTTTGCAGTGAAATTGTGCGTCAGACAAGAATCCACAGCCTTGGGCCAGGGCATTTCTTCATACTCCAGATGCTAAAAACCACCCTGATCAATAATACACCTTGGAACGTCGAGAGATCTCAGATACCGATTTGGCACTGATGCACTGCCATCTTAACGGATCTCCAAACACTTTCCTAGACATGGCAAGATAGCATGGGCAGGAATAAGTGCTAGAGGTTGAACAAAGAGAAGTATCTCCTGGGATCTGACAGAGTGGGTTGTTGCCTGTGTCATACCTCTCTCAACCAGTTAGGCTCTGGTTCCACCCTGCCCTGCCTTCTGCCTCAATAGCTGAGTGTGATGTTTCATCTGAGATGATATTCCATGGTGCTACCAGACACCCATCTTCCGAGTCACCAAATACCATTTTCTGCAGCAGCCAAGTCTTCCCTAGAAATGTCCTACTCCAGTACTGGCTTAACCTGACCTTGCTTAGCTTATCCAGGTCAAGTGACTTACACAACATGGCATGGCCGGTACTGCCAAGGGCCCCCAGAGGCAAGCTTGTGGGTGTAGAAGGCAGCTTTCCCCTTTGGAGTATGCATCCCTGGTGGAGCTCACAGCCTCACATACTCACTCAGAGGGGTGCGTGCCAGGGTGTAAAGCTTCCCAACTGTAAGATCTCCTGAGCTGAGGAATGCCTAGGAACTCTGCAGCTAGGGGCAGGCTGCTCACAGCGCTAGCAAAGGCAGCATGGAGGAGCCATTTGCAAGACCCCTGAGCTGGATCCTCTCCAAGTCCTGTGGGCCACTCGCTACAGATGGCAGGAACAAGCCGGAAAGACACTTGCCGAGTAGGGATGGAGTCTCAAGAAGGCAACACAACAGGATGCCAGCACCCACCTGCAGAAAGGGAGGGCCATGTCACCTGCAACAGAGACAAAAAGATCATTGTGTCACCAGATTCAGAAGGGGCCTGCTAGAAGCAGAGGTGCTCAGAGGTGGCCAGACAGGGGGAAGAGATGACTTTTTGCAGGAAAAGGGCCTGCAAACCTAATGCCCAAGGGTCTGGTGTGTGCATGAAGGAAAGCCATGGTGTTTACCATCCAAATCAGGTGGTCTATGAGAGCCAACCTCTCCCTTGGACTTGCTCAAACATCAGACACAGGTAATACAACCTCGAGCCCCTCTGGACACCAGCAGCTTCCTGTGCTTAATATTTACCACCTTACCCCCTCAAGAAGAGCTCCCTATGCAAGAGGGAGCTAGTGGCCTTCTCTACTCTTGCAGGAAAAGGAGTGACGGTCTGCACATAATAAGACAGAGCAGGTACCAAGGAGAACAGGGCTTGATATTACAGATGCATGAGGCAAGAAGCTCCTTCCCTCTGTATCTCAGTTTCTCCATCTGTAAAATGGGGGCAACAATCCTTCCTGTGGTGCAAGGATAAATTTGAGGAGGTTTCTGTGCTGCTCACACACTGTGCTAACAGGCAGCTGGATAGGCAAGTAGAAGGGTAAAGCACAATTTTTTCCCTTTATTTTGGAGGTACACTCATCAGGCAGCAACAACTCTCATCCTTTCAGGAGTCGCAAGCACCTGCCAGTTGCCTGGCTGTGGCAACAACTGTTTCCTTGGCCACAGACATATCTGTGCAGATCCTAGCAGGGCCAATCCTGCTGCTGCTGGCCCTAGGTAAATTAAAACCACTGGCCTGGCACCCTTCACCAGTGCTAACATCTCTCTCGCACAGGCAGAGAATGGCAGGCACGGCCAGAGGAATCCTGAAAGGATGTTACTAAAAACCACATCTGTGCTCCCTGCAATGTTCCAGCGTCCTAAACTTGGTTTAATCTCAGAGGATGCCAGGCTGTGTATCCCTGGAGCAAGAGCAGTGACCTCTGCTGCTGTACCAAGCATGAAAGGAATGCCAGTGATGGGAGGAGACACGGCCTGCAATTCCAGCGAGAAAAACAGAATTGGAGAAGAAAGGAGAAAAGCAAGCAAGACAGAAGGCTCCTGTGGGGCTAATGAGAGGGTGGATTTCCTCAATTATAGGATCGAGCTTGTAATCCCGGCCCTTGAAGGTTTCTGCATGGGGCGAGCCTGCATTCCTCCTGCCTACACCAACCTGGACAGAGGCCCACTCCTTTGTCACTGTAAACAGGAGCCTGCCCCAGCTTCTTCCCTCCCCAAAGATCCCCCAGCCCCAGGAAACGCAACATCTGCATTCAGGACTTGCCAGTACACACCTCTATTTTTGATGAGCTGAGCAAATCTCTCCCCACCTTTGTCTCATCTATTTGGAGTACAAGCCCTTCAGGGCAGGGTGTCTCTCTCTCACTACACATGTACAGCATCTGGTACAGTGGGGCCCCGATTTCAGGGGAGGCCCTCTAAACATCACTACCATAATCCCACTAACAGGATGCTGGAATCAGAATCAAGTTAATAAAGACCAGCAGACTGCAAATACCCAGGCAAAGCTGAGACATGGTGAAGGTAGGACCTGTGCCTCTGGAGCAGGGGGTAATCTCAGAGCTCCCTCCTGCTGCGGGACTGTCTGATTCAGAATGTGACAGCCTGGCTCTTGGGTGCTGGTGATCAATCTGTTACCACGGGTTCACCGGAGCAAGGCTGGGGCTGACTTGGGGCATCTGAGTTGGAAGTGACATTTGGCGGTGAATCTCCCGCTCCGTAGGGGAATAGTTTTGTGCACTCCCCAGGCTCAGAGCATCTCCCCTTCTCTGCTCCCTCTTAGGTGATGTTCCTGAGTATGCAGCTGGCCCTCTGCCACCCAGAAGGAAGAACAGCAGGCCTCTGCAACCCAGAGTTTGCACTTGCCTGGAAGACCAAGAGAAGCATAACCCCTTCCTGCTGGAGAAGCAAATGCTGGAGCGGAGCAGCTTTTGTGATGCCTGAGCAGGCATCTAATGACCTCAGAAAATGGGAAGAATAACATGCACAGTAGACAATCACCATCATAAAAGGTTAAACCAGGTAAATTGGCACCTTTCCACAAATGCCAGCGCAAGTCAGCTATAGCGAGCTCTGCTTGGAACTGGAGCCCAGTCAGACCTGGCCCTGCCTTCAGCTTTAAGATTTGAGTGGCCTCTCTTCAAGGCAACACTGGTAGAGGTGGAGGTGGCAGGAGCTAACTGGAGCATCTCTGGCAGCTGCTTCTGCAGCCAAGTGGTTGCAAAGATCTGCAGTCTCTGTAGTGTGAATAAGGAAGCCAAGCCCCAGAGCAGAGAGCAGCACACAAAGGATGCTGCAGAGCAGCACAGAAGAACACAAGGCTGGAAGAGAATCTCTGAGGCGACATGTGTGTGGCATGGGCTCCTCCATGGGTGGGTGGGATGTATGGGCCTAAAATAGTCACTACATCTCCAGCTGCAGTGAGAAATGCCACCCCTCACAGCAGGCAATGCAACATCGCAGTGCTCTGCACAAGTGAGGGGAAGGAGGAAGCCGGCAGCATAACTCTGCAGCTTGCTATAGCAGATAGTAAAGCTAGAAGCAAAAGGGCTTATGATCCAACGTAAACGCAGACAAAGGAACAGGAGTGACTAGTCTAACTAGAGAGTAACCAGGGTGGGGAAACAGCTCCTGAGCTAGCTTGCTGAGGCAAACAAATTAGGAGCTTCTCCACCCCTCTCCAGACCACATCAAAGTGGCTGTACTGTCTCTTCTCCAAAATAGTACCCTGGAGGTGACCAAGCAATCAGTAATGCCATGTCCTTTACTGGCTTTGTAAGCTGAAAACACCTTTGCTAATTAATGCTGATCCTCACTTGTTCTCCAGGAAGAAGTCAAACATCCTGCCTGGCTACAGTGTAATCAATGCATGCACAGCTTTTATCCAACTGTAGAGTCCTAGGAAATCAAACCTGCAGGCCTGAACCAAGCAGGCTGGTGCATCCTTTCACTTCCCACCCTCCCCATCTCTGCAGAGCAGGAGCCATCCCAGCTGCAGTTTCACCCCAGGGGCAACTAGAGTCTACAGAGACTGGGGTACATCAGCACCTGGCATGGAGTGGTGATTAGACCAGGCCTGTGAGCTCCGGCCCAGCTCATCTTCCCCCCACCAGCTCAGAGCACCTCCAGGGAACACAGGAGCTTGCAGCTGAGCAACTGGATGAGAAGATTTGCAGTTCATACCCAGCTCCGCCACTGGCTCCCTCTGCAACCTTGAGCACATCTCATGCTCCTGGGCTCCACATAGCCACAGCTGCAAAGTGAGGGGAGTAATATCTATCTGGGTTAGGCTGTTCACTCCTCATGACAGGTACTGCTTTTTGTTGCATGTCTCTACAGCCCCTAGCATACCAAAGCCTTGATCTGGCTGGATTTCCTACATTTTACAGTAATAAAAATGAACAATGAGTCAAGTATTAGGAGCTCAGTACTGAGAGGTGGTAAACGCTCCGTTTCCATTGATGTCAACCGCAGGCTGAGGGTGCACACCCCTTCCAAGACTTTGCCGCCAGCAAGATTAAGGGCTGCAGCATGATGGGTTTACTCATGTCGAACAAGGCCTTCTGCTGCGAGTAGTTTAGCTGCAATCCCTGGGATTACTCACTGAGGAAGGCAGCCCTCGGTGAGAGCCAAAGCAGCCCAATCTGGCCCTAAATGAGCATTGCCGGTTCAAAGACCACATTGTTCGTCCTTGAAGAATCGTGTACATTAAGGAACCCGCAAGGACTGATGTGGCAATGCCAGCCCCAACCTACAAGGAAGCACAGGCATTGCACAGCTCCCGCAAGTTTGAGTATCGCAGACCTCGGCATAGATCAGAAGCTGCAGATTAGGTTACGTCTCTGCTGCCTTCCACGCTAGAATTTGGGTTTTTCCTCATTTCCTTTTCCACACCCCCAAGGCTTGTAACCCTTGCTCAAGAGTTCAATGACTAAAATATACCCAGGCAGACAATTCTCCTTTCAAGGAGTTATGGACGATTCTTTCAGACTGACACTGCAAAGAGAAAACCCCTCTATTCAGCATAATTACAACCTTGCTACCCTGTACTTTGCAATTTGCCATTTCCATGCTAGTACATAGGAATTGCTACAGCATGAGCCATCGACTTTTGCCGCTGGGCAAATACTGGCTCAACTCGTTACGCAGGCAGAGGGTGGCGGGTTAGTGACATGTTAACATTATGTCCAGTCTTTAAAGAATTTATCCAGCATTCATTACAAGAACAGTACTTACGTGAGTCATTCTATGGACATGTGTATTTAGCAGGGACTTCAAGAAGGAACCTATAATTGTACATTAGCAGAGGGATGCTTAAAGTAATCAGATGTTCCAGCCATACCGCCCTGGGAGCTAATGGGGAAGAAAGGGTGTAACCCATTCAACTCCTTATGTTGAGATGCAAAATGTAGGCCATACATAAACACCACTTGGAGTGGTGCTTGCTGCTGCTTTGAAGGCAGGGTGACACTGCTCTCACTGAAACTACATGTCGATAGTAGCAAGATAAGAAGTGTAAACATGTAGTGGTGGCAGTGTGGGGCAAGGATCAACTCTGGCACAAGCGTTTGGGCTAGGATGCAGAACCTACTGGAATCCCCTTGGTCACCAAAGCAGCCAGGGTGCTCAGTTTCTCCCAGGATCAGGCCGCTGGCCCAGTGCGGTTGGAAAGGAATGCAAGCTTGACCGATCTTCCCAGCCTGGGTCACCAAAAGGGCAGTGGTCCCCAAAAGTAGTAAGAGGGCAACTGCACAACAGTGGTGACACAGCTGTCATCCTAGAGATGGCACTTTAGCTTTGAGCAGTATGGAGCATGCAACCCCTGCTCCCAAGAGCAGTACACCTTAACCCACTCCTCAACACAACACCATGCTACATATCTGCTTCCTAAAGGACGGTAGCAGCATGCCTCACTTCCCCCACTTTGGAAGTGTCATTACATCCATTTTAGAAATAGGGAAACCGAGGCACAGGACAATGAACCAACTTAGCCAAGGCCACAGATCATGATCCGCAGGGATAAACACTGCAGGGGCAGTACCACCTCCCTTGCCCAGAGTACACTCTGCACTTTGGGTCCCGAGTCACCTGGAAAGCCAAACTGATTTGCAGTTTTGTTTTTTTGTTTTTTGAAGCAAAAACCAAAAAACCACCCCCTCCTCACATGATTTAAACAAGTGCTCAGTCAAATGAGTGGACAATTAGTGCAGTTTGCCTTCTTCACATAACAAACCAGTGGCTCAGCCTAGAGCAAAAGAACCCGTTTTCCAATCCCTGACCCACGAGACAAGTTGGTAGGAGAACAATCCTTACTGAGGGGCCAAGAGGCCTCAAATAAAGCACCCATGAGGGCTTCAGAACAGGAGGCCTCTAAGAACCCATACTGCCAGCAAACAGAAATGGGGCAGGCATCTATGCCTGGTGACTGCACATTGGCTGATGGCGTGCCTGCAAACAGCAGCTGATCTTAAAAGAGGTGCTGTGGGCCATGACTCGCCTGTTCCCAGGGGTCAGTGTTAGGACAAATCTGGATCTAGTCTGTGGGAGTTGGGCCTAATCCGTAATCTCAAGCGAGCAGCAAGAGCAGCCAGCCAGTGGCTGCATGCCAAGAGACAAGATGTGCTAGTCTCGCTCCAAGCAAGCACTGCTGTTGCCGTCCCTGGGCCTGCTCTTGTGAGATCTAAGCACTGGCCAGCATCTCCAAGGATCAGGCACTTTGCCTGAACAATATGAACATGATAAACTGCCTGCAACAATCTCAGGACCACAGCACAGGGACACCATTTCTGCAACATCCTCAGGCAGCTCAGCCCTGCGGAGACCAGACTGCTCGTAGTATCTGCATATCAATGCGAGATGTGTCTCATGCTTGGCACCAGGCACAAGAGAAGGCTGCAAAGCTTCTGTGTGCTGCATTGCCTAAACACAGCTATAAATGGAAAGAGGAGCCTCGCAGACAGAGGCTGCTTTCATCCCAGATACTTGCAAAACAGTATATTCACCACTACCATCTCACCAGGAACTGGGAGGCAGGCAGCCAGGTTAGAAGGAAAACTGCAGTATGAGAGCTGGTCAGCATTCAGAAAGGATCTTTAAATTGGAAGAGTTGAGTGCCACTATCTCAACATAAGCAGGGGTGCTAGAGTCTTATCTGAAAGCTCCAAAGACCTCTCTTAAATATTAGGCAGAAATTGCCTCTAAAAAAGCTCATTCATCCAGACTCCAAGCTGCCTGGCTCAGGCCTCCTCTTCCCAGGAGATGCCTGCTCTAGCTGCTGCAGGCATTTTTATCAATCGCACACTGTATATTCCAAGCCATCTAAATACTGTAACCACACTATTCTGCATTTGGAGTGCCCTCAGTCCAGGAATCCTCAGCCATCCGGGCATTACCCAAATCAAACCCAGACAAGCCTGTCATACAGATCTTCCTGCCCTTCATGTGGAAAAGGGCACTCCAAAAAGAAAATCCATGGCAGAACTAGAGAGCTCAGACTCATTCTTGAGCCTCAGTTAGTCAGCCCTCCCATTTTAAAATCATCCAATCATCTGTTCCCCTCTCTACCCCTTTCTACAAGCCAGGTAAAGTAGGGCTAACACCACCCAGCATTGCAGACTGATAGTTTGGGCTATTGGGATGGGTCTCAATTAGCTCACATACCTTAGTATTTGCATTCTGCTACCGGGAAAGGTAGCATACTAAGCTAGATGGACCGGTGATTAGATCCAACATGATCTCATGTTCTTAAGCGGTAGCATCACAGTTAAGAGTCAATGCATAGCTTTGGTTACCCTCAGGTGTCAGGTAGGTACAGAAGACTGTAGTAGACTTCACAAATTGCCCTAAAAGTCCCCCCCCCTCCCCCACCAAAAGTCACACAGGTTTCCAAGCCTGATGTAAAGTCCAGTCCATCCATCCAGCCCCCTCCAAGGGGAGGTGACCTGCAGAAAACCTTCCTCCTTGAGGAAGGACAATGCAAGTCAGAGGAAGCCTCAGCAGCTCTCTGCGTCATTTACTGTCCAATACAGCAAGCAGGAGACAAAAAAAAAAAAATCCCCAACACATTTGCATCTGTCCAACTCCAAGTAGGGTTTCTGTTGCTTTTTTGCACCAGGGAAAAAAAAGACAATGGGAGCAATGGCAAGAATGCCAGACTGCTGAGGTTGCTGCCTGAGGCTGAATTGCTGCCCAATTAGTTTTTGGGCCCAACTAGGCAGATAGCTGTAAACCAAGGGACAGAGTGGGGTACTTGCCATGGCAATTACTTTGCAAACTAGAAATCAGATATGATCATATTCCTACAAGAGGACTGCGCACCTGCTACCATGGTTGTCTAGCTCCACCAAGCACAAGCAGCTGTATTGACTGGTAAACTTAGACCAAGTGCTGTCATACAAAAGGCTTTTTATTAAAAGAGGGCAAGCCAAGCACTCAAGGAAAGGCTCAAGACTGACGTGATGTTCCACTATATGAGCTAGTGCTGGAGTGGTGATCAATACTGCTGCTGGGGAATTTGCTTGGGCCAAGATCCTTAGGCACAATCCTACCTGACCCCAGAATAGGCCTCATGCCATGTGTGCCAAGCAAGGATGAGACAACATTTGAGAAAAATATATATATATATATATTTTATTTTATAGTTAACAAAAGAGGGATCCACATCTCCACTGTAAACACAGATAGCTCCTTTCTGATCATAACTAGTACTTTCCACCAACATCCTTTTGTACAGTCTGATCCGCTTCAAACAATGGAAGGCCAACCCCGTCAGGGGTTTTGCTGCTTTGCTCAGGGTCACAGATTCAGAAAGGCAGCCCATTCACCAGCTCATGAACAGTCATTTTGCAGGACCTAGTAGCAGTGATGAGAAGACACCCGAAAAGGAGAGCTGGGTTGACAAGTCACTCTAGAAAGGCAGTTCCTACCCTCACAAATTTGAGGCATGCCAGGAAGAGGAATGGGCTTGGAGCTCAGGATGAAGTTTAGTTGAGTGGCTGCCTGCCTGCTGTCATCTGCAATTTAGCAAGTAGCGCTACCCACCAACCACTCTGAGCAGACATGGTTCAGTCGACACATACAGCTCTGACAGAAGAGCAGGGCTGTCCCCACTTTGTACAGGTAGGAAGGGGCACATCTGCCTCCAGCACCTGGTGCCAATCCAAAGGCTAGCCACAGACTAGACTGTTCTCATCAAGGGAAGGTTTGGCCCCCAAATGGGTGAAGTGCTTAAAAGAAGCAGTGTCAGCCTGAGAGTGCTTTTTGCTGCTGGAAGCATTCCTGACATGCGATCATGTTTGATGCAACAGAACCAGACTGAAGTGAAACTTTGTCTTAGGCTGGATTAGGGCCAGAGATTTCTGAAGAGTTTATGCCCACACCTAGTGCTAGTCATTTTAGCGAGCTCAGTAAACCAGCACACTCAACAGTTGAGGTTCAGCAACACACAACGCAGAGCACTGAGCTCTCCTGGAAGTTGGCCCCATATAGGTGCTCCCCTGGAGACCTTTGGCCCACCTGCCCGACTGGTTAAGTGTGCAGAATGCCAAGCTTGGAAGAAAGAGCACCAAAGCAAGTCGAGTCCATTACTATAAATCAGTGAAGACTGGCAGCAGCAGGTCAAGCTGTTGGAAGACTGCAGCAGTGATTAAGTATTCTAGTCTTCACAGAAGAAAACTTATGCAAGAAATTATTCCCTACCAACTGAGGCAGCAGCCAGGATGGACTCCCCCAACAGTAATATGACAAGCAGCTAGGAAAGAGTGCATGCTCAGCTGAAGAACAAGGGTTATAAATCAAAAGCATTTTGGTTGCTGGTATGATACTATACCAGCACACTGCACATCCAGCCTCCAAGACTGCTTCCTATACATCCAAGCCTCTGTAGTTGCTTCAGTTCATGCTAGTGTACAAGCAGTATTTGGAAACTTTGAGATTCAGTCGTAATCCCAGCAAGCATGCATAGACCAGCCTTCCTTCTTATCCCAATGCATCCAGTTAGCTTTTCATTCCAATTAGCAAGAGCCAGAATTGGTGAAAACCGCATTACCCTTAGGAGGGCAAGTAAACAACGGAAGAAGAAATTCAAACACATTTGAATACACTGTATTTATTTGTAACAGATTCTAAAGAATCTAGTGAGTCTTTATGTCAAGCCCATTGCATGACAAGTGATACAGGTGTAGGAAAAAAATGCACATTTGAAACAAAATTAAAAAGTGCCATTCAAACTATTGGAATCTTCCAATTTTTCCCCCTCACAAGAGGCAGCATGATCTCACACTCCAAATATCTGGAAAATGCCAATTCAACTCCATTCACAAGAATTTCACCACACACACTCCACAAATCAAAGTGCAATCTTATTTTAAATTCCCCCCCATCAAGCCTTTGGTGGTTGGGAACCTTTACATTCTACGAGGGGAAGGAGGGAGTTCTCCGTTTAGCGCGCCAGCCTACATGCTTGTGGTAAAAAGTGAAGAGCCTGCAAATCAAGCAGCAGCACGCTTACATGTCATCTGCACTAATCTGAAGCCTAGCTAAACAGTGCAAAAACAGGTTGCTCCTCAAAGCGAGTATATTCAAAGTGAAGATTGCATACCTAGAGATCCTAGTTAGTTCTCAAAAGCAGCCTTTAAACCAGTTTTATTTTATTTTTTTTCCCCAGCACAAGGGAAGACTGGTCTCAAATGCCTTTTCATCAGGCACTGCAACCAAAGTAAGGCTCTGGGCATCAGGAAGTTAAACTGCTATGCAGTGGAGTTTACCTTTAAAGCTTTCAACTATTTGTTCTGAAAGTATAAAAGCTATTTACAAGAGGTCATTGTTAAACCCCTTAACTATGACAGTGGCAGGGACCTGTTCCTCTTCAGTTCATACTGGATAAGGAGTGGTTGGGAACAGGATTTAAGCTAGATAGTGTTCACTAAGCTGCACAAGCCCCACATTCCCTGCTCCCACCCCACTCCACACATCTCCTCCCAGCACTACGAAGGTAAAGTTCTGGCTATGCACATTCCAAGCATCCAATCTTTATTTATTAGACTGTTCGGTCATCCCAGCCATGGTACAGTGTTGTCAAGGATCAAAAACCAAAATTAGTAAAGAAGTGCTCACGTTTTGTTAGCGCTTTCTAAATGGCTATGAAGTGGCTTGCATCATGTATTCCAAGCAGCAGATCTGATGGCTAAAATGCCAGATGTCTCTGCTGTACCAGCTTTAAAGCCCCCTTCCGCCTCCTCTCCCCACAAATAATGCATAGTTAAGCCCGAGATGTGATGTTCCAAAAGGAGGGGTATGCACTTCAGATAGCTCAGAGCAGGACTGTTTATGCTCTAGACATCACAGCAACTTCAAAGTCAATATACTTGCATAAGATGTACCAAAACTCCCACAGGCATAAAAGGTTTTTTTTGGTTTTTTTTTTTTTGGTTTTTTTTTTTTTAAACAAGGCAGGGGGAGCCACGAGAGGATCTCTCCTTTCCTAAGGCCAAACTGATTTTTGCACAAAATTAAGTAACAGCTAAACATGTTCCATTTCTAAGCTACATCTGAATTTAAAATGCTATCTGTTGCTCAGATGTGGAAACAGGCTGCTTTTGAAGAAAGGGCATGAAGATGGGCACAGGAAGGAAGAAGCCTGAGCCAAAGGCTCAAATGGAAAGAATCTGCTGGATTCATTCAACAGCATTCTAGTACCAAGGGACCAGGTTCTGTACATTTAACCTAAAACTGGCTCCAGCCACCATGGTAGTTGCTGATAATGGTTTGACTAGCCAGGGAGTCAGTTTGTGCTTCAAGACAAGGCAAGTCTTTTCTAGATAACCCAGCTGGCCACTGGTTTTGTGCATTAAAACCACACTGCATGCCAAAAAAATAGCATTTCAAATTCCCTAGAAAATATATGGTTATGTATTGGTGAAGCCACAGGCAGACTCCAAAACAGACTCTTAGCTTTACTGTTTATGTACATAGTTACATTTGGCACTGCAGACTTGGGACTTTTGTTTTTTTAACTAGTCATTACACATGTAAACCCCCCTATTGCTTTCCATCTCCAAAGCTCAGCACAGCTTTTGCCACCATGCACTTTTCCCTCCCCCCTCCCAACCCTCCCATATTATGCTCAGGCGTTTTACATGTAGTCAACCAAAGCTAACCCCATTCCTGTGCAACTCAACTTGGACCGCTATTTGCACAGCCGATCCTTCATAGGCAGCAAGCCATGCCAAAAACCTTAGCAACATGTAACCTGCAATCCAACATCTGCTTCAGTTCAGTTACTAGAAATGATCAGGTGACCCTTCCCTCCCACCCTGCAAACAGAAATTTTTTTTTTTTTTTTGGAGATAGAACTGAAAGCTACTTTTTTTTTTTTTTTTCCCTCTTCTTCTTTTTAAGTCTCCCCACTCAAGCACTCGGGACCTCAGCCCCTGAAAAATAAAGTTTACAGTACAATTGTTTTTTATGTTGTTACAGGCACTTAAACAGGATTCTTTGGTCCTTCGAAGTAATTAGCCACTCTGGCTTCTATCTTCAGAAACCACGAGTCTGCACAACCCATAACACTTCTGCACTTAAAAAAAAAAAAAAAAAAAAAAAGATCCTTTTGCATTTTGGGGCAGTGCAGCTCTATCTTATTCTAAGTCTGTAGTCTCCCCCTAACACACCCCACCCTCAATTGCCTACATATTTCACTAAGTGATTCAGTCTTCCTGTAAACATCTCAAATAGGTCTAGTTTCCATAACACTGCACATCCAATCTCCAGAGTGTACAGCAGACAGCGCTAGTTCCTAGGACTGCTGGAACAAGACAGTCTTGCTCAAGAGTCCAGCAAGTTTCCTTTTGTTGCAGGTCTTCCCGAAAAGCTCCCAAGGCAAGGAAACGCTTTGGAGCAGAGGTCCTCAGTGTCATCCATGCTCAATTACAGGGAAGCCACGTTGGATAGGAGTGACTGCAAGGCAGAAAGGGCTGCACATGGGCAACATAGTAGTTGAAGTTTATTTCACTGACATATGGTGCTGGCTGATAGTAGCAGGTAACGTTTGTGACAGTTGGGATGATGCTCTGCTCAGCCAGGACCCTTGCAGCCAGCATGGCAATGAGGGTCAGAGTTTGCCTCCTTTCGTGACCCATCAGGCATACAGTGCTCTCATTCACCACCCTGTGCAGGGTCATAAGGTACTCGTATCTTTTGCTTTCCATGCCAACAAAGTGACTCTGAAGGTAACACTCTAGCTTCCTCTGCTGCTCACCAATGTCAGAGAAGTCTATGAAAAACCTGGAGCACATGTATCTCTGTAGCGCCTTCATATCCACTTCCGATTTGGGCTTAAATCCTCTCACTAAGAGGTTGCAGTACTTCAGAAGGCCACCACCTCTGATTTCCTCTGGATTCCTGGTGGCAATGACTCTGTTCCTAAGGTGGTCCATTGCTTCCTCAAAGTCCCCATACATGCTCTCCCCAGTGATTGTAGGGTGGAAGTTCTCAGACATGGGGTTCTCTGAACACTCGCTGAACAGCAGCAGTGAATCCAGTATGATCTGGAAAGAGTCCACACTGAATTCAAACTGCCGCCTGAGAGAGTCTACGAACTTGAGTTCCACGTTCTTCCCGCTGTTGTTGGACAGTGAGATGAGGCTCCAGCGGTCTGTTTCATTACACACTTTTACTAGCTTCTGCACATATGCCTCCTTTAGAGTCATAGGGGTGATCTTATCTTTGTTTACTCCTTCTGGGAGGAAGTCCAACAGGCAGTCCATGACCACATCCTTAACCAGCTGGAACACATCCTCACTTTTCAGATCCACACCAAAAATGAGGTCCAGGTCTTTGTACCCCAGGCCACTATCTTGATGTAGGACGTGGCTGGCTGCTGAGCCATTCAATCTCACATTATGGACTGCAACGCCTCTCTTTTCCAGACGGCTGCGGACCACCTGAGACACAAAGACAGTCTTATTGTCTACATCAAGAAAGTAACATTTTGGGAATGAAGTGTTAGAGCTTAATGTGGCAATAAGCAAGCGGGATGCATGCCTGCACGTTTCAGTCTAGCAAAGCCAAAATGAGATGAGCCAAGTAATTTACAAGTTAGCCAGCTGAGAGAAAAAAGTTGCAAAGAAATGTGCTTTAAAAAGCATGCACGATTTACAGCAATCCTAAAACGTGGAAGGAGGACTGGTTTACTTGCTACCTTATATTAAATGTGCTCCAACCACAAGGCAAGCATGTATTTTTGCTCTTGTTTAAGTTGCTCTCAACTTCCCCACAACGTTATCCTGAAGTGGCAGGCTCACTGCAAGTTCTGCTCCCCTTCCGTACCATATCCCAGCCCCAGCTCCTGATTCCCGAGAAGGAGATTTGGAAAGTCTCAATCCATAAGTCCAGCCACAACCAATCCAAGGAATCCAAATGCAGAAAGCAGGAAGTGGACTATAGCAGCCCCAATTTATGGAACTGGAGTCAATTAAGAAGTTCCCCTTGCTTTGGCATGGCTCATTAAAGGCAAATTAAGATGCCAGAGCTGCTGAAATGCACTTGCCATGAGTGTGCAGGTTCATGTCCCGACTAGTAAGTGTATCCTTAATAGTTTTCAGTGTGTCAGTTTTTGGAGTTTGACACATTGCTAGTTTCACAAGAGGCAGCTTTATCTTACAGAAGTTAGTTATTCCACTACTGAGCAGGCAGAATAGGGAAAAAAAAAAAAAAAAAACCATTAACACACCCACAAATGCACTTTGTAAGCTTTGTTCATTTAACATAAAGCTGGATCACTGTCATTATTTAAAAATGAACTGAAATAACTTTAAGCCCTTAAAAGTGTGATCTAATCCAGATACCAGGTAGCAAGCAACTGAGCTCTGTAAACCCCCCCCCAAAAAAAAAAAAAAAAAAAAAATCAGGAGCTCAGATCAAATCTTTTGGCATAGCCTGACTACCTTGTACTATTTAGAGACAAATTTGAGAAGAATTAAAGAGCTGTGATTCTCCCCCCACCCTTCCCCATCCCACAAGAGTCCTCAAGAACTTTGAGAAAATTCAGGCTTCAGTTTGCTTTTATTTTACCTAATGTCTGAAGTGAGGAAAGATCCCAAAAACACTGAAGCATCTGAGCACCAATAGAGAAAGTCTCTTTCCCGGAAAGTTTCTGCTACAACTGTGAATTCAAACTGAAATTCAACTAAGATTAGGAACCTAATGCAGGAAAAAGGTTACTAGAGGACACTACCTGGAAGAGGCAGCTTGGAACACTGCCCTTTCAAATAATCTTAATGACTTCTACTACTGCATTGTCAATGCTTAGCTCGGATTGCAAGTCACTGCTCCTTTTCCCCTTGGTTGGGCAAACATGGCCTAAACCAAGTAAGGTTCTTGAAGGTCAAGTTAGAACCAGCACCACTTACTGGAAGGTTAAAGAGGCAATGATAAGAAGTTAGTTATGTCAAAGCTAGGGCACTATCTTAACATTAGCTACTTCTGTGAAGGGTTGTTATCCTAGTCCTATAGTCAGATACACTTTCAAGGAAGCAAAGAGCACTTGGGTCAAAGTTTAACCATTGGGGGGGAAAAAATTATTCAAGCTGTTATATTCTATAGAGCTGGTATTTCTCAATTATTCTTTAGCATTAGTTACTGTGGCTCTCAAATTGGAAGTGTGCCTGAACTCATTGCCAAATTGTGAGATTCTAATGTCAGGTACCTATTAACTAGTAAACTATTTAACATTAAAAAGCATCAAATGCACATACAGCTTTACTTTTAAATCCAAAAAGAGTTTAGAAAGCTACAGATTTTGAAACAGAAGTTTTAGGGGAAAAAAAAGTTAGAGACTGAACAAAATCTGAATGGCAGAAGAAAAATGTATTTTTGGAGACTTGACAGCAAGTTAAAATAAGTTTGAAGTATGAAGGTCAAATAAGATTTCACACCAGTTCCTTCCAATTACAGGAAACGTGACTTAACTCTACAGTTCCAGCATATGCAGCATGTTAATAAAGAAATTTGTAGGGATACAGTTTTGTGACATTTAGAGTAGTGTTGGTCCTAAAAAGAATAATAGCCATCAGGTCCACCATCTCACACATTCTACTCCCTACTGGTGCAATCCTTATCCCAAAAGCTAGTGAAAAAGTCTTTGAAACGGCAACAGGGATGAGACAGCTCCTTTTCTTTGGACAGGATATAGCTAGAAGCTTGCTAGCCACAGTAAGGCATTCTGCACAGGGTTTAAGTGTTTTGTTTAAATGTTTTGATGCAATCTAGGAAGAAGACACTTGAAACCTTACCTGTGCAAAAGGCTTTGTTATGAACCATAGCTACAGCAGAGGAAAAGGAGTATTTGAACTATTGTTCACCAACTGCTATGGGATTAAGTGATAAGGGGAACAGACCACTCCCAGGAGATTGTAGTAGGAATCAGCTCCTTGTAAAGCTAACAGAGTTACTCAATATATGGTAGAGAACTGATTCTGACCATCAGGTTGTTGCTGCCTGCTTTTGGATTGGTTTTCTACATCATTTTAGTTGGCCAAGTAGAAGTAGTAACTGCCTTTTTTGGTTGCTTGCTTCAGATTAGTCAAACTCATGTGCAGAAGCTCTAAATTGAAGCTACCGTCCTCAGTATTTAGTATCTGAAATTGCTAGTGGCAATGCTTTTCATCAGTCATTACAGCTTTGGCACAGAGGAAGATGGGCTCTTTAGTTTAAAGTTACTTACTGCTAGCATTAAATAGAACATTTGATACTAGCTATCTGGCTTCTAGAAGTGCTGGCAGGTTTCTTTTACTACACAGAAACTAAATTTAGCACCAATAGTAGTTTCTCATAATTTTTTCAATGAAATTTCATTAGGCTTTGAACCTTAGATGCACGCACTTTTAGCACTCCAGCAATCCAACTGATGCAGCTTGAACCTGAACTCAAATTCAGCTCATGTTACTTTGTATTTAAAAAAAAAAAAAAAGTAGTTACAACATGTTTCAGATCCCCTTTAATTGCTTTTTTTTAAAAGTAAAACAAATAGTTCAGGCCTACAAATCTTAGAGGTTAGTTTATTGTGAAAGCCAGTTTGGTTTTTGTTTTGTGAACAGCCTTTTTAATTAGAAGCCAGCATGCTAGATTTTAACATCTGATGAGTCATTACTGAGGAATGAAGTAGCCTCCCAAACATGAATACGCAGCAGCCTATTTAAACACTGTTGTTAGCTTTAATATTAAATCAGCGTTTATTACTGTTTAAAACAGTTTGTTACTTTAGAAAGATTAGATTAGGGCACAAACTATGCAGCTTACTGTCAATTTGGCAAGAACTGAAGGATACTTGCATTTGGACTGACATTTAAATGAAAAACAATGTTTTTGAAGAAGCAAGTCCTGCATTTTAAAATGCTAGTGGAAACATTTAATACAAACAAGTCTCATAGCTACTCGCCTTCAACATCAAATTGTACAAACTGTAGAAGCAAAGGCAGCATCATAAATTTAAAATAATCTCAGATGTTGAGAATTCATTTTTAAGTCTTCTAGTGCTTTAGTTAAGAAATACAGCTCCAGCCCATTTCAAACTGGGAGTGCCCCTTCAATGTTATGCATTACTTTTGCTACAGCCGACTACAGATTAGGTCTCTAATGCACATTCTAACAAGCTACTAGAGCTTCAGCTACCCATGGAGCTGTACAGGAAAAAGAAATACCCACATCAGTTTGTCCCCTCAGCTACAAGCTCAGCTTTTGATGCTCCAGACCTCAAGAATCTGAAATAGGGCCATCATGTCCCAACATTAATTTACATTGACAAATCCAAACATTTGACATCCCCTTGACACTCAGATAATTGAGGTCAACTCACAGCTTTATTTTTACAAAGGAGCCTAAGCCAGGCCTTTTAACAGGACCTGCTGCACCTAGAACAGTGTAGAAGTTGCTCATAAGCCTTCCAGTTATGTAACAAGCATGTGCAGAAAGAGATTTGAGTTTAGCCATTATGAAAACTCTACTTTACAATAAAGGTTGTTGCAGTGTTGGTCACAGGCAGACAAGGTTCTTTAGGTAGATGTGATCTCTTTTATTAGACCAATTGAGCAGTTGGAAAAAATTGTTCTTTGCAAGATTTTGGGCGCGCACACCCTTCTTCAGGCATATAGGGAGTCACTGGCTAACTTGTGCTACTTTAGTCATGCACCAAAGTAATCTCTTACAGAGGAAAATGCTTTGTATGGATCCGATTACAGAATGGGTCTATGGCAAGATGCACTAGATAAAGTATTTACTAGATTAAGGCATTTAAAAATTAGCTTTTTAATCTAAAACAGGGAAAAATTCTTCCTACCTTCAACACCTCTCTGCCCCTGGAGTAAGTGTTCAGGGCTAGAGAAGATTAATAAATGCAGCTCTATCTAAATGGACTTTGCTGTGAGGACTCCTGGGAATGGAGGTTAGCCTTGTGCTTCAAGTTCCAGACAGGTCCAGTTCCCTTCCAAATCCCTGTCATGCATCTCTTTTCAAAAGCTAACAGCAAGACTCCTAGACCTCAGTCTGGATTCAGCAACTAGCAACCACCACCTTGGATTTGGCTAGTTAAATGCATTTGCTTCAGCTAGAGAATTTCTGAGCCCAGGTGGCGAGATGCCAAAGGCAGGAGACCGGATCTCACCGTCTCAGCAGTTTTATTTTCTGCTAGCAGATTCCAAGCCCCATATAAGCAGACAGTAAAAAAGCAAGCACAGGACCAGCCCCAGCACAGCCTCAGGGTAGAGTCCAGATTCTGCAGGAGCCTTTCAGGAAAGGCTCGGGTTGTGAGGTGGGCTCCTAAGGGAGCCCCCTCCCCACCTCCAGATCCCTGCAGCTGCCTGGGGGGGCAGAAGCCCCTGCCTCACGCACTGCAGCTCCTGGCCAGCAAAGGCATTTGCCTGCCTGACCCAAGCCGCAGACCCTCCTGGGACAGCTGTACAGGGCTCCCCCACTCCTGCAGGAGCCATGTCTCAGTCCAGGAGGGGCCAAGGTCCCACCATCTCACTACTGTCTGCAGACACCTTTGGCAGCAGGGTGGGTTTAACCCTACCCACACTGCCAGCCACACAGCACCGAGCAAGAAAGGGGGTCACCTAAGCATGCAGCAAGCTGGGTTTAACCCCATCTACACAGCAGGGAGCAAGGAAGGCTTCACCGAAGCTCACAGCAAGGTTTAACCCCTTGCACACTGCCAGCTACAAGGCAGAAGAGTGGGGGGCAGGGAAGGAGGCACCTAAACCTGCAGTGGCAGGGTTAACCCCTTCCACACCACCAGCCCGAGCTCCTCAGGGGGCAGGGAGACATAACCCACGCCCCACAGGCCCCAACCTCCACAGCAGGGGGTGCCCCTGACGTAGCCAGTCTACAAGGTGCAACCCGCTCCCTCACCTGCACGATCCGGCGCGGCCGCACGGCCAGGGTGGGGAAGTTGCCGCGGCCGTGGATGGGCACGGCCTCGCCCAGGATCTGGTCCAGCCGCTGCACCTGTTCCCAGGTGAGAACGCTGAAGCGGCCGCCGCGCCGCTCCAAGCCGCCGGGCCCGGGGCCCCCAGCCGCTGCCGACAGCATCGCGACGCTCCTCTGTTGAACCGGCCGGAAAAGGAGGCGGAAGCGGGAGAGGAAGCGAGGCGGAAGTGACGGGGAGGAATAAAAAAAAACAAACAAAAAAAAGAAGCGCAGGAAGACTAAGAATCAATTCTGAGGGAAAACGTCTGCCGAGAGCCCGCGCGGAGCAGCAGAGTGAGGTCCGGCGCGGCCACCAGCTGCACGGAACACTGCGCCGCCTCAGTGCCCGCGCTGTCTTATATCAACGCCTCGCCGCGCGCCCATTGGCTCGGCCCGCCCACCAATCCCCGGCCCCCCGCCGGCGGCCTCCAGAGCTCCCATTGGCTGCGGGCGGAGGGCTCCGATGCCGCCAGCGCTAATCAGAAGGCGGTGCCGGGAAAGGGGCGGAGTGGAGAGGGCGGTTTGGAGGAAGTTCGCTATTTGGTCCCTCCCGTCCGCCGTCTGCTGCCTAGCGCCGTGCGGGAATCCCGGCTTTGATTGGTCAGGGGAAGTGGACGGGACTTTAAAGGGTTATGCACCGGCAAAAGATACGGGGTATGGGCCTGGGATTTAAAGGGGTAGACACGGGCAAAAAACACGGGGATTGGGATTTAAAGGGATACGCACCGGCAAAAGACATGGGATATAGGATTGAAATTTAAAGGCGTACACACGAGCAAAAGATATGGGGATTGGGATTTAAAGGGGTACACACTGCGAAAAGACATGGAGCATGGGTACGGGTATGGCATTTAAAGGGGTACACACCAGCAAAGACATGATGCATGGGGTTGGGATTTAAAAGGATATGCACCAGCAAAAGACCTGGGGCACTGGGTATAGGGTATGGGAATGGGGCATGGGGCATGGGCATGGGATTTAAAGGGATACACAACAGCAAAAGTCCTCGGATATGGGGGTATGGGGTAGGGGCATAGGGTAGTGATCTATCCAAAATTTAAATCCAATTGCCTATGCAGGGAGCAGTGAAGCTGGCTGATCTCTCTGGTCCTTTCTAAAACCTCCATACCATAGGTGCTAATGACCCTCTAATTTAAGGGTGGACAATTATTTCGGGCGGAGGGCCACTTACCAAGTTTTGGCAAGCCATCAAGGGCCACATGACAGGCAGCCCAGGGCGGATAAATATTAATTTCTAAATTTTTTAGGGGCCCCGCAGGCTGGATAGAATGGCCTGGTGGGCCACATTTTGCCCACCCCTGCTCTAATCCTTTTAAATGGTCTTTAATGGTGCCAATTCTCCAGCTAGCCCTAGGTCTGCCATGCTGCTGTCTTTTTAGCTGCTCCTTAGTCACGTGAGCTCCTATGGCACACCCTTGCAGACTGCTTTTTAATGCTACCTAAAACCATAAACTCAGGTGTGGAAATACTAACTCAAGGGAACGTCAGCTCAGGTGTGGAAATCGCTTTCAGGGAAACACTGGAGGCACTGTCCAGATGCTCAAGACAGTTTGCTTCTGTTTTATGAATGTGAAAAAGGGACGCTCATTTGGCTGTAATGACTCCAGAACTCATAACTATGGACTTTGGTTTTTGCCTAACATGTAAAACCAAAGCAGCCATGGCTCACAAGTGCTGAGCACCAGACTTTTTTCAGTGGGTGCTTGAGCCCCAGAGCACCCACAAAGTCTGCCCCCAAGCCAGGCCTAATCAAACAATATCTTGGAATTATTTGGCCTATCTTGCTGTGTTTTTATATATAATACATGATACAGAATATGAATGCACATTCCAATAAAGTTTTCATTTTTTTGCTTCGATCTGAGATGGAATACTACAGCTCCGGGCCCCTAATATTAGTGAAGCTTCTCATTTCTTTTTAACTAGAGGAAAAGGTGTGCTGTGTTCTAGGTGATGATGCACCACACCATCTGCACCCCTCATTTCAAAATCCAGGATCTACCCATGTCCAGGGGTTTCGTGAAGGTGCTGTGCAGGGTAGAAACGGGGTGTTTTGTGGTAGGGGCTTTGTTGGAGAGGATGGAAAGAACAATGGGGGAATGGGTTGGGGCAGGCATCTGCATGTGAGGACAGGGACAGTCCAGACACCAACAACAGACAGGAGTGCTGGTGCTGTCATGGACTTTATCTGCCTCGTAGGCTCCCATTGTGAACCTAGAGATTTATTTCTCCAGGAAAGAAACTAGGGGAATCACCTACTTCCTCATCCTGCAAAGTCTTAGATCTATGTTGACTTCTTTGCATGCTGCGAACCCTATGAAATGCTCTTATAACCCATCTCTCATCTGGGGCTGGGCATTCATCAGCCTCTCAGTCCCAGGAGCGTGTCTCCCTTCAGTATTTCTGTGGTTTGCACTATTTGTAATAATAACAGCTTTCATTTTATGGGATCTGCTAAATGTAGCATGACGTGCTGCTTACTTCAGTTTGTGACACCAAGACCTTTGCATAGCAGCCCTCCCCAGCCAGGAATTTCATGAATAAACCACAGCCTGAGCCATCTGTAGGTCTGGCTGTAGTACGTAAAATGAGCCTTATACTCAGAGACTAAAGGAGCTCAATCTATTTTGCTTATTGAGAAAAGGTGAAGAGGTGATTTGACTGCAGTCTATAATTACCCCCCCAGGGAAAAGATAGCTGATAGCAGAAGGTTCTTTTATCTGGCAGACAAAGGCGTAGCACATTCCTGTCGTGAGAAGCTGAAGTCAACAAAGTTCAAAATGAAAATAAGGCGCATGTTTTTAAAAGGGGAGTTTTTCAGCCATTGGAACAGATGACCAAAGGACATGGGAAATTCTCCAGTGCTTGGGCTCTGCTCTAAATGGTGTGCTCGAGTTCACACACAGCTCACTGAGCCAGGTGCAGTGATGCTGCGGTAAAATCTCTGGCCGGTGTATACACCCAAGCTGAGACTGATTAAATGGTAGAAAAACACTTTCTGGCCAGAGGGACACAGGACAAAAAGGGGCTTCTTGGGGACCCTGAGCCAGCCACATCCCGTAGTCCCATTCGTAAATTTATCAAGCTCCATCTTACAGCCTATTAGTTTCCTGTCTCCATTGCTCCATGCAGAAGGTGTTGCAGAGCCTCCCTCCTGTCATGGTTACAAATCTTACACTGATTTTCAGCCTAAATGAATTCATGGCCAGTGTATACCCATTTGTTCTGGTGTCAGTGCTGTCCTTTAGCCCACACAGCTCTTCTCCCTCCCTGGTACACATGCATGCACCCTCCCCCTTCTGTGTTTATAGACAGCAATTGTGTCCCTTCTCTGCCTTCCTTTGGCTAGATCAAACAAGGCAAGCTTTTTTAGTCTCCTTTCAAAAGATATCCTCCTCATTCCCCTAATGACCCCCTTTTCTACACCTAAGCCAGGATGAATTCATTTTTCTTGAAGATGGGTAGCCACAAGTAAAACCTCTGACTTGGTGAGACTGCTCTGGTGGGTTATATCATAGCTGTTCAAGACTGGCTGAGGCTGGAATTCTTTGAGACAAGTGAATTCTTTGCTACTTTGAGATACCTGGACATACTTCACTTTTAAGTTACATATTAATCCCTTTAATCCTTCCATTAAAAAAAACCCCGCTTTTGGCATCCTATGCTCTATTCATTGCTGATCTTGCCAGTGGTTCTGTAAGAATGATGTCTGTGCCTGGCTGGATCCAGTTGCAACATTGGGACCACAGTCCTTCTACTTAATTTAATTAAATCCTGCAATTACTTAGTTCTAGGCCTTAAATGAGCCCCCTGTAACTAATTAGGACTGCTCATTAGTAACCAAACGAAGCACAATGTTTTGCTTTCTGCTCATTTTAGAACTTAAGGTGCACATATTTTTGTGCGATTCCAGAGCGCCTGCAGTTCCAGGAACTGCACTGGAGATACTTTCTAGTAACGACAAAGGAAGCTCTCCACATCAAGGAGCTTTCAGTGTAATTTGGACTTTGCCAGAGAGAAGTGATAATTGAGAAGTGAAAGACCATGGTGTACAGTGCTACTTGGGCATCTTCCTACTGTGTACTCGTGTTCGGGAGCAGTGTCCAGAGCACAGCCAGGCTGTGGGGCAGTGGTGGCAGGACGGGGCTGGAGGAAGAGAGTATTTTATAGCATGTGGTGCACAGGATCCAGGGGGCTGCTCCAGGACAGGGTGCAATATCAGGAATGGCTTGTCCGCTGGCAATGCTGCTCTGAGACACGGCATGCTGCAGGGTACAGTGCAGCAACACTCCTGGAGGCACCAAAATGTGACCTGTCTCTCCATGCTGCTTTGTATCCCACGTGCACATAACCCCAGCCCCGGGGCAGAGGAGAAACAGCCTGAGGAACAATATGGCTCTCTGTAGGGAGAAGGAGAAAGAACCAGAATGACCCCCCCCCACCACCACCATTTCATGGGATCCAGCTGAGATGGAGCAATTGTTTGCTGCCTTACAGACCAGGAGCTCTTGCAGCACTGGAAAGAAGGTGCCGTATAAACGAGGATCTGCCTTTTGCTTAGGAGTACGTGTGCTCCTGCCAGAGTCCCGCAGGACTACAGGTCGGACTCCTCCCTGGGGTAACTGCATTGCTACACCACAGGGACGTATTTGTCTCCACACATTAAAGCCTGTCCATGGTCACACCTCACCACCCTTGCAAGGGTGTAATATGGGGCAGGACTTGGCTCCTGACTGCTCATGCTTCATGGGGTTTTATAGCAAGTTATAAAATCCTCAAACAAAGGTGAGAAGAGTAAAAGGACAAAGTGTCTAAGGAGAATCATGAACTTTCACCCTTTCAGTTCTGCCAAGGACTCAAGGGCCCTGCTTATCTTCAGTGCTGTTAAGCTGCATGGGTTTTCCTGACAGCCTTCTCTCTCCTGCTATTGCTACTCCACCGAAGTGGTAAAGTGGTTATCTTATGATAAAGAACGGGCGGGAGGCCAACTCTACTGCAGCCTTCCAGACTGTGGTTTTATGAAATGCAGCTGTAATCACACACACGGAGGAGCAAGGACAGGTGTGGCTACTGTTCTGGGGAAAGGCTAGGACTGAACGAGGAGGTATCCTAGCCTGAACTTGGAAACAAGATGCTTATCAGAAAGCTACCGTGGGAGATCTTCAAAACGGATAAAGGAGAAGAGACACAGGAAGCTTCCTGGCTCTGGGACAAATTGGGA
Organism: Crocodylus porosus; assembly: GCF_001723895.1. NCBI lineage: Eukaryota > Metazoa > Chordata > Crocodylia > Crocodylidae > Crocodylus > Crocodylus porosus. Next base: position 2,566,168 of record NW_017728940.1, on the reverse strand, counting down.
TTTTCCAAAGAGCCCAGGGGAGTTAGGCACCAGCTCCCATAGAACGTCCCTTTGAAAATATGTCTCAAAGAATTATGAGGAAGATTCACAAAGGCACCTCAGGTGTTTAGGAGCCCTGATCCCATAGAAAGACACCATGCTCCTAAATCCTTCTGGTGCTTTGGAAGATCTGTGATGTCATCGCTACTAATAACTAGTATTGCTGGCTGATTCCATGGTGCTGCAGCAATGCAGACACACGTGCAAAGCATGACAGAATCAGCAGCCTGGGAAAGGGCCAGGCTACATGTCCACCTGTGCTGCGGCTCCAGGAGGGCAGGGAACCTCCTCACAACGCAATTGTCACCCGGGGTGACCCAAGCTGTGCTGCGCGGCCTAGTGCACATAACGGTGTCCCCCACCCAGCCTGTGCCAGATCCTGCAAGCAACTCATAAACTGCAGAGAAGCTGGGAGACCTCAAGAGGTCATCTCGTCCAACTTAGGATCAAACTTACAACATCGGTGCTACGCTCTAACCATGCTGCAACCAACTGAGCTCAAAAGCTGCTCTACCTGCTTGTAGGATGCTACACTGAGAGCTACCTGGGCAGAGGCCCCAAGATTTCTTATGAATCAGGGGCACAGCCATGTTCCCATCTCTGCTGCAAAGTAATTGTGCATGTTTGTTTTGAGGCCAAGCTAACGGGTCCCTATCAGAGATCAGCGTCCCAGTCACAAGGAGCTGGACACACATGTGCAAGAAAAACAGCCCTTGCTCCACCTGACTCGCAATCAAGACACGATGCTGCAGACGGATGGTCAAAGCAGGTGGGGGAGGACAAGAAAACAAGGAGGCAGCAGGGATCAGCGCAATACACGGCAGGTGCAGCACAGCACGGCAGAGGCTTAACTCTGGGTGAATGCTGCATCGCAGATACGGAGTTTAAGGAGAGATCAGGACGACAGAGAAGTGGCCCCAAGATGTCTCTGCAGAGCTCCTGCCAGGCATAAAGAACGGCGGACGAGGAGAAAGCGCGCTGATCCGACTCAGCAGCACCCTGTGCCAGCGTTGGGGGTGGGCTGGGGACAGAGTGAAAGCGAAGGGGGGTGGAGGGGAGGACACGCACCCTGGGGTGAGCGCGGTGGAAAGGGGGCAGACGACGGGGGATGCCAGCTGCCCCAAAGGGCAGAATTCTGCGCCTGCCAATGTGGCTTTCACTGCCACTGACTCCCACCGCGTCGCTTTGTGCTGAGGCAGACGAAATGTGGGGAGAGGTGATAAGTTGCAGGACGGCGGCTCAGGTGAAGGCAGGCAGGTGTGGCAAGATTCTTCATGAGAACAAGGTGGTGCAGAGTCGTGGAAGAAAAGAAAGTGTCCTGGTGATTACATCAAAGACACACGTTGCCTTTGGCTTGCGAGAAGGCTGAGGAAGCCAGGAAGAATAGCGCTGGGCTAAGGAAAGAGCAAGCTGAACGGATAACGTAGCCCCAGAGCTAGTGTTTGTCACAGGAGCATTATCCGAGAGAGTCGGATCTGGAAAAAACAGCAAAATTCAGGTTCTTTTTCCTTCTTGTGTTACAGTGCTTGCATCCACTAAGGCTTAAGGGATAACCGTGGGTGCTGCTTTAGTGCACAGATCTCAAGCCTGGAGGTCTCTCTCCCAGTACGAATTGCCCAGGGAGACTGCATCAGGACTCATGGAGTGGCTCGGGAGGCCGCTCGCTGTGCATATTTATAGTAAATATACCAAATCGATACAGTGGAAGCTCAGCACCAGGAGTGGGTCCATCACTACGCATCATAACTGTTACCTATGCTGCATCTTCCCCTGCCCGCTCGCACATCAGCAAATACAGAGACCCGCTCCTGCGCTAGCTGGCATGTATGTTCTAGGTCTCGATAAAACCAGCCGTGCGCGGCACCGGGATGGACCTCCACCAGCGTCCGTGGTGGTGAAAAGTTTAATGGCCATGGCTGGCAGCGTTCAGATTTAGTAGCCTGGAATTGTGAAAAGCTGCTTGAAAAAACCCAGGCAGCAGTCTGCACCCGTGTCCACTGGCATCAAGAAGTGCTGAAAGCAGACACACCAGCTTTGCAGCTCCTGGCCTTGCTGCGAAACCGAATGGGATGGAGCCAGGAACATGCCACGGCCTGTTCAAGTTTAGGAAAAGAACAGCAAGGAAGATGAACTGGAACGTGGTTTCCAGTAGGGGAGGGGGCAATTTCCAGATACTGCTTGAGGGTGTATAGAAACCCACCAGGAGTTTTAGCTGGGCTAAAGGTTTCCTGGGGTGGGGGTTGTTATAAATGTACAGGCAAGCTATGGCTTCTCCTAAGGACTGGGACTGCGGCGGAGAGGACAGGACTAGGAGAAGGTTTAGTTAAAACCACTGTCGTCAGCCAAACCATCCAACACCAAGGCTGTCAGGTGCCAGGGGGAGCAGCAGGGAAACCTCTCTCGGTGCCTGGCATGGAGGAGGAGAGGGTGGAACGGGGGGCATTCACTCCATCCCCTGAGACCTGGGCCCTTGCCTCTGTCCCTGCAGGCTTGGAGCTGGGAGTAATTGCCCAAGATCAGACATGAGCGCAGAGGGCACGCTCTATATAAACACAGCTGCCACCATGGTGGTGAATGTGGACTCAAGAGGTGGAGAGCGCTGGTGCTTGTGTTGGAAACCGCCCTTCACAAACTGAGTTCACTCGATAGCTCCGGCTTATTCATAGCAAATGCATATCATGTTTCCAAAAGCATCGCTTCCTTCCTAGCATGGGCATTCCCAGACACGCGGTAGGCCTTGGTGTGTGGTATGTGACGTCTCCTGCGAGGGCAGATGAAACGCCGCGGACGCTGCCGACTGTCTTGCTTCTGACAAATGAAGGCACGGTGCGTATGTGGGACCCTCCGCAGAGAGGCAAACAGCACCCAGAGCACAGACATCAGCAGCAAAAGCATTGCTATAAATACTCCCAAGCTGGATTTGTCTCAAACAAAGTAACCAGGAATGCAAGTGATCTCGCAGACAACGCAAGAACTGCAGGGCTCAGAAGCTGCTCAAAGAATAGCCCAATGGCAGCTGAAAATTAGGGTATAACTCGACTCCTTTTGGATTTTGCCCCCATTGTATTTTTCACATGACGCTGAAACGTTCAGAGGAAAGAACGGCAGCTTAATGCTGCTACGCAAATCGAATGAGATGAAATTCATTGCAACTGAACCCACTCCTGAAAGCTTCAAATGATCCTGATGCCTACTTTCTATTTCTGTTATAGTATCCCAGCCGGAGACTTGGGCCCTGCTGTGCTAGGTGCTGTACAAACAAGCAACACAGATGGCCCCAGCTCCATCTGCTCACTATCCAGCATTTGAAAGTCCAGCAGGTGCATTGACAGAGAACAGGGAGCGAGAGAGGAGGCAAGGCACTAGAAAGGACAGGTAACCACCCTGGCCCCCTGTGATCCAGACCCGTATATCGCATGGGATTACAGCGAGTCACTTGTTGAACAAAGGAAGGGAGTGTGGGCTAGTGCTAGGGCAGGGACCTGGGTGCTATTCCCAGTTCTGCCACTGACTCACTCCATCACCGGGGGCTTTGGCTGTCAAATGGAGAGTAACAACACTGAAATGCCTCACCGGGGTGGTTTGAGGTCCTAGATAATTAGTGGCTGCTCTGAGATCCCCAGATGAAAGGTGCTATCAGAATATTTCAGCCATGCAAGAGGCAAGCGCTCATTTGGATCCGGACATGGGAAGAGCCTGTGCCTTTGTCTCCCTAACGCCCAACCCAGCAGCACATGAGTCCTGCACTTTCCTTGGGTGAAGTCCACCCTCTGCAGGGAGCCAGCACAAGTCCTGGGTGCATTGCCTACCTCCGAGGGCTTCCCTGATGCCTGCTGTACTAGGACCCCCATGCCAGGTTGGCTTTCACCCTGGGGCGGTCCAGGATCCTCCTCTCATTGTGTGATGAGATTTTGGCAGCAGCATGGAAATATGTGCTTGGCAGGGTAATGGCATTCAACGTGGCGTGGGTGTGGCTGGACCTGTGACGAATGTTCCCATAAGTTAATGGCTATCGGAGCTTAGGATCTGGGACGACAGGGCTCCCCGCATCTGACGGACTCTTTGTCAGTCCCGTGAGACTCTGCAAACTAGAACAATGTGCAGAGGAGCCTTGACCCCATACCTTTCCCAAAACGCAGCCCGTTGCTTTTGCATCACTCCAGGGCGGGTGGAGCCCCACCATCTGCATGTATTGTTCTCCAAGCCATGCATGAATTCCTTTGGCTGGAGAAGGCTCTTACTATTGATGTGGACTCAGTGGACCTTTCTTTCTTTCTTTTTTTTTTTTCAGTATTTCACATCTGAGGCCAAATCAGCCTCTGATGTCTATTGACTGAGCAGAGCTCAATCGTTCAAGTCTGCATGGTGCTATCACCGACACGTGTCCTCCCTCCCAGGCCCTTCAGCCTGGGGCTTCAGATACTCCCAAACCCACGGCAGGCTTCCTACACGCGGGCTCCAAGCCCCTAGTTTTGCTTGCCCAAAGCCAAAAAGCCGAAGGAGCAAGCTAGAGGGAGAGCCCGGGAGCAATCCCCCATCACCATCAATTGTGTAGCCGAGACCCTTGCATTGGGAGGCATTGCAGACACTCGCAGGGGTGCCTGCCTGCGGTGGGCAGGTCTCCACCCTCGGCTACACTGAGTCATTCAAGGCCAGGAAGAAGGGGATCACCCCTGCCAGGTATGTAAAACCACCCGGGCCAAAACCATCGTCATGATATCTCCTCTGTGGATCTCTTTTGCTAGTTCAAGGTCACTATGAAGCAGGTTGCTGAGTGGCTGCAGGTTCGGGAAACTGAAGAGATCTTCTCTCCTAGGATATAGTGGGCTGGTCGCTTTGGGACCCCAGGAGCAGGCTACTTGAAAGAGGCCTTCTGCAGTGTTCGACCTCCTGCCTACATACTTGCTTGCAGGAGCACTGACTCCTTCTTCAGCAAGATGCCCCTCCCCCAGAGGTTTTAATTAGAGATGGCTGGAAATTTTCAGAGGATACCAAGTCTCGCTGGAAAACGCTGGTTCACTGAGGCTGGAATGTGTGATTCAGCCCATCCCGGGCTGGATGGCCTTCCTCTGAAGCCAAGCCACGGGGCAGATGGACTAGAGCAGGAGCCCCTGGCAGGGCAGGTTGTGGCGGGGCAGTCCCGGAGCCGGGAGCCTGGGAAGCAAGTGGGCTGTTGTCAGAACAACCCGTTTCCCGTCTCAGCTGCAGGGCTTGGGGCACTTCCAGTTTGTGGGGCATTGCAGAAATGTTTGGTTTCTCTCCGATTTGGACCAAACCCAAATGAAAATGAGATCTGAAAAAAAAAACAGAAAACCCAGCTTTGCAGCCAGCTCTGTTCCAATGCGCGCACACGCTCACAGGGGAGGCAGAGGCTGGATGTGCAGGGCCTCCACAAACTATTCTTGCGCTTGTTTGTTGGAGAGGTTTTGGGGGGGCTCGGGGTATTACAACAGCCGTCAGTGGAGAATCAGCTGAGCTAGCACATGGCTGCATTCCCAGCTCGGCAAGCGCTGTTGGTTTGCACTAATTATCGTAGCACCTTCCTTCCTGATGTCTGCAAGTCTCTACAAGTGACAGTTCCCTCCTCCTTGCACACAGCTTTGCTGGATGTAAAAACAGAGGTGCCCCCAAGGGAAACATTTGCTAATTCTTCGGCTGATATCTCACCCCGGCACCTTCTTTTCCTCCCCCCTCATTTAATGGAAACGGCATCTCCAATTTGGCCTCTGAAGCCTCTTTTCTCAGTGCTTAACTTATTAACCCCTCGCTCCGCTGCGAGACGCCTTGGTGTGCTCTGTGCTGTACGGACAGGGAGACCGAGGCACCGAGGAGCCCTCTGTGTTGCAGGGAGTGGCTGCCAGAGCTGGGATGAAAGCTCAGATCACAGATATCCCAGCCAGGATGTGCTGGCTCGGTCCCAGGACACGCCTATGGGAAATACGCCTGTCTAAGCAGGCCAAGCTGATGTTCTGAGGCGCACCAGCAAAGTGGGCCAGCGAGACGCATCCAGGGCCTGTCGGGGGGAAGGAGATACCAGGCCCCCAATGTCAGACCACTCTCATTTTCTGTTTGGTGAGGGGAGGTGGCCTCCCAGGGTGTATCAGGCCTCCCCCAGTTTCTCTCATAGGCCCTGGACACATCGTCACCAAGACTGGGTCTGGTGCCCAGCTCTGCCCCTGGCAGAGCCTGGGCAAGTCCCTTCGCTGCTCCGTGCCTCATTTCACCATCCGAAAACAACTTGGTTATCCCAGCTGGGAGCTTCAGGGCAGGACCTGTTCCCCTCCATGTGCCTGTGCAGCACCCAGCACCATGAGGCCCCAGCCTTGTTTGCTGCCTCGAGGAGGCTACTATAAGAGAAATAATAATAAAGATAAGGAGATAGCTGTATCTTTTAATTCTGGATTAGCTGGTACTACAGTTCCGGCTTATGCGTGGAGATATTTATCCTCTCAGACACTCAGGGAGACCTTGGAGGGTGAAGCCAAGTGATTTATGTGCATTTATGGGTTACACTCTTCTGTACCAGGCTAAGCATTTGGAAAAGAAAAGGTTTCCTGTACAACCGCACCCGTGTCCCAGCACAGCAGACGCGAGCACAGCAAGCTCTGGCCATAAAGCATTCGATGGCACTGTAGGGCATGGACCACGAAGGGGAGGGGACGCCCGGGTTCTGCTACTAGCTCCGGCCCAGGCTTTCTGCATGACCTTTGTCAAGTCACTTCACCTCTGGGTGCTGCGTGTCCCTCTGTGCCTAATGGAGATAGTCAGAAATAATGAGGTTAATTCTTACCTTCCCGAGGTTATGGAAGGCTTAATGAAGGGCCTAGGCTGTGCTTTGAGATCCTGAGATGAAAGGCGCTGTTGAAGCACAAGGTGTTATTAGGAAAACATCGGCAGTGACGCAGGGCCCTGGAATGACACCACCTGTTCAGGAACAGGCAGCCTGCAAGTGACGGCGGGTTCGAGGTCCCTCAGCGCCGGCTGGCAATTGGGTTGTGGGCAGCTAGGACCGGGATGGGGCCCTGCAGCTGGTCCCCGCTTCCAGGGGCCCGTGATGTCTCTAGAGCGATGCAGAAGAAGAGTGTCAGGCCATCCCGCCAGCAGGGTTTGTGCCAGCAGAGAGCACGGGGGCCCCTCCAGGCCTTCACCCACTCACCGCAGGGCGGATTATAGCTGGAGGTTTCTCCCCAGCCCCGTGCGCTGCTCGGGGCTGCCGAATCCCCACTCGCACCCTGCGCCAGGGAGGCTGGCAGCGGCAGATACAGCTGCTCGCCGGCATGTTGAAGCAACTTCCCTTGCTGCTCACACTCCAGGCCAAGGCTCTGATCCTCCCCTCCCTCCCTCCCCCTGAGCGGAGCAGACAGCGAGCACTGCTTGTTCCAGTGCAGGGACCCACCCGCACTGCAGGCCAGGCTGCCTGCACCCCGCTTGCATGGACAGGGAGGGACGGGGCAGGGAACTGGAGGGTGCTCAATTCCCCTGCCTGGAGTTCGGCGGGGAGTGCCGAGCTGGCAGGCCAGGAGGCATGGGCGCACCCTGCGCCTGCTCCAGATTGCTACGCGGGCTCCAGGCTCCTTCCACCCTTCTTCCACGTGCACGGCCCACCCTGACCCCTTCTTCCCCCGTCAGGACCAGGGACGAGGGGGCAGCCGGGAAGTCTCACGGGGCCGAGGAATCATTTGAAGACAAGGTGTCTGGCGCTGCCCCAGTTCGTTCAGACTTCAAGAGGCACATCTTCCTTTCCCAGGCAGCAATCTTCATGTAACGCTCAATCCCGAAAGCTTATATTTTCCCAATTAGCCTCCTTGCTTGGACGATCAGACTCCCCTTCACCTACCGGCTACTGTGGTTTCGAGGTAGCAGGTCTAGAGATCCGATGGCGTCATGTCCTGGACCTCGTCCGTCTTCACTCTCTGTGGTTGTTGGGCTGTCTTACCCAACAGCAGCTCCACTGCCCTTCATCTCCTTGCTGTCTGGAGGCTGGAGAAGGTGCCGGTGTATCAGTATGCGTTCATCTTCGGCAATGACTCCCAAGATCAAAAAGCAACCTCTTAGTACCCTGCTGCAGTCTGTAACCATTGAATCCCATCAGGAGAATGATGCAGGCAGCATCTACGGAGCGGGGCAGCTCCCACATCCAAATCCTCTGGATATATTTTTCGTCTGGCTTTCTACACATGCAAATGCTGGATTCCTCTGGCAGGGGTTTCTAACAGTTCATGAATTCCCGCTCTTGGTTTTGGTTAAGTGAAAGGCAGGCAAGAGCCCATGCTTCATTAGAGCGACCCTGTGATTGAACAGTGCTAAATACAGACCACTCTTTTTCTGTAGGTCCTTTATTATTCTGACACCACTGGCACCTACCAGTTAATAATCGAGGATAAAAAGGATGAGAAAGTTCATATCTAAACCCAAGTAGTTTGACCTCATGCCCATAAACCACAGCCGGCTGCCAGGTATTACTTTGCCAGGTACCCAGTGCCTAGCAAAACAGATCTGATAAGCAAAATCACAGTTTAGCCGTAGCATCTTTTAGCAGAGCGTTCTCGAGGAAGTTAGAAAAGCTTAGAACAAACACAAACTTTTTTCCAGTCTAGATTAGCAACTCACGTTTAATCTGATCCATTTTTTTTCTCCAGCACCAACATGGACGATTTTGCTTGATTTGGCTTGGCGCGTGCAGCACGTCCGGACAGCCACTGCCAAGTCGCCATTCATGTGAAAACAACATCAAATACGTCCGGCCCGCCTCCTCCATATTTTCACTCTCCCAGTGCATCCTTTCTAAGACTGTCCGGGCCATCCTATGGCGATACCCTTCATTGCTTTCTGCAACGTTTCCTGCCGATCTGTAGCTCTAGCAATCACTGCCCAGCTAGGGTTGTTTTCATAGATTTCATAGATTTCATAGACATCAGGGCTGGAAGGGACCTCGGGAGAGCATCGAGTCCAGCCCCTGCCCAAAGGGCAGGAAGTCAGCTGGGGTCACAGGATCCCAGCAAGATAAGCATCCAATTTACTCTTGAAGGTGTTCAATGTAGGGGCTTGAACCTACTCCAATTGGTCTGAGCAATGCCCAGCTTTAGACCCTGCACTTCTCTCAAAGTCTTTAGAGCGCACATTTCCAGGTCCCAAATCTCTCCCTTATTTGTCTTGAGCTCCACATGCCTGTATGCCTCAGGTCTTGTCCTGCAGTGCTATGGATTTTAAATCATGTCTATGTGGTCAGAGCACTGTTTTCCCTCGATAGACCTCGTTTTACACCGCATAGCTTTGCTTATTTGACACATTAATTGTGGGTCTTCTGGTGCTGTGGCTCTCCCACGCAAACTGCAGGTCACTCTTCAGGCCCAGATCAGGAGTCGTAGTCAAGGCTCCTATGCCCGCGCGTTAACAGCCTATTGCATGTGCCAAGTGTTTCAGAGCCAGCCCCGGTCAAAGGTGCGGCGAACGCCTCCCACCTCGCTGGCATGCCCTGCTTGCTGATCCCGTGAAGCGCTCTTTGAGCTCTTTCTGCTTCTCCCCCATTTTCTACAGTTGCAGGCTCAGCTCTTCTCGAGTGTGTCGCTGCTCCTTTCCCCCACGCAGAGCAATTGCTTTGCCAGTTCTGCTGATCCCTGGCACGACCTGGTGTTCAGGAAACACGTGAGAGGCAAAGTGCCGGACACACGTCTGCTTCGTACCAACCAGCGCCTCGTTGCCTAGTGCGAGCCTCTTTGGCAGGGGAACCTCGGGGGGACCGCACTTTGAAGCCCCTCCACAAAACAGCTGCAAGGTCTGGCTTCAGCTGAGTGATCGGGTCAGGTCGGCTGCATGGAAGTGAGCTCCCCGGGAGGAGCTGAGACCTGCTCTGGCCCACAGCAGCTAGAGCCCAACTCGGCACCCACCCCAGAGTCACCTCCTCTGCCTCCAGCCTGGCGGGGAGCAGCTGGGGGGGATTTAGCCCCAGGGCCACCACTCCGCACCCCCTCAGCAGCCTCCCGAGGATGCTCTGGTGGGGCCACTAGAGCCCAGGAGGCTGCTTGGACTGAACATCACAAATGTGGCTAAGGGGGAATGGCATTTATGGAGCAGTTAATGATTAGTTTGTTTTTCCAGCATTACCTTAAGCCAAATGAATGAATAGTGGGCCTGTTTGCTTATAAAGACAGCCAGCAAGTGGAGTCTGCCAGGTAAATATTTGATGGGGATGTTTAATTACTAATCTCTACCCTTTTGTCTCAGCAGCACTTGCTAATTAGGCAGCACGTTCAAGGCTGGTTCACCTTGAAAATGCGTCGCAGCGGCTTTGAACCGGCCACCTGCCCCGTTACCCCCTCGGCGCTGGGCCTGTCTGCACACTCGTGCCGGGGGAGGGACAGGTGCTCAGTGTCCCCAGTGGCGGGGCCCTTGTGCCACCTCCTTCCACCTGCCCTGTGCAAGCACCGCTGCTCGCACCCTCTTCCTCTCCTGCCCTGGCCATGCCCCTTCCCTCCCTTCCCCTCCACGATGAACCGGCTCCCACTCAGGCCCTTGCAACGGGCTCACGCGTGCCAAAAGGAGGTGGAGACCCCCGCCGCGCTGTAGCCTCAGCTCCCTGGGCCAAATCCCTGGCCCTTCCTCCTGCCTGTGAGGCTCCCCTCCCATCCTAAGCAAAGTCAAGAGGGACAGAGCTTGCCAGAGGGGTCCGCAGCAGACTGGAGCAGGGGCTGGCAGTGCCAACGCGGTCCAGAACAGCTCTGCTCGCCTTCCTGCCCGGATGCCACCGGTGCTTGCCCCCTGCAGCCTTTCTGTCAGAGCGGGTGGCTCCGAGGGTCCCAGAGACAATCTGGTGGGCGAGGGGTGCTCCGCAGGGGCAGGCAGGGCTCGCAGCTGGAAGACCTGCGCTTGCAGGTGACTTCTGTGACGCAGGCAGAAGAGCAGAGCGGAGCAGCTAAGCCCGGGTCCGTTGTCTCCTCCGTGCCGAGGTGGCAGGGAGGAGCAGAGCCCCGATAGCCCGCTTCCCTGTTCCCAGCTGGTGGCCTGCCGAAGCGCCTGTCGGCGTCACCGCGCCAGGTGCAGAGCTGGAGCTGCCTGGCCGGTCCGATTTTCGGACGTGCCCCGGTACAGAAACAGGCCACCGCCGTCCCCACAACCCCGCTGACGCCGGAGGAGCCGAGATGCTGCAGTGGATGCGGGGCACGGTCGACAGACAGAGCCACCAGCTGCCCAGGGCCGTGGGAGATCACGCTTAGTGGGACCGACCGACAGGCATCTTTCAGGAGCGGAGATGATCGGCAAAAACCCAACCCCTTGGGCGAGCTGCCGGTCCGAGAGTGCAGCCCGGTGGAGAGCGCGCGTTAGACTTCGCCCTGCGCCTCCCGGCCTGGCCCCTGCCTGCTCCACGGCACTCGTGAGTCTGCTGCGGCCCCAGCGGGGAAACCTTGGCTTTTTAGCTCGAACGCTGGAGACGTGGGCCTGCAGCCCGGTTCACGCCCTGGTGCTGGCCGAGACGGCGGCTGGGAGTGGAAGCCAGCCCGCTTGGCTCGGTCCCCCCACAGTTGCTAGTGCAATGCCATTGCCATCCCTCCGTAGCCAGGCCGGCAACGACGCTGGCAGAGCCGGAGGCCGAGCGGCACGAGGACGAGCCAGAGGGGCTTATCCAGGGAGGCTTGTGCTGGAGCAGCACCCCCCTGACACCGGGGCAGCGTCACCCGTTCTCACTGTCTCTCCAGACTTCTTGTATTTCTTGTGCTTCTGCTCTTCAGGCCCCAGCTGCTGGGGCCCCGGGACACAGCTTTCCTTTGACAACTAAGAGAAGTCCAAAACGGTGAAACCAGAACACGGTAAAGGCCAACAACAGGGGAGCCCAAAGCTCACTGCTTATGGCAAGAAACTCTTGTGATTCGGTGCCAATGCTGTAACAGGGGGTCCCGATCCCTGCGCTGTGAACCCCCACGTTCGGCCATCCAGAGCTACGCGGGTGCAGAGAGGCGACAGCCCCAGCTCAGGGCCTTGCCAGTGACTTGGATGCTGATGGCATCGTCCTTCCCCGCCTCCCCCTGCTCCAAGTGCCAAACGCAGGGATTCAAAATTTGTGAGCCTGGATTTGCACTCGGACGCTCGCTCCCAGGTTCCTGCCCGTGGCCGCCATGGACTGACTGCAGCAGAAGCAGGAGTCTGCCCCGGGCCAGAGCTGGTAACATGGGGCGGTCCCAGGAAAGCCCTTTCCTAAGTGCGAAACACGAAGCCTTGCAACCAGCTCCGGGTGTCTTTAAATCTACATGCAGAGAGCCGCTGTGCTGCCGTGGGGATGGCAGTGTCTGCCTTTACACACCTGGGCATTGCTACGGGTTAAGCACCTGCTTAAGTATCGCTTCTGGGCCTCTCGTGGGCCCAGATGGAGTGGAGGGAGGATCCAAAGTCCTGGACTTGAGAGTCTGGGATGGACGACGCTTGCCTGGAGTATCTGGGGGCGTCTGAACCCCAAGACCGCTGGGCTTGGGCCTGCACGTAGGATGCCTGCCACTGGATTTGGGAGCATCTGAAGTCCCGGGGTGCGAGGCTGGGCCGGAGGATGCTCGCCGGTTGTTGCGCTGTATACGATGTTTAGAACGACTGAGTTCTGCCCGCTCGGTCGATGCGGGTTTTGGGACGACTGAGCTGCGCTCAGTCGATAGGATCTGGAAGGGATTTAGCTCACTTGACCTGGAACATGAAATGTAGTCCAGGTGGATAAATATGCTTGTGCATAAACACATTGCTGAATCAGAGCAATCACTGGCGACACTGAAGCAGGTAAAAATGGCAGCGGTGGTAAAAACCAAGCCACGTCCTCCAAGTGCTTCAGTGCAGTCTCTGCTTTCCCCCACAAGTTCCTGGCATCCCCAGGGACATGCGGCTCCCTGCCCCCTGGACTCCAGGACACCTGTAAGGTAGCACGGGGCAAGGCTGCGGCCCCGTCTGTCCAGTGGCAGGGGCGGCGCACGCCAGCGCCTCCTGGCCGAGAGCTCCTCGCAGACCCTCTGGGCACCGGCTGGGCTTCTCGGTTTGTTCCCAAATGCAAACGCTTGGCTGCATTTTCCCCCTTTCATAACCTGAAAGGGCTCCTCAGGGCCTGTGCCCAGGGGCACGGTAGAGGACAGTGTCACCTTGGCGTGCAGCAGGAACAAGGTTTAATTGCCCCAGCTCAAACCCAGCAATTAGGACCAAAACAACAAGCCACGTATGTGGCTCAGGACAGATTCCTCCCCAGACCTCTGCTGTAAGGTGTCATTATGAAGATTGGGCTGCCTCCCCCAGCCCCTTGAAACGAGGATCCTGGGATGCAATTAGCTCCAGCCCTGGCAGGGAGGGGTTTATTACCTGTGGTTTACAGCTCAGAGTCAGCAACAGAACCCAGGAGCCCTGACTCGGCTCTCCAGCCTTCCCCGCCAAGGCCAGCAACCGGCCAGCGGAGCCTGGGCTCGTCTCAGCCCCTCCACCGGGCCATGCTCAGCCCAGCACCACTTTGCAATCCTCCTCCCTGGATGCCGCGCTCCTGGCTCCAAGTCACCAGAAGGCTGCTCCTCTCGTGGGAGGAATGGCACGGCTAGACCCTGTGGCCTCCAGCGTGGAGCGCGGTGGAGCCCCTCGTGCCAGAGCTGGGGTCCCCAGTCGGGCAGGGGCCGTGGAAGAAGCCTGCACCCTGGAGCACTGGTCTCAGGCTGCTCCAGCTCCTCGCGTGTGTCACGGATTTCCTCCACGTGTCTGAGAGCCACGGACAGGCGCGCGTGCTTGTCCCGATGAGCGTGGCGCACGGCTAAGGGAGCCTATGCGCCCACGCGAGTGTGCATGTAACACAGTGGGTCTGCGTGCGTGCTCGAGTGTCCCTGTGTACGCACAACTGCACGTGCATCCACACGTGTGCATGCATGTGCACGCACACACAACTGTGCACGTGCACGCAAGCACACGCATGCACACAGACGCGCATGCATCCACACAACTGCGCGTGCACATGTGCGCGCGTGTATACGCAAGGTACACATGCAGCTGGGCATGCACGCGCACACCTGCGTGCGTGTCCACAAGTATGTGGAGTGTAGGCTGTGCCGGAGAGGTCCACGAGCCCAGGCCCTCTCCTCTTTAAGTCAGCGGGAAACCTCGGGCGGGACGAGCCGGCCCCGCACGGCTGCGCCGGGACGTGCCAGCCCGGGCCGCGTCCCCGCAGCCACCCAGGGCCGCACTGCGCCCGGCCGAGGGAGCAGCCCCAGCCGTCTGCACGCTCCCCTGTGTGCCTCCCCATGGCAACTGATCCAGGCCCCGGGAAACACGCAGGCTGCCTGGAAAGTCACACCCCTCCGCCTGCCGGCTGTTTGCCGTGAGGTTGGTGCCAAGACGGTGCGGTGACATAAGACACTTGCGTCACTCGCTGCCCTTCCTCTCCCCGCTCCCCTGCGCTCGGGCCGGCGGCCTCAGGGTCGGCCTTGGAGCAGGGTGAACAGCCCGGCTGGGACCTGGCGCCCGGTCAGCAAGACGTCCCGCGCCGAGGCTCCCCGGTCACGCAAGGACACGGCCCCCCCGCGCTCAGGGAGCAGCCGCAAGCAGGGTCCCCGCTCAGAGCCCACCCAAGCACCCCAGAGCTGTGCCAGCCCCCAGGGCCCGATTCCTGGCTTCCCCCAGCTAAGCCGGCCGCCGTGTGCCCCTCGGACAGGCCTGCCTGACAGTGCTGCCACGCACGGTCACGAGCGTCACACACGTGTGTTTCCCGTCACCTACACCCTGCAGCCCTACCATGCATCCTCCAGGTGGGGAAACTGAGGCACGGCAAAAAGGCACTGCAAGGTCGCCGAGGAAGTCAGTGGCAGAGCTGGGAACGGACCCCAAGGCCTCCAGGCGCCTGCTCCAACCCTACCTGGCGGCCCTCGCTATCTGGCCTCTCCTGCAGACTTGCCCGCAGCGCGCCTCCTCTGCCAGGCAGGTGGAGGGCGCACCTCTGCCCTCTCACAGGGGCACGATTCCCACTCCCTTTCGCAGCGTCCATCTCGCGCTGGAGCCCCCAGCTTCCTTCCCGTACACCGCTGCCCAGGTCGAATCCGTATCCCCCGGCCCCCACAGAGCATTCGGCGCAGGACCCCGAACGGGAGACTTGAGACACCGGGTCCTACTTTCACCTCTCCGTGCCTCAGGTTCCCTTCCAGGCCTGCATCAGCCTTGCCCATTCAGACCGCCGTTGCTTCATGGCAAGCACGAACGCACCCTGCGCTCGCGCAGCGCCCAGCCCAGAGGGACCCCGCTTGCGGCCGGCATCGACCAAGTAATCGAACGACCTCTTTGCCGCAGACTTTCTTTGGCCCTTCCCTGCTCAGCAATGGATTTTCCATCCCCTGACGTTTGGCAGCTCTGCCTTTCTGGGAGAGAAGCGCTAGTCAAACAAGCTTGTCCGCTTAGCTGGACGGCGTTCAACGACGCGTGTTAGCCAGGAAGCCAGACTCCAGGATCAGACGGTCCCCCTGGCCCTGAAACAATCCCCGAGCAGGGCGGGCAGGTTGGCCCTTGCTTGCTGCTGTCTTCCAGCTCCTTACAGCCCAGCACTGGCTTGGAAACCCCCGATGCACCCGGCTCTTTGAAATCCAAAGCAGCCTCCCAGACGCGCTGCCTCCTCCCGGGGTTTGGGAACCTCTGCAATCCCGGGCGCCGGGGGCCAACCTCGCCTGGCCAGCCTGCGCCAGGCTACCACCCAGGCCAGGCCGTAGGCGGGCAGAGCCGACGGCACCGAGCTCCCAGAACCGGGCAGACCGCGGTGCGGACGGCAACGGGTCCCTCATTTGTATTGCACTGACCCGTCGTTACTGGCTCCGTTAGGACGGGCTCTGGCCGCCGGCAGCGCGGACGCTTTGCTTCACCGAGCGCTCGGGCCCGCGTGCAAGGCGTGCAAGCCGGCCCAGCTAGTTCAAGTCCACCCGGCGCCCCGTGGCAGCACCCCCGCGCTTCCCCGCACGGCGACGGCTGCACACGACAGGCAAAGCCGGCCACGAAAGGGCTCCCAGATGCCCAGCCTGGGCCTGTCCGCGGGCCCTGGGACGTAGGCGCGGGCAGCACGCTGGGTTTCCTGAGCAAGGGGGATGGTGCCCCAACTCCGCTCGGCAGAGGGGCGAGGAACGCGGGCAGCCTTTGACAAGCCCCACGTTTCTGCCCCAGGCAGGAGGATGCTTCTGGAGCTTAGCGTCACATGCTGCCGGTTTCCCACCCTGCGCCAGCGCCGCTCCTCTCTCCTGCCCCTGCACGGGCCACCTGCCCGCTCTCGCAAGCACCTGCCGGCCGTGCTGGCTACCCGCGAGCGCCGTCGCCCCGAGCCTCCCCCGGCGGCCCTGCCCCAGATCCCGGTGGCACCCGGCCCGGCGCTTTGCTTCAGAGCCTGGCTACGGGTAGCAAGCCGCCCGAGCCCTGGCTGCACGTTGCAAGCCCCGCGGCCGGGCAGCGCTTGGCCCTTTAAAGTGCAAGGGGTGGAAAGAGTTTAGAAGTGCCAGGGAGTAATCTCAGCCAAGTGGGTGCAGAGCAAACAGCCCGGGCGAGGGCCCGTGTGTGAGTTTCCACCGCGCCAGGCCTGCGAGGAGCATTTCCATGGAGATTAAACCCGAGCCCCAGCACAGCACAAACAAACCCGCTCACCTTGACCCGCGGTGGCAGGACCTGCTGGTACGGGCACCGGGAGGCCGGGGATCCTTTGGCGCCGAGACAGACCGTGCCCCGGAGATGCAGACAGGAGGGCTGGCACGTACGGCACAGCAGCCGCCCCGCTGCGGGGCGCACAGCGTCCCCATGGTCCGCTCGCCCCGGCGGCCGGGGTGCGGGTGCAGGTGCAGGGCATGTGCATAGCTGGCACGTCCTCGTCTCCGGCTCGGTGCTCCTGCCGGTGACACCGGGGCAGTCATGCTGGGATCAGATACGGAGCCCTTCTAGGAATCAGCCCGCAGGCCATTTGTCTCTCCTCTGTGCTCGTTTCCAAACAGGGGCAATAGAGGCAGGAGGCAGATGGGCTGGAAGTCGGGGCGGGGGGTTGTGCCGGCACGTCCCAGGGGAGCTAGGGGCACATGGCCCCAGAGCATCCCATGTCTGCGTCTCCTGAAGCAGGGGTCATGACCCCAAATGGGGAGTCAGCATCTGAGGAGCGGGGTCACAAGCCCCAGGGAAATTCTGCAGTAGGCTGGGCCAAGGCGGGTGGCTCACCGGAGGCACAGATCAGGAAACCCCGATGGAGGTGCTCGGGAGTTTCGGATGAGGGGGTGACCCTACGTAGCCCCCTAGACATACCTGGGAGCATCTTGGATGAGACGCGCCTCGGAGCAGGCTCTTGGGAAGGTCTCCCTTGTCTGTGCGTACAGCCCCGTGCACTTTGAGGCGCCCATCTGGCACCCGGAGCCGTTCCAGTTCCCTGCAGTGGAGGCCGGTGGTGTGTGCGCAGACAGATGCACGCTGGGTTGATGAGACTGGAAGGGGCGCGGGGGCTCCGGGGGCCAGGAGCTGATGGTTTATTGCAAGGAGCCATTCTGCCCCACGAGTGCCCCCCGGGGGGGCAACAAACGTGACACTTGGGGGTAACAAACAGGGACGGGGATAAAGATCCCTGGAACACACCTGCCAGGAAAGCCCTCGCACCCAGCCACGTGGCCCGAGGCTGCAGCCTGTCGGGGTCAGTCCCCACCCGAGACCTCCTCCGCCCCGGGCTCCGATGCCAGCCGCCGCACACGGGGAAGCAGCCTCGTACAGCTAGCTAGCTTCATAAACACGCACCCCATGCCAAACGCGCCCGTGGCTCCGGCTCGGTTGTTGGAGCGTTTGTGCCTGCAGCTCCGCCGAGCTCGGGCAGGACACTGTTGGAGCCAGGGAGCCAAGCAGGGACACGGGACCTCCCTCCTTGGTTGGGGGCCACGGGCTACAATGCTCCCCACCCCAACCCCCCTGGCAGAGACCATGTAGACGAAGCCGACTGCTCCCATGCGCCTGCGCGCAGGCCAGGGCTGGGTGATGGTGCACGGGGGGAACGATTGCAGGAGCACGCTGCCACTGCTTGCCCGTTCTCTCCCTGCCTCCCGTAGCATCTCTTTAAGAGCCATTTGCTCCCTGATCCGTGACTGCTGCACACGTGCTCCTCTGCCAGGGACGGCGCATGGGGGGGCTGGGAAGGGCCTTGGCACTTGACGGTAAGGAAGAGCGAGTGTCCACGGACCGATGCCCAGGGCAGCCGACACTTCTGCGCAGCTCAGCCCCGCGGGAGGGTAACGACATGCACTGCCGCTCTGCGGGCAGCCGCCAGAACCGTGCCCCTTTGCAAAGGCCTCGTGCAAGAGTCCTCAGCACGCTCCTCTCTTCATCGCAGTCCCTGGCAAGCACCGAGCTGGGGGCAGGACTCCTGATGCAAGGGTGGGGGGAGCCCCATCGTTTCACCCTGGGACTCAGTTTTCCCCTCCTGTAGCAGAGAGAGAAGTAGGACCGACCTGAGATGCCCCTGAGGCTTTGACCAATGAGCTCCCAAGCGGGCAGGGCTGGGGGAGGTACCTACCCCCACGATAGCTCCAGAAGAGACTTGCAACTGCCCCAGACCATTGCTCCGAGCTCTCTGGTACCAGCCCCTGCTTTATTATAAAGCATATATAGACCCATGGGCCCGAGGCCAGGCATCAATGCAGGGGCAACCAATGTCAGCAACCCTGGTGCCAGAGGAGGGCAAACGGATCAGTGCGGTGCCGTGGAGAGGATGTGGGATCCAGACCGAGCCCTGGGTGCTGTGTCTGGCTTTGCCCCTACCTCCTGCATGGGCTCTGAAGGGGCCAGGAAGCGCTGGCGCCCGACGGGGCTGAGCCCCCAGCAGATGCTGCGGGCCAGCAGATCTGGGTGAGGCCAGGGGGGTCCTTGAGGGACATGGGAGAGTCACACCACAGGCTCCTCCGCTCCAGGGAAGCCTGGCGGCGACACGGCTAAGCCAGACGCTGACCCGGGACGCAGCAGTCCTGGCTCTTCTGCAGCCTGGCCGAGCCTTTGGGCAAGTACGTGAAATTCCCTCCTGTGCGCAAAACCCAAGACCTCTCTTCCCGCCTCGCCACCGCTGCCGTCTCCCGCCCTCCCCTGGCTAGTCGGCCCGGGGTCAGAGACCACCTGCCACGTGGGGACCCTGCCCTTGCTCGAGCGCTTTCGGGGCTGCTGACACAAATCGTTCAGGGCCCAATCTGCCCGGTCTTCCCTGCAACTGCCGTCACCTCTTTCTGCCCACAGACCCAGCTCAGGCAGCCAGGACTGACCTAGGGCTGCCCCAGGACGCGCGGAGGACAATACTTTTCACCCAGACTGTGAGCAGCAGAGCTGGGCAGGGGCTTCAGCCGCTCAGGCGCGAGTCCCACGTTGGCTGTCACGAAGGCAGGGCTTGGGAAACGGCAGTACCTGGACCCTGACTAGCTTGGGGCTGGCCCTGCAGAGCTCGGCTGCCTGCGAGGAGGGAGAGACCGGCGCGCCTGGTTCTCGGCTGCCCGGCTGCATCAGCGCTGCGGGGGTGGTGAAGGACGCGCTCCCCGTTCCCAGCTGCAGACACCAGGCCCAGCCACCTTCCCATGGACCAGGGGGACGAAGCGGCCTGCCGTGGCCTGGCTGACAGCCCCAGTGCTCCATCCGGTAGGTGACAGAGAGCAGCTCGTGCCCCAGTCGGGGGTGGAGGGGGGGGTCCAAGGCCAACGAAAACTGGCTAAAAATTAACATTAATTTATTAGAATATTCATGAAAAAAGATTCTCTTTACATGTGTTTTTTATACAAGAGAGAATTTTCATTGCTTGATTATTCCTCCCGGAAACAGAGCGTCATACGCAGGCACACGCACACACGGACAGCCAGGGGACCGCAGGCTCTCGGCCTCTGCTCGCGCCGGCAGCTGCAAAGAGCCCTGGGGTGAACAGAGATATTGCACGATTTGAGTCGGGGGCCGGCTGCCCCCGGCCCCTCTGCCCTGTCCCTGTGGACGGCTTGGGCTGCGACGGGCATGTGGGAGGGTGGCTATTCAGAGGGCAGGGTGGATTCGCACACAGAGCGGGCCCGGGTCCGGGCCCGGGCCCGGGCAGAGGCACCAGGCGGGCCGACAACGTCACAGGCACGCACAGAGCGCTTGCGAAAGGCAGAGAGGCTCAGACAACGCTAGTCACGCAAGCAGACACTGCATGGCAGAAAGGCACAGCATGGGGCAGGGTGGGGGGCACTCTTCAGCGGAGGCCACAGGGGCAGGGAGGGTCCCTGACCCACGGGAGCAGCTGGCTAGGCGACGCACACCCTGTAGATCACAACAGCCTCGTGCCTGCACAGCCCTCCCCTCCACCCCCAGGCCTCCCCCATCCCGCACGCAGGCACCCTGCGGAGCAGCCCCATGCAGGGCAGCCCATGGGACCCCTCCTAGCCCAGAGGACCTGGAGCCCGTCTTTGATTAAAAAGGGAGGGGGTGGGGGGCAGGAGGAGCAAAGCTTGGCAGCCCAAGAGAACAGCAAGTGCCGGAGATCCAGGCACCCCGTGCAAGAAGAGCGGGCCTCGGGTGAGCCCAAGGCGGGGGGTAGGACGGAGTCTAGCAGGGGTGGGGAGCAGGGCCAAGGGCAGGAGGCAGCACTGGAGGTCTGAGTGTGATCAGGATGCCCAGAGGGGAAGGCTGGACAGCACAGTCACCACTGCAGCGAGAGCCTAAGGCCCCGATTCTGCTCCTCCTGAACTCAAACCTACCTGTTTTGGAGTTAAAGGCCATTAAAGCTTAGCATTGAGGACTGTGTAGTGCAGGACAAGGCGGGGGCAGTGCCACAGCAGGCAGGGTGCCAGGCTGGCCACCCCCAAGGCTCCCCCATGCCCACAAAGCCCCCGTTCAAGGAAAGATATGAAGTATGCAGTATAAAGACAAAGCCAGAAGCAGTCCCAGCCTCTGCAATCTCCTCCCTGTGATATACCGTGACCCTCACAGCTGTCTTTGGTTAAGAAATGTTCGTGGATTTACCTGGTATGTGGAGATCCATCTGTGGGTGGGTGATTAAAAGAAGGTAGGGAGCATGAGTCCAGAAAAATCCCCGCCCTGCCGTGACCATGCTGGGACAGGGCCCCAACGTGGCCCGCAGGGGCTGGGGTCCTGCAGCAGGCTCCCTGCTCACGCGCCTATCCCTACAGGGTCTGAGCAAGGACAAAGTGCACAGAGACCTCCAAAAGCCACAAGAGAAGCAGAGCACCACCCCCCGGCTATGGCTATACTGCACCCAATCCATCCCCAACCCCAGCAAGAGCCCCACACGCTGCGTTTGCTCCAACACTGAACAAGGAGACACTTAAAAACCTGGCTGTCTGGGCGGGAGCTGGGAGGACCCCAACAGCACAGCATGACGACGCAGAGCTGAGCCAGGCCAGGGTGGAGGGATGTCCGGGTGCTGCTGAGGCTGCTGGAGGGTGGCAGCCTGGCGAACCTTGTTGCGGGGTTTCAGTCCCTGTGCTGGGGGCAGCGCCAGCCTCGGTGGCCAGACAGAGAGCAGGGATGCTGTAGCTTGTGGCGGGGAAGAGCAAAGCTTGGCGGAGGAGAAGCTGCACTGTGCTGGGAGCAGAGGGCGCTGCGAGGGACCAGGCCAGAGCCCGTCTTCCTGTCCGCCAGCGCCGTGAGGGGGTGCCCCAAGCACACGCGCTGCCACCGCAGGTCCTGAGTTGGCGAGGGCCGGGGCTGCAGCTGAGGCAGGGTGAACAGACACGGAGCTGCCCTCGGGCAGGAGGTGCCTGCAGACTACGCAGGCTCCTGCAGCGCAGGACGCAGCCCAGGGAAGCTGTAGAACCAGGCTACAATGGAGGGGCCCCCTCCCACGGGGGTCTCCTCTTCCTCCTTGTCCACAGTGCCCCCCTCCAGCCTGAAACCCAGCACCCAGGGGCAGGGGAACCCGGGGAAAGAGACAATCCACACGTATGCAACGGCACCCCTCCAGGCCGGAGCCGGCTGCATGCCCACTGCTACTGCCCCTTGGGGATGAAGGGCTCCCCTTCCTCCGGCTCCGGCCGAGGCCCCGGGTCGCTCAGGCACCGCAGCATCCGCTGGTTGCTGGGGCTGTCGCTGGTCCCTGGGGTGAAGACATCGTCCGTGCCCGGGGAGGACGGCTCCTTGACCCGCATCACAAGCCCCTCCTCATCCTCCTCGGGTGATGGCGGCAGGCGGCTCATGCCCTTCATCTCCTCGTTCACCAGGTCGACTGACTCCGGGGACTGGGGCGATGCAGGGTCGATGGTGATGATGGGGAGGTTCTCCGAGTCCGGCTTGGGCTCGTAGGCCAGTGGGTCTGCAGGGACAGGCACAGACAGCTGCCTCAGCACAGCGTGGAGCTGCGCCCAGGGGCTCTGCTCACAGAGTGCCCTGGGGAGCTGGGGGGGTTTCCACCCACACATGAACAGGGAAGTGACCTGAAGGGTGATGACGGGGTCTAGTGGCTACAGGGGGAAATTATGGAAAAGGGCAGTCAGGAGTCTTGGGTTCTCCTCCCAGCTCTAGAAGACAATATACCCCTGCCCAGTGCTTCTCAACCCTTTATAGGCTCAAGGTTCCCCTTGCCGGACTCCAGGCCCCCCCTCGGAAAACGCCAGCTCTCTACTGGCACTCATTTTTTGACTATGGAAAAGAGACTGGAGCAGTTCTTCTGTTGCAAAGATCACAGGGAGCCCACGACAGGGCAGTGTGTCAGTGACCCTCGGGATTCCTGCTTGAAATGACTGGGATGATCTTGTGAATCACGTGTTGGTGTCTGCACACCTGACATCACCCTGCGACACCCTTGAAAGGATCCTGTGGCAGGCGCAGGAGAGGCACTTGGTGCTCAGATTTTCATGCTCACAACTTCACACCCATGCCAGGACAATTTGCTTGCAGGAAAAACTTCTCCACAGTAAGGGTGGCCAAAATTTGGAATGGGCTTCCAAGGGAAGTGGTGCTCTCGGGGGTCTTTAAGAAAAGGCTGGATAGGCATCTGGCTGGGGTCATCTGACCCCAGCGCTCTTTCCTGCCCTTGGGGGCAGCCTGAGCTGCAGCAGCAGGGGCAGCTACAGCCTGGGGGGCTGGATTTCTGAGGAGCTGGACAAGAAAAATCAGCAAGGGCTTGAGCCAAGGTGGCAGATTCGATCTCTAGCTGGATTAGATGGTCTCTTGAGGCCCCTTCCAGCCTTTCTCCTCTATGAAGTGGCCCTACATATCTGTGGGCGGGGGTGGAGGAGACAACCCCCCTCCCAGCCAGGCCCAGCTCAGCCCAGGCAGCTGGTGCAGGCAGGCAGCAGCACCTGGCTGTGTTGTGTGGAGGTGCTGCCCCCTGGTGGCCACATGTGGCACCCCACAGCTCCCAGTAGTGCCTTGGTATGCCACCACCAAGGGATGAGGATACTCCAAAAGATGCCCGTTTCCCACGCCACCTGGCCCGCACGTACCTGAGCCAATGCGAGCCCTGGACATAGTGGGCGAGTCGACCTTGTGAGCCGGGACCGTCAGGTAATTGTTCATCTGGAAGAAGAAAGGAGGCAGTGCTGGGGCGTGAGCTCTAGTGGGCTGAGGCCCAGGGGATGGGGCAATGTCCCACGGGTGCCTGGAAGGGGTCAGGGGAATCAAGGATGCTCCTCAGAGAGGCTTCTGTGGGTGGCAGCTTGCTGAGGGCTTCCCCGGGGTGTGGCAGACAACCATCCCAAACCTACCTGTCCTCTGAAAGGAGAGCCTGCCTCCCTTGTCAGGCAGCACCAGAATACCCAGAGCATCAGGACCCACTGCTGCTGGCTCCAGCTTGTCAGATCCCCTTCAGTGGGCATGAGCCTCAGCACAAAATGTGCCCTGCTGCCCCCACCAGCCCCTGTCCCCGCTGCCAGTGCCTGTCCATCTCTCTCCATGCCCACGCACCTTCTTCTCCAGCTGCCGGACTTTCTGCCTTCGCAGCAGCATCTGGTTCCAGGCTTCCTCATAGGGGTCGGCCACCAGTGTGTGCCGGTTGTAGGATCGCAGCTGTGAAGAGCCCAGGACAGCAGACAGGGTAAGAAGGTGAAGCAGAGCCACAATCTGCCAGGTCCCACACACAGAGCTCCAGGGAAGGGGGTGAGGGTGAAAGGCCCAAGCAGGGACAGTGCCAGCTGCTGGGACACGGCCGCATGTTCAGGGGACAGCCAGGAGGGGCCCTCAGGAGTTTGTGGCTGAGCTCAGAGAACAAGCCCCGTGTGTCACCAGGTGTGTGCCTGGCTCCCTAGGGTTTCCTGGCAGCCCACCTTTGTATCTGGCTTCTGTAGCAAAGCCCCTCTCAGCAGCCCCCTTCTCCACCCAAGGCCATCCTCCTCAGCAGGAGGATGACTGCTCCCAGAGGCCTCCACAGAGACCAGGTCTGTGCTGTCCTATGCAGCCCCTGCCCCCCAGAGCTTACAGTGCAGCAAAGGAAGGCTGTTCTCCCTCATAGCGCAGACATGGGTGACCTGGAGAGACCGAGAGACTAGCCCAAAGAGATACAGGGAGCCCACAGCACAGCTGGGAACAGACTCCGAGCCTCACTCCAGCCGTGGCACAGTCTCGCTCTTGTCTCTGTGCCAGTGTGGCCATTAGCCCAGCTGCCAGACCCGTGGGCTGCTTAGAACTGGCTGGGGCAGGCTGAAGAGCAGAGCTGGGAATAATGGAGGCAGCAGGCACTGGGAACATGAAAGTGGGGCAGGGAGCAGACACATGTCCCAGGCTTCCTCCTGAGCCATGAGCAGGGGCCAGGGGAGGTCAGAGTCCTCACCCTCTGCCTGGTTTTCTGCAGGTTGTTACGCAGGATCTTCCTGATCTCCTCCTCCTTGTCCTTGGACAGGGCCGGGAGGATACGCTCCACAGGCAAGGTCTTGGGATGGATGTTTCTGCAAGAGAAAGAGGCAGCAAGCCTGAGCGCCAGGCACCACGGTAGTGAGGGGAGAGGCTTAGGCCGTGGTGCCAGGAGTCATCTCTGTAAGACCCCTGCCTGCAGGCCATGCTGGGCAGGGCAGTACTCACTGCATGGAGACTGTGGAGACCGCTGAGGGGATCTTGCCTATGCCCCCGCTTTCCACCAGCTCGATGGCCTGCTTCATCTCCATCTTATGGTAGAAGGCAATGAGCTGGGGCTCCTTGGAGCGCTCGCCCGCGATCAGGCACTTCTTCACGTACTTCTTGTTGAAGCGATTCAGCCTTCCCAGGGGGTCAGAGGAGCAAGGGACACATCAGGTGGGGGCAGCACAGCCCCTGTTCCACAGGAGGAGCGCACCACCCATGAGCTCCCTCGGCTTCTCCTACAGCCAAGGGCCCAACAGATGGATCTCTTGGCACCTCTGAGTGTCAAGGACCCCAGACCCCGACCCCCAGATCCTCAGTGCAGCACTCGCAGACACAAAGGACGGTTGCAAGGAGCCAACTAATGGCTTCTTTCTCCTGTGGGTCCTTCCAGGCCTGAACACGGGGCAGAGGGGAGAGAATCCTGGCTCAGTTCAGGGACAGATAATACCCTGATCCCATTCAACCCAGCTCCCAGGGCTCGACCAACCCTTCCTCACATGCTTGGGGAACATGGTGATTCTCCAGCACAAGAAGCCAGAACCTGGAGCCAGAGCGGGGTAACGATAGGGGAAGACATTTGGCTGGTGGAGAGGAAAATGCCCTCACACATCTGGAGCAGCAGAGTCCCCTGCATAATGCTCCTTCGCCCCTGACACTGGGGCTCTGCAGGTACTTACTGATGAATGGGGCAGGGGGAAGCTGTGAGGTGTTGTATGTGCACATGGGACATGGCATTTAAAATCCCTTCCTTCTTCTCCCTTAGATTTGCCATCAGAGACCAGTGGAGACTCTGCCAGCATGAACAATGAATGGTACTCACTTGTCTTTCCAGTGGTGATGGCCATAGTGACCACAGATATCCTCAATCCCAGTCAGGAGGTGGTCCAGAAACTGGAAAGAAGGCAAAGCACATGACCACCTCTTTAGCCTGACACTAGCAGGCCTCGGCCACATGCTTCCCCTCTCCCCACCAAACTACTCCCAACATGGAGTTTGCATGGGGCTGCATGGGCCTCGATGCCAGTCTGGTGACACTGGGTGCAGCTCTGGGCGGGGCCTCTGGGTGGCAGCACAGACCTGTACCAGGTGGCGGCAGGTCCTGGTTAGAGAACTGACAAAGAGGAGCCAGGCTGGGGCAGTGCTTCACCCGTGGCCCTTACCTTGGAGACCAACCCACAGGCCTCCCGTCCTGAGACCCTGCCTGGTTGCAGTGCAAGGGGAAGCAGAAAGAGGTCTGAGGTTGGGCAACTTGAGGGAGAGGTGCCGTGTGTGGGGAGCGGTTACCTGGGTGTGGATCTCCTCATTGATGGAGCGTTTTGTCTCCTGCTTCTTCTTCACGGCCAGCAGGTCCACCAGCGGGCGGATGGTCATGCCCTGCAAAAGAGGGCCGGGTCACACCTCGCTCAGAGCCTTTGCTCACCTCTGAGGCCAGGAAGGAGAGTGGGCCCGGCATCCTCTGGGGCTGGCCTCATCTTGAGGCTGGAGCAAACCTTGCCGTCCCAGAGTCAGCCAGCCCGGTCCACGTTCCCATACAGGACAACGAGGAGCAGGTGCCTCGGGGATGTCATGAAGACTCCCTAGTTTTCCTGCCACACCTATGGCCTAGGAGAGTTCCAGCTGGGTCCCAGCACTGTGAGAAGCCCATTGCCCCCTGTGCCACAGGAGTCCAAGGACTGTCCCCTCAGCCTATCTGGGGACATCTTCTTTCCAGACACATTAAAGCAACGCCAGCTGGTAGCTGGAGCTGCTCTGGACCTCCCTGATCAGAGCCAGCAGAGCTGCGGAGCTCTTTGTCACTAGCAACCCCAGAGAGAGGTGTCACTCTCCCCCTTGGAAGGGCAGGCCAGCTGGGACAGGGTCCTCCGACTGCCACGCCAGTGTACTCCCCACAGGACCAGCCTTGTAAACACCCCACATACTCTCCCACCCCCCAAACGAGCTTGTTAACAACGGCCGTGCCCCTACCCAACTCTCGCTCAGTTGGCTGCAGTCAGGAGCTGCAGGAAGCAGACCCACATCCCTCACCTTGACACCCGGGCACCTGGTGACAGGCCCAGGGGGAAAGGTGGAGTGCTGCCTACCTGCACGAAGACAGTGAAGAAGATGACGGTGATGATGGCTGTGAGGAACATGTCCCTCATGTTGAAGTGCGAATAATCCAGGAGGTAGCAGAGCGAGAAGGCGATGGCCCCTCTCAGGCCCCCGTAGGCGATGATGAACTGGTCCTTGGGGGTCAGCTTCACAATGCGGAACTTGTTAATGAACCAGGTGAGGCCCAAGACACCTGCAGAGAGGTTGGGGGGAGAGGGCAGGGTGGCTCCAGGTTATACAGGCCTGGCCTTAGTGAGACACACCCTGAGGCCCCAGGGATGAGGGCAGCTCCTTCTAGACACCCAGCCACACTGCTCCATCAGTCCCCAGCAGCACTGGCTCCTTCCACGGGGACTGCACCCACGGAGGAGTAGAATGAAGAGACTTCCAGGGGCAAAGCAGATGGTTAACGCTAGGCGCCGTGGGCTCCTCCATCCCCGCCCACCATTGAATTCTGCCTCCCCACACAACTTACAGCCCCCTCTCACCTCCACGACCCCAGCCCCAGGCCTCCCTCACAACACAGAGGGCTGATCACAGAGCAGAGCCTACAGGGAAACTTCTTGTTGGTCTAGCACTGGACTCTGTCCCTACCAGAAGGCTACATGCAGGCTCCTGAGAAGCCAGCCAGGGAGGTCCCAAGGATACAGGCCCCAAAAGCATGGGTCAGTTCTCCCTAGCCTGTTGAGAAGACACTGGCCGCACACAAGCGGAGCTGTTTCTCACAGCCAGGCCCCAGATCCAAGGGAGCTGCAAAAAGTCTCTGTGTTCTGGGGCCGAACTGGAGATACCTGTCCCTGCCCATACTGTCTCTAAAACCAGCACTTCACCTGGAGCTCCCAAACCCACTCAGGTCCAGGCAGGCTGGACCCAGGCTTTCTGGGTGTGAATGCATCTCAGACCATCCAGAAGCCAAGACCAGGGCTGCTCCCAGCCCCTTGTTCAACCAAGGCCCCAGACCCTCACCTAACACCCTGGCAATGAGGCAGAAGAGCAGAGTGCTGATGACAAAGGTCCAGTTCCAGTAGTGCTTGCCGGCCACAGTGGAGACGCCGAGGAAGATGAAGATGAGCGTCTCGCTGACACTGCTCCACATCTTCAAGAAGTACTTGATGGTGGTATGGGACTTGTGGGAGATATTGGCCTCTACATACGGGCGCATGACCACGCCGGCAGCAATGAGCCTGCAGGGGAAGGCAAGGAACAGCTCTCGGGGGCAGCCAGGGGAACTGGTATCTGGCAGGACTGGAAAACACTAGCCCCCTGTCCTGGAGCTTCCCCAACTCCAGCTGTACCTCAGAGCTTTATCACAGCTCCCAGTCATTTCTTAAACTGGTTAAAGAAGAGGCAAGGCACCAGCAAGGCACCAGGGAGTGGAAATCCTGCAGCAAAATTCGGGGAGAACCATTTTAATTTGGCCACCTGCTCCAGGGCCCCTGTCTAGCTCTCATGGGCAGGAGGCAACATGTTCTCTGGAGCATCAGGTCGGGGAATCCCTCTGTACCACATGTGGATTCTGTCCAAGGTGCGGAGCTCTGTGCAGCTCCAACTGCAGCCTCTGTTTTTACTGCCTGGGGTTTGCTGTCCCCCCTGCTCTTCCTCTCCCTGGGGACCACAATTCCCCAGGGAGGCTAGTGCCAGGCTACAATCCATCCTGGACTTTAGCATACGACTGCATCAGCAATGTGCCACGAGATCGCTTAGAGCGCATGTGCCTCTGCAGTCAGTGCCAAGATGCGCATGCTTCCCCTGCAGCACCCGGCGGGTTCTCACCCTATACTCAAAGGGATGCACTCCCTCATGCTCCCTACCGGGTAAGAGCAGACACGCGGGAGCTACTGTAAAGAATGATGGGGGCTGCATCCTCCCATGCCTGGGGGCACTAACACAGACAGCAGCTCTGAGCATGCCTTGGGTGTGGTGCCTCCGCTAGCAGACTGGCATGGGAGTCCCCTAAGAGAGGAGCAGAGCTGAGCACTGAGTTTGCTCTCAGCCAACTTCAGTCCCTGCAGCAGGGAAAATCCCGTCAGGGCTCCAGAGGGCAGGGTGGGCTAGCAGGGCAGTGCTCCTAGGTAGGCTGTGGGATCCACAGCCTCTTGTGCACCTAGAAACTCCAGGGCAAACCCCTCGTGTCCACCTGTTTATTTGCTTACAGCTGTCAGGCACCTCCTGAAGGGTTACAGTTTGTACCAGAAGGCTCCAGCCTCTGGCCAGGTTCTAGGAAAGGGCACGTCTAAGCTCAAAGAGTCAGGACAGGATGCTGGGGACAGACAGGTAGCTGGAGGCGTCCAGCTCCCCGGCTGAGGAACAGGCAGGTGGGCTACAACCTGGGTACGTGCTGAGAGACCCCTGGCCTGGAAGACAGTGCTTAGATTTTGGCTTAGACTCCAGATGCTTAAGAACAGCTTGAGGGATTCAGCAGCAAGGCCCCCTGGCAGCGATCATGTGAATGGCCAGCAAGGGACGTGCCAGCAGGCACCACTATGGCCGACAGCAGGGTTTCTTGCATCTCTCTCTGAAGTCAGAGGCTACAAACTGGCCTAGCTGGATAGCAGGTCAGCCCCATCTTGGATGTGGCCCTAGCACAGCTTCATGCCCTAACCAAGCCAGGGCAGCATGCCCATGCCAGGGGTTGGTACTGGGTGCTACTCACGCCATGATGCCAGAGAGGTGGAAGAGCTCAGCCGACAGGTAAGCCATGTAGCTGTAGAGGAAGACGAAGAGGGGCTCGATGACCCGGATATGGGAGGTGAAGCGGGAGGTGAAGGCTGCAACGATCCCGTAGATGATGCCAATGAAGACACCACCCAGGGACACCACGAAGA
Organism: Crocodylus porosus; assembly: GCF_001723895.1. Classification (NCBI taxonomy): domain Eukaryota; kingdom Metazoa; phylum Chordata; order Crocodylia; family Crocodylidae; genus Crocodylus; species Crocodylus porosus. Next base: position 2,536,208 of record NW_017728940.1, on the reverse strand, counting down.
AGCTGATGAAGCCCAGGAGGATGTCGATGATGGTCACCTGTTCGTTGTTAGCAAACTCCTCAAAGAGATGATAGAGCACCTGGAGGGGTGAGGAGAGAGACAGGGCTGAGGGGTCATTTCAGTGAGGCAGCTGCACTCCCATACCACATGAGGAAAGCAGGATCTTGCCTGAGAAGCCTTTGTAAGACCCACATCAAAGGACCTGAGCCTTTGTATCCAACATGCCACAGGCCATATCCATGCCCCCGGCTCCCTGCCCAAGGGTGCACACCCTGTGGGGATTGCAGCCTAGAGCATTTGCTTAATCAAACCTCATGCAAAAATGTTAGCAGCTGCTCTGTGGGACAAGACATCACCCTTCAGGACAGAGTTGGGGAGGGGCAAGGGGCCAGCCCTTGGGGGCACACTCCCATCTGGTTTTCTGGTGCTCTGCTTGACCTCAGCACCCTGTGAGCCGGGGGACTGTGCACAGCTGGAAATCTAAATGGGATTCTGGTCAGGGCTTCCCTGTGCTTGGGGCTGTACAGGCCCAGTGAGGCACGGCTTCTGATCCCAGGAGCTTACAATCTAGGTAGACAAGATAGAGGAATGCTGGGGGGACTTGCCAAGTGCCAGCTGGAGGTACACATGGACTGGAGAACTGGGAGCAGCCCTGGGTCGCACAGCTGACCTGAGACCAGATGCCATCTCATAGCTAAAAAGGCAGCTCCACAGCTGGAACTGCAGCACGGCAGTGGCTGCTTCCAGCCGGAGCACCAGCCAGCCAGCTAGGTGCCAAGGGACGTTTTCAAATGGTGGCTGAGACCCCAGGTGCAGGATCCCAATGCTTGGCTAAAGCCTCTTCATGAGAGGCAGCTCTTGCGAGCCACAGGCTTGGTTTTATGCACGTTTGGGATCTTACCAACATGAGAGAAGGCAGCCAGGTATTCCCGCAGGCTGGCAGGGTGGGGAGTCCAGGGCAGAGTAGAGCACATGTCACTTTTCACTTCCCCACCAGGTCCTGGCTGCTCTTTGTGGAGTGCAAACAGCTGACAGGACATTTGGTAATAACTGGGGAAGCCACAAGGCACAAGAAAACTGGGGTTTAAAGGCTGTAGAGAGGGACTAGAAAGGAGTCATCATCCCGCAGAAACCCCACGGCCAGAGTCACATGCGAGGATGTGGGAAGCTGCTGCCCGGCTCCGCAGGGCTGCGCTATTTCTGCCCTGCCAGGAGCTCTTCATGGCCACATTCCCTGTGCCTCGCCTGGTGGAAAAGTCTGTTACCCCAAGTATCACATTAAACTCCAGTCTCCTTTTCTGTTAGGGGCTCAGCTACTGCAGCACCCTGAGCCAGGACACAGCTTCAGCATGACTTGAACTCGGGCCCTGGTCAGAACCGGTGGATGGTGCAATAAGCCAAGTAATGGGAGCAGCAGAATGAGTCCCTGCAGAGGGCCCACCTGCCTTGCAGAGATGGGGTGAGCGAGCCATGATCCTATCCTGCACATGCTCCAAGAGAAACCCGCTGGGCCCCAGGACCCAGGGAAGGGCTGGACATGTACGTGCAGCACATGTCCAGGTGTAGGCAGAGCGTCAGAGTGGTCACCTAGGGCATGGCATAACGAAGGGCTGAAGCTGGAGGCTGAATATGACAATCCAGGCTCTGGTATGAGGCCTCATGCCAGCTCATCGCAGAGGCCTCCCAGAGAGGATGTGGTGGGGTGATTTCCTTCTGGTGCAGAGCTCTCTTGCTTGGGCTCTCATAAGCCCTGTGTGAAGCGGTGCTCGCAGCATCTTCATGGGCTGACTGACTGCCTCAAGCCCAGACCACAGCTCGGCAACACAACGCTTCCTCCAGATAAGCAGAGGGCTTGTCATCTTCCTCAGCGTGTGATCCGTCTCCAAGAGGAACACGTTGCATGGGCAGTGCTTGCCAGGCTTTCTACTGTGTAGAGAGCTAACAGGTCACTGCAGTTTATTCTTAGCAGCTCTACGTGGGACTGCCCCGTGCAGCACTGCAGCAGCACAGCTTTGGTCCCGGGAGGGGGAGACCCACGGGATGTGTCTACAAGGCTATGGGATGCTTGAGGACAGTGGACCTGAGAGATCCCTGCAGCCAAGATCTCCTGGCCCTGGGATCTAGCGACAGCAGGAGGGACCTGTTTGGAGAGACTTGCAGGGACCCTGGATCAGCTGCCTGCCTTCTGCTGCAGGCGCCTGTATCAGTCCATTATTATACCTGGACCTGGTGATGGGACTGTCATGCCTCCAAGACCAATACCAAGTCCTAGGCAAGGCCTGCAAACTTCTGGGCATTCCCAAACCTACACATTCCCTTTGGTCTGTATCTGATCAAATTTCTCCACACCCTTCCCAAAACAATCAGCGCTCAGCCCCCTGCCACGGCCAACATGCCTGCTGGTGAGCCCTGTATACCAGGAATCACTACTGCTGCTCCAAGCCAGACACAGGACATTCAAGAGCACTGAACTCAGTTCAGAAATGGACCCTGCACCAGCTGGGCAGATCATCCAAGCCCCTGGCGAGCTCTGCCCTGGAGGGTTGGTACTGGGGTGTGGGTTGCCGGATCCAGGCAGCAGCACCAAGCAAAGTAATTGCTCCCATTTCCTTCCCATGTCCTTGTGGGAGGCTTTAGCTAGGCTGGCAGTTCTGCCCTCCATCTGACAGCTCAGCATTTCTATACAGCTCCTACAAGAAATCCCCCAGCCTGCTGGTGGTGGGGACACTCAGAGGTGCTCTACAGCATGTATGTCTGCTCTGGTGTTTAAATTGATATAAAGAGCTGGTGTACCCAGATAGCAGAGATCTTAGCAATAGAGAGGGGGAGAAATGAGAGATCCCTGTCCCGGGTGGCATGTGCCAGGCCCTGCCGAGACCCAGGGAAGGGGAGGAACTGCATGCAAAGAAACACAGCGCTCCAGAGGGTTGGACTCCAGCCGGAGAGTGCCGGGAGGTGGAGCGGAGCCTGCTGCTTTGGTGCCAAGTGACACCCAGCAAGGCTCTGCTTCCTGTTGGGCTCCGCTCCCTCCTATCTGGCTGCAACAGCGGAGGGAGATCAGCGAGGTCCCTCCTTGCAGGGCAGGGCTCTGACCGACACAGCAAGCTGTCTTGCCCTGCATGCTTGCCTCACCTGGAGGGTATCAGTGCTCCAGGAGAGCGAACACTGCATGAGTATTACTGCTGTTGGCACCTCACATCTCAGCCCTGACTGCAGCCGTGCCCTACCAGTGGAGACCTGAGTTTAGTGGCTATGGACAGAGGCTCTTTGCCTAAGTGCTTCCCCCTCTGTGTGACAAAGAGGAGACGGCTTTCTCTCCCACCCCTTAGCAAAAAGACCTATGAAGCTCTGGAGGAGTCCATGGGGCTTGAGGTAATACAACACTTCTGCCCCAGGGCTGGAAAGGAGAGTCAGGGTCAGCAGAGGATCCACCCCACGTTGCAGAGACTTTACAGCCTCCCAGCTTGCTCCCACCAGCCCGGCACCATCGGGGCTCCACGGGTCTCAGGACCTTGCCCACGCGTGAGCACTTTACTTACAACGGTGACAGCATCGTTGAGCAGGGACTCCCCAAACACCAGGATGTGCAGGAGCTCGTTGATGTGGATCTCCTCAAAGACAGCGAGCACCGCGACGGGATCCACGGCCGAGATGATGCTGCCGAAGAGCAGGTTGGCTAGCAGGCCAATGTGATTGAGGCCGGTGCCGCCGATTTGGCACACCGCGTACATCAGCCCGCCGAGGAAGAAGGCGTTCCACAGCGTCCCCACCACAGCGAAGATGAGGATGGTGCCCAGGTTCTCCATGAACTGGCGCAGGGGCAGGAAGTAGCCGGCATCCAAAATGATGGGTGGGAGGAGAAAGAGGAAGAAGATTTCGGAGTTCAGGATGGGGGGGCTCTCCCCTACACCTTTGATGAGCCCCCCAACCAGGAGGCCCACCACAATGAGCAGGCAGCTTTCCGGCACGATGTTGGACACAGAGGGAATGACGTGGAAACCTGGGGAGAAGAGCACATGGCATCCATGTCACAGCAGGCAGCCCTTCCTCTCCCTGGGGTGTCAGCAACCACCAGCTGCAAGATGTGCGTTTGGTGTGTTAAGGAAAGATCACCTCGCAGCAAAGGCACCGGACGGGGATTTGGGGAGCTGGGGGCCATCCCTGGCACTGCTGCTCTCTCTGGGCAAACCTCCCCAAACCTTCTCTGTGCCTCAGTTTCCCCTTGCTGTGAAACGAGCAACGGGACTAACATGACCTGGCACAGAAAGTGCAGAGAAACATGGCCAGAAGGGGCAGGATCAGCCCTATCCAAGCCAACCCCATACACATCCATCATCTAACCTCTTCGTAAAACTACCGTCAACCCTGACACAACACAAGATGTGACGCCAGAACCTGCCGCAGGTCACTGCCTCGGAGCAGGGGAACCGCGGCAGCCAATGTAAAGGTCTTTAATATACGCTCAAGAGATCCCCGGCCACGCCTCTGCTACAGAGGAAGGCAAACCCTCCACAGTCTGTATCAGCCTGACCGCGGGGGAAATTCCTTCCTGCCCCCAGCGCAGCATCGGTCTGACCCTGAGCAAAGGGGCAAGACCCTCTGGCTTTGAGTCCCAGCAGGAGCACTGGCACAGCCCAGGTCCTCCATGCTTGCTCCTAGGCTAGGAAACAGCAGAAGCTGGGAATTTCTACAGGCAGGAGCTACTTTGCAGCCACGGCAAGACAAGGCCACCCCAGCATGGGGTTAAACCCCAGTCCAGTGCAAGAACAGCCCCAGTGGCTGGCTGCAGCCACTCCGCTAATGAGAGCAATCGAGCCTGTACCCGCGTGTGCAACCGTCTTCCTCTTGCGGTGCTGGGCACCGCCCATGCTACACAGGGACAAAAGGAACTAGGCCAAGTGCTAGCAACACCTGCTTATTAACCTCCCCGGATGCCAGTCTCCCAGCACCTCTAGCGCTCACGCTTATAGCAGCCCTTGGCACTAGGGAGCACAGCAAAAAAAGCAGCCATCCCCTGCATCCCCTCTGGTAGGGGGAAAGCAGCTGAACCTGTATTCAAACAGGGGGACCTGTATTAGTCCCTCCTGTGCCTGACAGGAGGGGCTGGGGCACAGAAGTGGGTCTGCGTCCCCAACGCCCACCTTCTCCAGCCACCCCCGCTCCCCCCCCATTCCCTCCAGCACTGTGGGGGTCTGGAGACAGGATTAGACCGGCGCTCCAGTTAAAAGACATTTTACCGTGCTATCATGTCAGCCACTTTCCCTCGATGCTGACAGAAGGATTTCAAATCTGTAATTCCCTGGATAATACCCAGGACTTCTCTTTTTGTCACAGTGAGGCAGCTTTGCTGCCCTCCCGTTGCCTGGCACAGGAGCTGATTTTAAATGAGAGATCGCAGAGCTGCGTTAGCATCTTGGCCACTTTGTTCTCAACTCCCTTCCGAGCTTGCGGAGGCACCATCTGCTCCCAGCAATGTGGCAAAGAAAGAAAACCTTCCTAGCGAGGGAAGGTGTCTAAATGTTCAGTCTCTGTGGAGCCTCGGAAGCAAATGGACTTTTTGCTCCAAGTCTGTACAGCACCGTGCGCGGCAGAGCTCCCAGCCGGGGGCTCCTGGCTGCTACTGCAATCACAGAAACAGAAAAGACAGGCCCTTGAGTTCAACGCCCTGCTCAAGGCAGGACCAGCCCCAGCTAAACCATCCCAGCCAAATGTCTTTCATTTCTCATATCCCAGAGCCGCTCAGCTGCTTTTCCCAGGGGAGGGCTCCTTCCCAGCCTACCCACTGGAGAGCCAGCCACCGTGGAGCACCAGGGACACTGGTGGGAGTGGGGGCCGAGGTGGCCCAGCAGAGGGGCAGTCATATGGGCTAGGCACTGACTTCAAGGCAGGTGAGCTTGCACGCAGGGGTGTTGGGTATGGAGGAGAGCGCAGTCACTTTGCACACTGCCCACCCTGTGCTGGGGCCAGCCAGGGCTGGGGGCAAGCTTTCTGCCAGGTGGAGAGCTCAGGCTACTCGGCTTCTGCCAAGAGACCACCCGGTCCCAGTTTATGCCCAGATTCTGTCATGCCCTCAGGTCCCTCCAGCCCCCCGATCCAGGGACCTGGAAGGCCAGCGTTTCTGTGCCCCGTGTCTAATGCGGTCTCCCCCAGCACCACCCCTCGAGGGGCACCTTTGCCAGAACAGCTTCCAGGCGGCGGCGGTTCACCTCCGCACACCTGCCCTGCCGTTGCCAGTGGCAGCCTGGGAGGGAGGGAGGAGGAGGCCGAAGGACTCCCCCTCCCTCTCTGCATCCGCTGGGGGCACTGGAAGGAGCTGCGTGGGAACGGATCCGGCTTCTCCAGCAGACACGCTGAGCTGGAACAGATTGCAGCGCCGGGGCTGTGAGAACTGACCCGGCTTCAACCTGCAGCCGGAGGAGGGGGTGAGCTTCTGCCGGGGCTGGCTTTAGGACAGAGGCCAGCAACCCCGGTTCCTGCCCACCATGCTAGGCACGCGGCTGGAGCCCACGCAGGCCCTACTCCCATGACGGTGCCCAGGCCCTAGACGCTGATAGCGCCTGGTGCAGGACCCCAGGCAGCATCTCTCAGCTCTACCTGAGCCACCCACGGCAGCACGTCCCACTCGCTGCACAGCCCCTCAGTCGACACTGGCTAAATACACCCAAGCACAGATAAAACCCGGTGCCAGTCATCCAGCACCTCCTGCTAGGTCCCCGGGGACTTGGATAGACAGGAACATTCGTGAGCAAATGCAAATGAAACATTTACAGGCTTTTGTGAGGCCTTAAAAATAAACTCACAGGGGCTATGTCTTCATTATGCCTCTGATCCTACTGAATCTTTGCACATCTCTCCCCTCCCCTCTTCTCTCTCCAGTATTTTTAGAGCATTTGAAAGTTTATTTCTATCTGTCTACTGCTGCGATGCCATCATCACGATTTCCCATATCAGCCAGCCAGCCAGCCATGGGGAGCAAGGAGCCTCAGCCCATCTCACTGTGGCTCCAGGGGTATGGAACAGGAACGAGCAGATGCAAAACGCTGCACAGAGGCGAGTGGGTGGGAGCGGTCCCTGCAGTGCAGCAATACGGTGCGGGGACGTGTTACCAAGCTCTGAGAACAAACAGCACCTGCCATCTAATCTCAGCCCTGATGCTGACTGCCCATGGGACCATGAGGAAGTCATTTTACCTCCATGCCTCAGCTTTCCCATCCATAAAGTGGGGATAAGATTCCCCCCACTGCTTCGCCTCCGAGAGGGACTTGGTGAAGGTTGAGAGCTGATTTCAAAGGAATGTGGAAGATGAAGGTTGGTACCCGACAGCCGGGGAGCTATGTAAGCTGGTCCAACGTGCCACGATGAAGCTGGGTCAGGACACCAGAGCTCCCCAGCACCCCCTCCATATCATGTCATCCTATTACCAAGGGAATGCCCCCTTGCTGGGAGCTCCCAGCCCCGCTGGCTCTTGGTGTGTGCTGTATGTCAGAGGGGAGCGTAATGCATCCATCCCTCACTGAGAGGAAGGCACTAGCCCAGCTGCTTCATCCAGGGGACCCCCTCCTCCAAGCCCCTTTGCTCTGGACCCAGCATCTGCTCTGCTCACAGCAGCTCCTCTTGGGAACGTACAGGGCAGGGGCATCAACCACAGCTACTTTCCCATCTCTTCCATAGCTTAACCCAGAGGGGATTTGCCTGGTGTCTGCTATGCTCCCTTCTTTCTGCACCTTGTGCCCTTCTCTTCCTGCCAGGGGTGGTTGTCACATTGCTCTTCAAACACCTTGGGGAACAGGGTGACAAAACAGTGGGCACAGTGGCTTGAAGAGCATGTTGTGCATATGTGGTCCAGGGAAAGTATTCAGATTGCAGGCGGGGGCTGACGCCCTTCCTTCATGGTAAGCATTGTACAGATCCGGGACAACAAAACAGTCCAAGCCCCAAAGCCCTTCCAATCTACCAGCCTCTTCTGCACGGACGCAAGTGCCACAGGAGCCCATTGCTGCTACCTGTTAAATGCCAAAGCCTCTTGTCCCAAGCAGTGCTTCATTACCATCTGCAGCAAAAGGCTCGAGGCTGATGTTTGGAAGGTCCCTTACTAAAAGCCCCAGCTGGGAAGGATGTGCATGTAAGCATGTAAGGATGTGCATACCACGTGACTCGTGCTGGATGCACGGGGAAGAATAAACAGCCTTCCTGTGCTAACGAGCTAGGAGCAGGAACAGAGGGAGCCAGCTCGCACAGAAATGCTCCAGCCTAATTTCAGCTGCTGATGGAACGCTGCGGAGAAGTCCCTGGGGCCGGCGACGTTTGCAAGCAGCCACCGTGAATGCCATAAAAACTATTACATACAAGAAAGCTTAAGTCAACAAGGATGCCGAAAATCAGCCAAACAAAGCAAGGAAATCCAGACGTTAAAAGTTTCTATGAATACACTGCCCCTGTCCGCGTCAGGCATCCTGCATGCGCAGACAAAGCAGCTGTCTATGGAAGACAGAGGCAGAGAAACTATTACCCACACACAACAGGACCAGGCTTAGGAGAAGCCAGAAGCTGGCTTTCTTAAATAGGCTTCTCCATCTCAGCTTCAGGGGAATTAAATGCACCGTCAGCTTTTAAAGGCAAGGAGAAAGTTACAGCACCTCAAACTAAAGAAGCTTTTAACAATTCAGGATTGTACCAAGGATGCATCTTCTCTGGAGGAAAAAAAAAGTGCTTTTGTATCCAGACTGCAGCCTCTATATAGTTTCCAAATGGAGACCAGACACGCAGAGATTTAATTTTTTTTTTTTTTTTGTTTACTAGGGTGGAGCTCAAACAGAAAACCCACCATCTGGGTTTCCCTTCACTAGCCATATCAAATTGAAAACACTAAGTTTTTTCCACTGGGATATTGCATTGAGATCATTAACTTAGGGTAGAAATAAGCAGGCTTTTTTTCTCTCTCTTTTTTTTTTTTTTTTTTACAGCACAAGTCAGCAAGCATCTGCAGATGCCCAATGTGCTCAGCGGTCTTAGCTCCAGATACCACTTAAAGACAAACAGAAGTTGCTCTGTTCGACTCTGGCAAAAGTTCCCTTTCAAGCTGTTTGTGACAGAGATCCAGATGCTACCGCTGATGGCGTGTGTAGGGCGCCGTGTCCCTGGGGAGCTCCCCGGACAGTTCTGTTGTGTGCTACCAGGGGCAGGATCAGGGCCTCGGTAAAGCACTTTGATAGCTGCAGATGAGATATTGCGTAACGATTTATTACTAAGAGAGTAACTTTGAAGAGATACAGATCTGCTTTCCTTCAGACCTGCCTGCTTTTTGTCTTCATTACAGAGAACGAGGCTAAACCAGCTGTATCCAGCGGCCGCAGATACAAATATTGACATTACACGAGTGATCGTTTCCAGCCAGCGTGCAATCAGAAAGGCATTTTGTTTCTCGGCTCTAATGACTCTAAGAACTGGGATGCAAATTTTCTTTTTTTTTTTTTCCTGAGGAAAAACACGGACCAGGTCTCTTTCAGGATGAGTCTCAGGCCTAAGACAGGGGATGTCTAAGGCGACAGGAGCAGGGAAAAAAAGCGTGTTAACACTGAAAGCTCCAGTTTCATGCTTTGTGGTCACGTTCAAAACCAGCGAGTGCGCTAATGCGCTCCTGATGAAAAACGCAGCATGGGAGGGGTGATCTTGCAACCAGAGTTAACGCTTGCAGCAGTGCAGCCAAGACACAGGCAGTCCTATTTTATAGCCTTGCCTGGGGGCAGTTTGGGGGCATTCTCCCCTGCCCCAACCCATTCATGACCTTCGGGTAGCTGGCTGTTTGGGTCACTTATTTCCCCCCACAACCACACACAGACGTAAGAACAAGATGCTGGCCACGGCCAGCTGAACCAGATGCATCGGGACTCCTGATCCGTGCTGGGGGTGCTGGTGGCGACAGCCCAGGTTATAGATAGTTGCAAAGCCTGAAAGCATCCAGCCACACTTAGGAGACAGGATGGATTAGCAATGCTGAGCAGGAAAGGGGCTGGAAAGGAAAGGGAAGCCAAGCATGAGAATGGGAGCAGGAAAGAGACTCAGAGAGGGGCCTGCATTTCCTCCCCTCCTATTCCAAACCCCTGCCTTGCAGGAGGCAGGGCAGGCTGTCTAGTGCCCATAGTTTGCAATCTCTCGTTAATACCAGTGCTCTGCTAGCTGTCTCAGAGACAGAAATTGTTCACCCAGCAGCAAAAGGGAGCCACCTCCGGGCAGAAACGTGGCAGCTGATGAAATGGGAACAGCAGTTGCACACCGGCTACGGAGAAGGGAGTCCGTGTTCTCGTCCCCCTCTTCAAGTGTGGCACAGGAATAAAAGCACACCAGCAAAACTGGGTGGTGATATATTCGGAGACTTCAGGAGGGTCTAATGCAGGGCACGGCTGCGCTGTGGAACTCAAGAGCACACGAGATCACGCGGCGGCAATGCGCATAGGGCGGTTTGGAAAGGGATCTCCTGCAGAAAGTGTTCAGAAGCTGCTCGGTCACACACGAGCACGTGGAAATGCCCCTAGGCCAGCCCTTGCATTTCAGCAGCACCATCCAGCCATGTCCCTGCCTGCAGCCAGGAAGAAATCTCCTCCTCTGCCACGGCTGTTATGGGCTTCCTCTGCCTGCCTTGGAGCCCTCTGCTACTCGCCGATGGCCAAGGCAGGACGCTGTGCTAGGAAGACCCCGCGCTAGTCCCTATGCACGTTACCATGATGCTTAAAAGCCATGCAGTTGGAGCTGCTCTGTTAACTTCTGCCTGCCAGTTTATCAGGACCAGCGAGTTCCTGCCACTCCTCAAAGGGGAGAAGCCAGGCTTCAGGTGGCTTATCGTGATTTCAAGTCCAATAAAATGAGCAGGAAAGTCAAATAACCAGGAAAAGGGGAGGAGAAAGAGAATGAGGAAGTGGCTAGCGAGAACAGAGTTTGCACAGGCAGGGAGTGCTGCCTAGCAGCCCTTGGATGGGACAGACTCATTTATAACACAGGCCACAGCTCCAGGCAAAGCAGAGATAAGGCCAGGCCTCCAAAGTCCTAGGCTGTTTCTACAACCGTTCAGCCATCTCTCCAAAGGCAACCACCAGTGGTGGGTAAGTGTCCAACAACAGGCCCTGCCATCTGCAGCCAGCCACTTCCATGACTGGGTTCTCTGAACAGCGAGTCCTGCATCAGTCTTCATGCATCTCTGATGGGTTAGCCCACATTCAAGAGAGAGAAGCTGAGGCAAAGAGAGGCAGTCTGATGCCTAAAGCAACACTTCCACCCTGCTAGAGTGAGCGGGGGGATAGAGGAAAAGCATCCAAGAGTCCCCATTGTCTGACCCGTCTACCAGCCACACTGCTTTTGCAATGATCAGATATTTTACAGCAATCACCCTTTTCAAAGAGGGCTGAAGAGCAAGGACAGGTAGATGGGATCCTCCGGCGTTACTAACTGGAGGTCCTAGACATCAGACCTGTTGCAGAATAAAACTCCCAAAGTTTCAAGTTTATTACAGCCTCTGTGGACTCCAGCATGCAAGTGGACAGCTCCAGACAGACCGCACAGCCCAAAAAAGGAACAAGCACCGCAAAGTGAAATCACGCGTCCTCCCTCGCCCTGCAAGCATCACTCCAAAGGGGGGTGTTAATGAGATGTTAGCCTGAACGTAGGCTGGAAGAACACGCACTCGGAGACTTCTTCCACCTCCAGACTCTGCAAAGCCAGCTGGTACAGACAGCAGAGGACAGGGAGCAAAAAAAAAAAGTTTGTCTGCAGCAAAACAGCAGCGAGCCGAGTAGTTCAGCTCCTGCGAACGTGGCCATGCTACCAAAGCAGGCCTGTGGCTCTGCCTCTGGGTGGGGGAGGCATCGTGGAGCTTGTCCCATCCATGCTCCAGGTACGGCACAGGGCAAAGGCACCAGATGCTGGGAAACGAAGTCATGCAGACAGGGAGCGGAGCATGCTCAGAAGAGCTGCCCTTCTGAAGGACACTGCAGATAGCTCACTCCAGCAAGGCAAAGCTGCGTGCACACCTCGGGGCTTCGTGCAACACGCACCCTATTAGCAATGCTAGCTTAACCCTTGAGGGAGCTGGGGTTAGCATGCAGAGCCCCTCCAGCCAACCAGGCATGAGGCTGCTGCTTTCCTTGGACTTTAGAAAGCACCAACATTCACCGGGGACCACTCTGCATGCTCTCACGTCTCGGGTCCCCGATGACATCCCATGCTGCTGTCATAAGGAGGTCTGGAAGGTTCTTTCTTTCCTATATGAAGGGGACAGGGAGGTGGCCACTTTGGTCATGGAGAACCACGATCCAGTCCCAGGCCCAGAGAACATCACACATGGGAGCTAGTGCAATCATCGGATAAAGAAGTTACCCTGACCCACTGCACGTACCGACACCACATGGCCTCTATTACCTGGTGAACCACGAGCCCACTCCAGCTGCCGTCCTGCACCCCCACATGATCCCCCTTTTCCTGCACCTGGTCAGCTGGAGACTCTGACAGTCCACATCCATTTCCACGCACAAGGTCACTTCCCTACTGCCAACCCCTTCCCCTCCAGCCTGATGCACTAACACATCGCTCACATGCGCTGCCGGGGCTCACCAGCCTACGCTAGATGCTACCGGCCACCCGGGCAAAGGTGCCACCTTGCACAAAGTGATGGTTGCACACTTTGGAGCTGCCGGTGGATGCCTTAGGACAGCACAGGGTCTAACTCTGGCACACAAGCATCAGAGAGGACAGAGGAAAATGCAAGTGAAGCAAAGCGCCGTCTCGCATCACACACTCCTGACTGAGCCATCTGTAGTAGTACAGGAGCGAGGAAGGCTCCTTGGCACGTGGAGGGAGGCCTGGGCCTCAGGACTCCTCCGTTCTATTCCCAGCTCCAACGCTGCTGACTCACAGTTTCCAAGAGCCAGTGACTTCACCCTTGTCATCCCCATTTAAACGTAAGCAAGAGCTCTGAGGAGGCTTCATTAGTGTTTGCAAGCGTCCAGAGACCCTGCAGAACCGCAAGAGATTACTCTTAATTGGCACCCAGCCTTTCTGTGCACTTGGGAGCCAGCACCAGGCTCCACTAATGAGATGTGGATGGTGGGGGGGGGGAGCAGGAGCAGAGCGCTCCCATCCCCAGGATGCCTGCTACCTGAATTCCTATTCCAGCCTCCCCGTTATGATGTAGAGCCCTCCCTGGTAAGGTAGAGAACTTGGAAACCCCCATTATTCATTTATATAGGAGGGGGGGTTCTTAAATCCAGAGGGAGTTTGGGGCTTCTCTTCCTGCTGACAAGGTGTAGGGAGAAGATCCCAAACCAATCTGTCCAGGCCTGGGTGAACTACAAGCCCAGAAAGCCTGCTCATGGTACTTGCAGCCCTCCTAACCCAAGCCAGGAGTTGCTAGTTGGGGCCTTACAGAGTGCATCTCTTGCCAGAGAGATGGATGATGCCTGGCCGCGCATCCCTGGTTATTGACACAGCAGCTGCCCAAAGTCCTGCTCCCCAAAACCCAGCAGGAAGGGAGGCTGCTTCCTGACTCGCAATCCCAAGCTTGCCTTTCCAGCCAGTGCTTTGCCCAACAGCAACTCTTCCTCCCTCTGGCAAAACAGCCAGCATTTCTCTTGGTTATGGCTGCCTGGGTTGGACACACGCCTGCAGTCCAACCAGTGCCTCAGTCCAGGCCTGCAAGCACTTCCCCAGAGGGAACCTAGCAATTCTCCCTGAGCTATTTCAAGCCTTCCACGTAGCCAGGGCTGCTGATGGGGTTGCAAACACCTTACTCCAGAAAGCAATGCAATGGCCTCTTCCGAGGGGCCAGCACAGCCACCTGCTTACAAGTTGCAGATCCCATAAATCAAACACGGGCTTTGCTGACAGCTACCAAGGGCCTCCAGCATTACAATCTGGTGGGATGTTACAAACTGATGTTTCAACTCACAAATCACCTCCATAGAAAGGAGGGCAGGCAGAACAATCCAGTACACTTCAACTGAAAAAAAAGAAGCAAAGATGCAACCCCGGCACCTTGACCTAGTCAAGAGTGATGTGGATGCCTTTACCTACACAGGCAGAGATTGGGTTTGGCCTGTGGGAATTAAACAGCTAGTGATTTCCACCTAAAAATAGACCAAAACCGCAGCTCAGCTCATCTGGGAAGGAGATTCAGGCAAGGCTGAAATTATATTCATCAAAGCACATAATCACCTATCCCACCCCCCAACCCCTTATTTAAAGAGGGACCAACCCAAACCTGCAACATCCTGGGAACCTACTAAGCAGGTTTCTTCCCCTATGCCTTAGCTTTCCCCCCTGCAGGCTTTGCTCCCCAGGGCAGCACGTGTGCTCGCGGGAGCCAAGCCAAGCACCAATGTTCATCATAGCTGGACCCCGGGGAGTGGGGGATGGTTGCATGAAGCCTTTTTCCACCAAAAGAATGCACATTTAAGTTGATGGGAGCATTGTGCAACTTCACGGATCAGTGCCAGTTTCAACCCATTTATTCCTGCTGCTGGGAGGGGAAGGAATCTACACAATGTTCTGAAATAATCCAATAACTTTGATTTCCAGTGGCTTTGACTTCTCTGTCTGAAACGACAGGATGCCTAGAAATTGGCTTCCAATTAAACGTTACACTTTTGAGTTCCTTTCCAAACACTTTTTGTTTTGGATCTAACAAAATATTTCACTCAGGCCCCCCTCCCGACCCCTCTTTTTTTTTTGCATTACCCTCAGCAGCCAGCAAAATGGAAAGCTATGTATTTGCACAGCTCTCCTGAGTTAGTTGAATGGCAAGATAAAAGCACTAATCAATGTCTGCAGATCCCATGTCTCCTCTGGAGGAGGAGAGAAAGGTGTGTGGGTGGCAGAGAAGGGAAAGGAAAAAAAAAAGTCTATAGGCTACATCAGTCACAAGGAAACCAGTTGTCTGAACTCCTGACGTCCTCAACTTTGACCTAGGCTGTTAAGCAGCAAATCATTGTTATTCCAGCCACGTTCAACCAGTTTAATGGACTGGGGACTGTTTAAACAATCCCATGCGTGGGCCCATTCACTCAGAAGGTAGATAAGATCTATTAGCATCCACACGCTATTCTGTATTTTCCATTCGGCTCCTGCTATCTGGAGACAGCAAATGGCTGGATCAGCTGCATTTTGGTGTAAGCAAGGCAGGGCAACGTGCAATCCAGAAGGGTAAAGAGACGGGTCTGCACTTCATGAAGAAGCTCTTCAGTCCACTGCCCCTTTGAGGCCAGTTCATCCATGGAGTTTAGACATGGACAGAGCCCTGGAGGAGAGACCTCCTCCCTAAGCTGGTCCTACTAGCTCCTGTTCACCTTGGCCTGTTTGCATGGAGGGAAGTTCCCCAGATGATGGAATCTGCCATTGCACCACCAACATCACTGCAGTTACACAGACTGAGCGTTTGGCCCATAGTGCTGAATACAGCAGAGAAAATCCATCTGGATTAACGGCAGGTGCCCATCAGTGGCCTTGCAGCGATCCAAAGTACCAAGCCTGCCTGGACTCTGCAGTGAATATTAGGGATGCCCATGGAAGGCAGCAGGACAGGATGCAACTGCATTTCACTCAGGAGTCAGGGAGATCCCTTGTTAGCTTTCCTGCCTCTACCTGCCTGCAAAAAGAATAACCCGCTCACGAATTCAAGCCTTGCTCATACAGTGACCCGCCTTCCAACAACAGAAATGCTTCTTGGTCTTTTGATGCTATCCTCTTCTATGGCAAACAAACCCACTAGTGAACTGCTGGGGAGAGAGCTTCCCCATGGTCCCAGGTCAATGGGTACCTGGTACAGCTGGCTGTTCAACTAAGCTTCACATCGCCTGGCACGAAACAACCTCAGTGCATACAGGAGCCGAACGTGCCTGAGAAAGCAGCCTGCCCAGGGCCCTTCTGCAGAAGATGATGACAATGCTGATTTTAGCTGGCTGGCCATAAATGGGGCCAACCCCCGTAGGGCTGTGATACAGTCAATCCCCTCGAGTACACCAAGCCAGTTTAGCAAACCCTGTTCCCTCAGGCAGAAGTATCATCCCTAAACCATCACACTCTACTAGTTACAAAATAGCACAGGTGTCAGGATTAATAAGTTTGATAGTTTCATCAGATGCCCTAACCTACCACATTCACCCCCTCCTTTCCCAAGTAGGAGGTCATATTCTCATTCTTTACCTAGAAGGCAGGACCGAGTTGCACCTTATCAACTAATTCAGAGATGCATGAGCTTTGGTAAGCAACAGATCACCAGATATTCTCTGCACCTACCCTGGAGATCTTCAAAATGAGACTGAACGCACACCTTGCTGGGGTTATTTGACCCCAGCAGTCTTTCCTTCCAGCCCTAAACTTCTGTGAATCTGTGATTTTGCTGTACCCAAGCACACAGCAGAGACCAGATCCACAGGCAGGAGCTATCAGCAGGACATGGACAGACACAAAATGGCTCATTTTGCAGGGTTCAGGGGGCAGGAAAAGTTTGAGGATGTTTTAATGCAAGAGCTGGAAGGGAACAGAGTGTATCTTGAAATCAGATGAGTTGCACAGTGAAATCATCTAGACAGGAAGAAAATGTCATATTGGCTGCAGTTCCTTCCCCACCACAGCAACAGGAACTACATGGGACAAGTGCCACTTCCTCGCTACCTGGGACCAGGGGCTAAACTAAGATAAGGAGAGTTTCTGTTCTACATATAATTGCTCACATAGCAGTGCGAGGAGTCACAGAAAAAGGAATACCTGTGGCAGTGAGTCAGTCTCTCTGGCACTTCAGGCAGGGTCCCTCTACCCCGCATGGAAGTGAGGAAGGCTTTGCCTTCTTCACTAGTGAAGCTCTGCTCTGATAGTTACCACCAGCCCAGCTCCAGACGGGTGTAGAGCCTGAAAAGTGCTGCTGGCATGGGAAGTACCAGGTCATCTTCCCCTTCTGGGGGCATTTCTTTAAGAGAGAGCACAGCTGCCAGACTCCAAGCACCAAGAGCCTCATCTGTTACTATATTCTCAACAGGTAGATGTAACGATGGATGATTTGAGCAGAAACATCTTAGCATAAGGGGATGGAAAATCCTGATGTGTTTACAAACAGGGCTATAATAATACAGTCACCTGCAACTGGAAGAAACTGGACTGGATGGCTACAAAGGTCCCTTCCAGTCCTACAAGGAAGGCCAGGGCTTTTCCAGCAATTGTCCTTCCCAGGGGCCCTCTGTCGCGGGTATCCATGCCACAGGGCCCTCCCCTGCCCAGACCTACTTGTAAAATATACAAGCTCAGAAGTTTGAGTCACAAGACCTATAAATGCCTGTGCATACATATTCATATGCAATGCCAGGACCTATGCTGGCACATGAAATATTGTGAAATATTGTCTATGTTCTGGCATGCATGGGACTGTGTGTTGGGTGGATAAGATGCAGCCCCACAGCTGAACAAAATGCCAGCAGCATACTACTTTCCCCCAACCCACCCACCATTAGATCAGCCTTGCTCAGAGCAAGAAAAACAGCAATCATGTGCTGTGCCCTGCTGCAGATGCTTGGGGGAGGCAGGGTGTGTTACAAGCAGTGTGGGTTCTTGCAACACCCACTCCGCAGCACTGATCAGCCTGCGCAGCTCTCACCTCTCTGCAGCGACAACTCCACCGATTGTCCTACAAGTGATTTCTGCTTGCAAGCCTATCGGCCAAGACATTTGTGTCCATGACAGTTAAGGCATAGGACTGGGGATCAGGAGATCGCAGCTCAGCTGCCAATGTTCGGTGTAACTGAGAATCTGTGAAATGTAGGGGGCACTTGCCAGTCTCCAGGGCTGAATTTGTTTGCATCTGTAAAGCCTGTCCCAGTCCACAGACCAAAAGGGTGAAAGCGTCTCGGCATTAAGCACATGTTAATGCAATCAAACGGTACTGATTACATCCATGGTGAACAATGTAGTTGAAGCACTAAGTGTGGAGAAGCGATTTATCCGGGGGCATGGAGTGTATTGGTAGCAGACAGATTCAGGAGAAAAAGGCCTCCAAGTCCTCTGCTCTGAAGATGCCAGAGGCTGATGGCATTGCAGGAAGAAGTCTGTTAATATACAGCACAGCTAGTCCTGTGCTTTCCACCCCCCTGAAGCTCACATCTAGCAACCACTAATTCAACGGGAAGCCCACACAAGGAGATTTCCTGTTTGAAAGAGAAATGCAAATACTGTTCCTCTGCCTGATTGCAGTCTCAACCACAGGTCTCTGAAAGGACCTCAGATACCCTCCGCACTTAGCAGACAATTAAACACCAGACAGCAAATCTTACTTGTGGCTTGTTCTTATAAGATTACAGATGAGTCCTGAACAGACAATAGCAGTTTTTCCCCACTTTATTACTCTCACCCAAACAGTCTGCTCATTTAGCTCAGTAACTGTCTTTGGACCAATCCAAACCCTTCCTCACTTGTCTACCCACAAAATAATGACTGAATTTGGGGTGATCTCAGTTATTCCAGCACTTCTCAGCAATGCCCAGAAATGAGAGGCGCCGAAGACAGCCGTCCTTGGTGGACTGGCTTCCTACAGCACACAAGGTGTCCAATTTGCTTGCGGGTGAGACTGCAAACAAACAATTTTTGCATCAATTCAGCTAAATCAATTTAATAGCGTTAAATTGGAATCAATCTGGAATGAGCATCAGTTAAACCCGGGCCACGCTCAGGCAGCTACACTGATCTAGGACCATGCAACCAAGAGCTATGTTTAGAACAGGCTGGTGCTGTGGGCATTATTACAGCGGTAGCTAAACTGAGGACTCCCTTCTCCCAGACAGGACAGGCCCATCTTGATTAAACCATTAAATCCTCCCTAAATTCTCCTGTTACGATTGAGTGAAGAGCATGTGTCTGTGCAGTTCAAGCTGGCCTCTTTCTTTTGCCCCCCTCACTTCTCAGAACACAGGACAGGCCTGAGTGCATCACCCTGCAGTGGGCAGATAAGGGCAAGAAAAGAGAGAAATGTTAGCAAGCCAAAACACATGACTGTCATCTGATACAGAGACAGACGTACACACGGGACAACCAGTGCTTCTGCCCCAAGCCAGAGGAACAGCCGCTCTCGGCTCCAGGAAGAGACAGCTTCGCTGACCTAGCTGGACAGCTGCGGGTTGGCATACAGCTCCCATGAGCCAGGCCTGTGAAGCTGAACTCCAGAAGCTGATACACTACCACTGTCTATGCAGCTGGCGTACTCCACACCCTGACACGTGCCAAGCAAGCCCCTGGCACTGCTGCAATGGCACCTTTGTCTCCACAGCGCTCTGCTGCAACCTCAAGTCATCCCCACGCCGAGCACTGGGTCGGTTTTGCAAAGAGAAGAAATCTCCCCACTTACTGTAAACCAGCACAAGACAATCTGCAAACTAGAGAAACAAGGAGACTTTTCTGTTCTTCTTCTAGGGCTGGAAATACTAGAGCAACAAAAAGGCAGTTGCACTGCTCTTATGTTCAAACCACTTGACGGTGGTTAGCAAATCAATCTCACTCTTTGTGCACCACATTTTCCTTCCCTTTCCACAGAGGAGAGAGAAAGAGGCTCACCCAAAGCCCCAGACTGAGTTGGTGTCAGAGCTTGTACAAGAAGCCAGCAGCTCCTGATTCCCAGTTCTGCATTTAGATCACTCTTATACCTCAATAGGGGTCCTGGGAAGGGAAGTGAGAGGAAGAAAGCGTCAAGGAGCATCCATTTGCTATTACACAGCCCAACAGTTATCATAAAACCTTCAGTTGTAACCCAATGAGATACTGTAGCCCAGTACAGAGAACACCTTTTCCATCTAATCTGGAGAGGACCAGGGCAGCTGGTGAGAAAGGACAATAGAGATGCTTCAGGAAATACACCCATCATGGACTGCCTGGTGCTCAGGAGATGCTTCTCCCATAGCTATTTTCTTGTAGCGTTGTCCGCAGTCTTCTGGATACCAGCCTAGTCCTCCTAGCTCCAGGATCTGAGGCCCCCAATTCTGAAGAGAAACTGTAATGCAATGAATCTCGCTAAAATATTATCAGGGAAATAACACAAATTCAGGTGGGGACCTCACAAAATTGAGTCCAAGCACCTTACATTTGGGTAGGATCCAGCATGCCTAGGGACCACCCCTAGCAAACATTTGTGTAACCCATTCTTCACCTCCAGCAATGGAGATCCTGCATCGTCTCTAGACAGCCTGAAGCGCTGGAACAGGCTAATTCCACAATTTGTTTCCTATTACGGACACCTTCCCCAGGACCGGAGCTGAGATCAGCTCAACGGCTTCAAACCCCAAGGCCACCCTATCTACAGTTGTTACTGGCATATCTATAATAGTGAGAGGTGCCATTCTTTTTTGCTACTATAATTATATTGGCATAAATCAGAGTCTATAGGCAGCTATGCTTGGATAAAAAAAAACCCCACTCAAGGCTAGTTCTACACCAGAACTGTCAAATCAGGACTGAGATTAGATAGGGGCCTTGAACCACAGCGCTGCGACAATGCAAGTCCGTAGTGTGAACAGTCACGTGTGCAAAGCTGTGTTCTTATCAGTGTTGCTTGTTTTGCTTGGGGGTGGATTTACTATCGCAATACAAGGCACAGCTTTGCGGGCACAGCTGTGTCCACACGATGGTTGCTTTGTGGATGCAGCATGCCAGCCGGGTTGTATTGCTAAAGCATTCCTGGCTCAAGATCTGGGGTGAGACTGGCAGGGCCTGCCTGCCTTGACATCTCAGAAAGAGCTACACTGGTATAAGCCCCTTTACGCTGATAAACTGCATCCCTAGTCAGAGACTGTATCACTTCAAGGGTATCTGAAGAGCAGGACAGCTTGTGTGTTTGGATAAAGCCTAATTAAAAAAAAAATCCCACTGGTAAAATACTGCTCAAACCTGAATAACTAAGCGTAACTCTACTGCAAATATCTTAGCCGTGACCCTCACATTTCCCCCACATTTCAGGAGCGCACACTGGATGCCACAAACAACTAGATGAAGAGGGGCCATGCAGCATATCTGCTTGTGATTGTGGAAATTTAATTTGTGCTGCTTTCCTAGACGTCACAACAATGCAGCTTTCCATCCCACTATTGGACAGAGTTGGAAGCCTGGATCCCGATGATTTCCTGGAGTTAGGACTGCAACACACAGGTCACGATGGAACAAGATGGACTAATTATTCCCCATTCGGAGGAATTATCCCATGTCCTGGCCCCCTGCCTTCTATCCCATGATGCAAGTTGTCATCCTGCCTGCTGGGCCTTTGCAAAGCCTCTGGAGTGGTTAAATGTAAGCGGTCTTAAAACCTCCCTCAGTCATGTTAATGGGCCATAAATAAACTCACTGAATGAGGCAGCCTCATGGCTCTCTTCAGGAAAGGGAGATTTCCCCACGTTAGCCAGTGCAGGAAAAAACCAGCAAAGCTTTTAGGGACGTGGTCTACCAGCGACTCACTGAGAGGGGAAGGTGATGAGTATTGCACTGGGACCACTCCTGTGGCTTCCCAAGCAACTACTAAATAGCACAGTCGGCAACGCAGGTTTCCTGGAGAGCCAAGTGCCAACCCAAGCTCAGTTATAACCCCGCATCTCTGCTGGCTGGTACTTGCCAGTCCTCGAGCTCTTTCCAGCGACAGCAACACACACACAGTGTCAGGCTGCAGCTACGTGCACGACTCCCAGGTCCCGCTCCCATCCATCTGCAGAACAGATGTCAGCCAGCGGTACCCAAACCCGCCCTCCAGAGAGCTTTCCCCAGCCGCAGCATCTTGGGATTCAGCCCGCTTGGCTTCCCAGGGTGGTGCCAGCAATGCTCCCTTCTCTCAGCGGTTCAGACATGGGAGATATTTACATTTCAAACCCCAACCGGATTTGTGACTGCAGTGGAAAAAGGGCTTCCAAATGGGAATTGAGCCACTGACACGCCTCTGTACACCATTATCTCTATGCACAAGCTTAGATACGTGCAAATGTGGGCTGGTGGGGTTTGCGCTGATGAACCCTCATCCATAATGATTAACCACCACGCACCACCCTCCTTCCCTGATCCCTCAGGACTCTCAAGGCAGAGTACTTCCAAAAACTGCAGATCCAAAGGAAGGATTTTGCTTCCGCAGACTTGCTTCTCACAGGCTGGGTGGAAACAGGGAGATTGTTCCCTCCTCCCCACTTTTAAACCGAGTTTAAGAGCTGTCTCTAGAAAATTGCATGGCAACATTTGATACTGAAAACAAAGAACAGTGGATGTTGCAAGGCTGAGTCACTCTTAACCCAGGAAGTTATTCTAGTTACGAACGACACGTTGCAGTCACTGAACTTTCCACACTAGGATCTCCAAGCATTTTACTGGGATCACAACCCCTGTGCACGTTATATTTTATGGAGGAGGAAGCTGGGGCAGGTGATGAGAGCTTTCTTGGAACCCGGCCCACAAATGTGGAGCAAACTCTCACAGGCACTAAGGACTATCATAAGCCTTGCTGTGGGTGCATTTCTGTGGCAGAAGGCAAGGTCGAACATCCAGCAATGCACTTGTGTGCAGTTTGGGTCATAAACATATTCCAAAATAAAAATCCCCACGCACTTTTCTTCCCCTAAGGAAGGGGATGACAAAGCAAGTGTGATGGATACCAGTCTCCTGCTTAATTGCTATGTAGAAGGCGCTCAGATAATATGGTGATAACTAAGCATAACCTAAGAATCTATAGAGAAGAAAAGTTCCAGAGAAAAGAAACAGTAGGCCTGTGCGAATAGGGAACTATTCGATCCAGGTTTGGATTTGGCCAATTCAGATGCCAGCGATTTGATTCAGAGCTCCAAACTAGTTTTCCGCTTCGATTCGGCCAAATCGGCTCTGAAGCTTTGGAGCCAATTCAGAGATCCGGCCATAGGGTCTAATGGGGAATCAATGAAGTATCTATAACTTTGTTGTTTTCTGTCTGATTAGAATGAAACTTTCAGGGGTGGTAGCCTCTGCTGAGAGCATGAACCCTACTGAGTTTCACAGAGATAGGTGCAGGGGTTTGGCAAACTGCACCCCAAATTCTTGAAAGCAAAACTCATGTCACATGTGTGTCAAGCCACAGAGGGGTCAAAACTGCAGGGATGGTGGACCCTGCAGAGGCCACAAAGCCTGCCAAGTTTCAAGGAGATAGGTGCAGCGGTTTGGGGGAAACTGTACCTCTAGCTATGGACAAGCAGAACTCGTGACATGGGTGACACTGTGTGTGTTAAGGCGCAGCAGAGTGAAAGCTGCAGGGATGATAGCCCCTGCTGTGGCCACAACACCTGCCAGCTGCCGAGGAGATCAGTGCAGGGCTTCTGGGGCCCTGCACCTCTAGCAGGTGACAGGCAAAACTCATGACATGGGTGCTTGTGCAACCAACTGTCTCTGTCTTGGGGCAGGTGATTGTTTGTATTGATTCTTTCCTCTCCTTAGTCTGTGGTTTTGTAGGTGTTAATCCTTGCTCATTAACTGGTTGTCTACTAGCTAGCTACTGTGTATTGAGCTGGTCCCTAAGTGAATCACGACTGATTGGTAATGCAGTAGCCTACCAGCCAGGCCTGCAGTAGTTCCATGCCCCCCCTCCTGGCATGCCCCAAGACAGACAGTTGCACAAGCACCCTTGACACAAGATTTGCTTGTCAGCAGCTAGAGGTGCAGGGCCCCAGAACCCAGAATCCCAGCACCGATCTCCTCAACAGCTGGCAGGCTTTGTGGCAGCAGCAGGGGACACCATCCCTGCAGCTTTCACCCTGCTGCGCCTTAACACACAGTGTCACCCATGTCACGAGTTTTGCTTGTCTGCAGCTTGAGGTACAGTTTTCCCTAAACCTCTGCACCTATCACCTTCAAACTTGGCAGACTTTGTGGGCTCACCAGGGACTACCATCCCTGCAGTTTTCACCCCCCCATGTGGCTTAACACGCACACATGACATGAGTTTTGCTTTCATGACTTTGAGGGGCAATTTCCCAGAAACCCCCACACCTATCATCTTGAACTTGGCATGCATCATGCTCTCAGCAGAGGCTACCATCCCTGCAAGTTTCATCTGAAGAAGCCAAAAGACAATGAAGTTATAGATAGTTCATTGATTCCCCATTATACCCTATGGCCAAATCTCCGACTCTTTTCTGAATCAATTCGGAAAGTCTAAAGCTTTGATTCGGATTCGTAGATTCAGCCTCTGAATCATCTGGGTGATATGATCACTCATTTGGGGTGAAGTGAGCACACTAGAAGGGAGGGAAAGACTGCAGCAAGACCTGGATAGGTTACAGGGGTGGGCTAGCAAAAACAGGATGCGCTTCAACACTGACAAGTGCAGGGTGCTGCATGTGGGCAGGAGTAACCAGCAGCACACTTATAAGATGTGAAACTCCCTTCTTGAGAGCATGGAGGCAGAAAGAGATCTTGGAGTCATTACTGACTCCAAGATGAACATGGGCCGACAATGCGAGGTCACGGTTGGCAGGACTAACCGCACCTTGTCGTGCATCCACAGATGCATCTCTAGCAGGGTCAAGGAGGTGATCCTCCCCCTCTACGCAACACTGGTCAGGCCACAGCTGGACTACTGCGTCCAGATCTGTGTGCCCCACTTCAGGTGGGATGTGGACAACTTGGAGAGGGTCCAGAGGAGGCCACTCGCATGATCCGGGGACAACAGGGCAGGCCCTACAATGAGAGACTGCGGGACCTGAACCTGTTCAGCCTTCACAAGAGAAGGCTGAGGGGGGACCTGGTGACCGTCTATAAACTCAGGAGGGGGGACCAGAAGGGTTTGGGAGAGACCTTGTTTCCCCAGCGCCCCCCGGCATAACAAGGAATAACGGCCACAAGTTGTTGGAGAGGAGGTTTAGATTAGACATCCACAAGAACTACTTCACGGTCAGGGCGGCTAGGAGCTGGAACCAACTTCCAAGGGAAGTGGTGCTGGCTCCTACCTTGGGGGTCTTGAAGAGGAGGCTTGATGCCTACCTAGCCAGGATCATTTGAGCACAGTTTTTTCTCCTGCCCTGGCAGGGGGCCGGACTTGAAGATCTATAAGGTCCCTCCCAACCCTACTTCTATGATTCTGTGATATCTGAACCAGAATAGTGATCCAAAACTTTGCACAGCCCTACTAAGCAGCTCTCCAAAAATAGCACGGTAAGCTAAGAGAACAGTCTACATTTGGCCAAAGTCTACTTTATAGCTAACATTTCTGGGCTCCCTCAAGGGTTGCATTTGGTCACTTCGGTGCTACGCAAGTGGGATTTGGTGATGGCCTCTACCCACCCCACCCCACCCCACTCTCTAAAATCAAAAGCAGCAGACTCAGGCTCATGGAGATCAGAATACATTGCTGGAAGCCAGGGGAGCAACGGCAAGGAGTGGAGAAAGGGAAGAAATAGATTTACACCACTGCACTTAGAGCAAAGCACGTCCTCAGCTCAGCAAACCTACCTTCTCACAGCATATTCCTGATGGGCTTTGGTTTTTATTTGAACAAATTAAGCCTCAGGGAGCAAGTGAATCAAATGTTTACAAGACGGCTGCAGTAATTCATTCCTCATTATCATTTTGCTTCTAAAGTTTCCTCCCTCAATGCCAAGCCAACAAGACATTTATGTAGCGCTCAGGCTAGATAGGCTGGGAAGACTCAGGACTTCCTGCATCACTGCAAGAATTTCAGAGGAACTATCCTATGGAGAAGTGTGACGTCTCAAAGCAGGAGAGGGTTCTGGGAGGAAGGAATAGGTTACACTGGTTTTCAAACGCTGCTCGCTGCATTTCTGTGTTACTTAAAGCAGGGCCTGTTAAAAATGCTGTATCCTCAATATGCCAGACTCGGTTTTGAGTTGTGACCCAGCGAGGATGGTATTCTCTCCCCCACTCTCTTGGTTGTATTTCTCCTCTGCTCACTTCTCCATTTGATCAGTCCTCCAGACCCTGACTCATCACATGCAGAGATACTCCCTGGTTCTCATGCTGAGGTTAACCTGCTATGGAAGTCAGTTCAAGGGCCTTTGATGATCAGAGGTCTGGCTGTCAGCAGGATCTCTGAACTGATTCACAGTTTTTTAATATCACCTGAGAACATGATGGGCATCTAGTTCACTCTCCTGAAAAAGGCAAGCCAAAGAACCTCACCCAATGACTTCTGCATCTAGCCCATAACCCGTATTTGAGCGGTGGCCCATCTAAAGATGCTCAACCAGTTTGAACTAACAAACTGCAGGTGATGGAAAAGTCACTTCAACTTTGAGAAGTGACCTGGAGGTTATCTACCTTTGCGGCAGCTCTGCTGTGGATTTAGTTAGCATGTAGGACATCATAGGTTAACAACTGCATCTTGAATTTCACCCACTTAATGTAGATCCAGTGCAGATCCCTGGGCACCAGCACTGGACCCTGGGTCTGAAGACTCAACTTAATAGAGGAGGCCGAAACTGCAACAGCTTTAGTTTTGGGGTCTCAAAGCACAGCCTTTCAGAGACCCAAAGCAATCCAAGCTTGAGGGGAAATAAGCAGGAACAAACGTGCCCTAGACAAAAGTTAAAGCCACAGAGTGACTGTATTTCACTTATAGTGGGTATCAGAGCTTAGCAAGGAGAGCTCTCCTGGTCTGCAGACACCCACCTCTTGCACACGCAAGCTCACATTCTTCCCTACTCCATAAACATCCTGCATTTCCTGTCTGAAACCTTTCACTGCCCAAGCTCTAATTAATTTAAAGGTTTCTTTGCTTCCCTGGAGATCCCCGTGGACTCTCCCCCTCTGTTCCAACGCCAGCAGTGCACAGACCAGTGAGAGAGGAAATATCATGGACAACATCTCGACATCCCCCAAGGTGTAAAAATAAAAGGCAAGAGGGAAATCATAGTGTGCAGGGGAATTATTCACAGATAAAGGAGTGAGAAAGACCAATACATCGGCTTTGGAAGCGACTGTTTAACTTAATTATAATAATAATTTGCACTTAGACAGCACCAGCCCTGTCAAAATCTCAAAACCCTTTGCTAATAGGCGTTAATTCAGCTTCATCTCTCATGCAAAATAGGCACTATCTCCACAGCACAGATGGAAAAACCAGTGCAGAGAGTCTCCTGGGGTCACAGAAAACCAAGGCATCAGGGCACCTAGGCACCAAGGGATCTCAAAGTGAACCAGGTCTGGGTGTTTCTGCCAAAGCGCCCATGGCAGCTGCTGAACTGCTAAGAAAAGGATCATTTATGAAGTCCAGCTGAGAGCTGCACTGAATCTTTCACAATCCCCCTCCCTTGGTAAGGAAGTCTTGCTAGGAAAAAAAAGTCCTGCTAGGGCACAGAATGGTTTGTGGTTTCTCACTATCTTTCTATTAAGTCAAGAGTGATTATAATGCTGCTTGTGTCTCATACACATTGTAGGACTCGCTCTGTGCACCAAAGACCTCAACACAGTTGAAGAGCAGAGAAAGAGATAAACTTCCTGCTTAAAAAAAGAAAGTTGTACCAGTATTTTCCCAGGGCTCTTGCTCCTTGCCACTAGCCATCTGCAAATTGCTTCTGCATGTTAAGGTACAGCTGTGAGGGTTAGTCCCTGGTCAGCTCTCTGCTTCCTTTCTGAGCAGCATCACTTATTGCCCTGAGAAGCCCCAGCCACCATTAAGCACTGCAAAGGCACAGTTGCAAAGAGCTCACAGCCTCCATAGACAAGACGCCAGGCCTGGAGCAAACCTGGCAGGGTACCAGTGGCAGAGCTGAAGACCATTATCCCAGATTCTGAACTCCCAGGTCTCTAGTGGCTAGGCCACTAGAGGGTTTTTTAGCTGCAAAATTGGCTAAACCAATATACAGTAGGCACCAGCTTCCCTTAGAGCCTGGCTGGACGTGCAGGACCGAGGGAGCGCAGCATGGATATAGTCAATTGAGTACAACATGCCAAGTCACAACAGCGAATGCCACGTGATTCCATTGTTTCCTTATCACTGTCCCATTGATGCACATGCCAGCCGCGACAGCTGGAGCAACCCCTTGCATTTCACCAAGGGAAATTCGTCGAGGACTAGGACTGATTGTTTAACAACCCCATGTCACAAACACGATCAGCCAGCCCAGTCTGAAAGGAGCATGCTGGTCACCGCACACTCTCCTTGGACGATTGCTTTCGGCATCCAGTAGACGGACAAGGCTGCCCTACTCCCTCCTGGCCTATGCGCTGCCAGCTCACGGGCCTCACATTGTCCCAGGTCTCCTCCTCCTCTGCCTGGAATGACTTCCCCGCCACCATCCCGTACACTATGTGATCCTGAGTCATCTCATTCATGGAGCTCTCCACTCCACCCCACTCGCTTGGCTTCCTCTACATATAGCTGTTGGAGGTTTGCAATCGCGCTCACTGCCATCATGTCCAAAACAAACCTGCTCTCTACAAACCCATCCCATATTGGTAGAGCTGCTCCAGAAACAGTGCTGCCCATCTCGGTGCTTCTTCTATTAGTCACGGGCTGAATTTTGGAAAGACTCATGTTCCATTTTCAAGAAAGCAATGCGAGTAGATAGGAGCTGAAGGGTAATGTTTTCAACCATCACTAGGGGGCTTGACTATAAAGGGGCTTTTGGTGTCTAAGGGGGCCTGGCTCCAAAGCCACCTGGAAACCTTTGAAAATCCTATCCATAATCAGAGGAACCAACAATACATGCATAGGACCAAAAGATCCCCCTGATCCTCTACTGCAGCACCCATCCTCCCAGAACTCTCCTCTGCTGTCCTCTGTCTACTTCAAATTGCTGGGACCTCCTTTCTTACTCCTTTACAGCTGAGACATTTCACAGCTTTCATAGACATTAGGGCTGGACATTCAGAATGCAGGTCCCAAGCCTTGCACACTGTAAAAGGGCCCAAGAAGCCTCAACCAAACATCCTGAATGCCAATGCAGCACGATATTATCCAGGACGCAGGGCTCTGCATGTCTGTACTGAACAGGAGAGCTTGCAAAGCAGTAATCTGCCCAGTAATCACCTCAGATCCCCTTACAGCTAATCTCACAATTATACAGATATTTATTTAAGTATTGGTTGCTGTCTGCTGCCCTGAGAGACGGTTGGCTGTAGTGGGTGATATACACCAGACAGTCCCATTTAGACGGCCCGGACCCAGACATTCAAAAAGACCAGATTCTGCAAAGAAAAACCAGCAATGACTCAGTAATTATAACAGGCTCCAACTAAAGAGAAGCGCTGTGTCAGCTGGTGAGTTAGTGTCTCACACTACAGAAAGAGAGGCAAGGCAAAGAAGGGTACCCGCTAATAGGTACGGTCTCCAAGGGACCCTTTACACAGGGGAGGTGGGGAACATAGCCTAATTCTCCCCTATCTAAGCCTTAGTGTAGGCATGAAATGCATTCATGCCTGCTGCTGTGTAGAACTGCAAGGTGACTGGGACAAAGTTGCTCCCAGGAGTAGAAGCAAGAATGCTTTAAAAATCACATCCAAAGCATCATTCAAAGCCAGACGGAAGGTGTAGGGAGAAAAGCTTTGCCATGCCGCTGAACAGCTCCCAACACAGGGCAGAACAACATCTCATGCCCCTTTAAAATTTAGCTCCAGGAATGTGCTTTCCTGACAGAGAAGCGGAGCACCCCAGCATAGTATCTTCATCTTCAGACAGGTAAAATGAGGCACACAGGTAAAACATCTTGCCCAAGGCCACCACAGCAGGCCTGTGGCCAAGATGAGAATCCTGCCTGCTGGTCCATTAGCCACCACGTGACACTCAAGTTACATCACCACAGCTACTATTACAGCAATTTGGTATTTAAGCTATTATTTGCATTTCTTACTCATTTTTTCCAATTCCACTGAAATGGAAAATAAAGTTGGCCTGAATTGCATGCATGTCTCCTAGAGCCATTTGAATCAAAAGGTCAGCTCCCTCTCTCTTGTCTGGAGCTCTGAAGTCGGAGGTGACTGTGATCCTACCAAACAATTTTTCATGGACAAAGCTAGCTAACACAGTCCCAGGGCTGCTTACAGTAAAATGAGTGAGGAGAGGCTTGAAAAGGTGAGTAAGGGCAAGGTGAATTCATTCCTTTCTTCTGAAAGGACATGTCAGAAATGATCTTAAAGTTTTACGTGAAATGCTCTCCCAGAGCATCAAGTCTGGGCCAAAACCCAAGGGCGTGATGAGTCTTGGCTTCCCATGCAGGACAGAATTGCTCTACAGATGCCTTACTAACAATATCTTCTCATAAGCTGGTGGTGACCAAGGGCTCATCTACACACTTCAATTGGCTGCTAAGAAAATGCTGTGGTAATACTCTAGATCCAAACCAGGCCTCAGTATTAACCAGTTAAGCAAGATCCATGCTGAACACATTCATGGTACATGACTAATTGCACGTTTGCTCTGTCTAGATGGACAAAGCCAAAGCGCGTAACATCTCCCCTGCACACAGCAGGTAGGACTCCAGAAAAGGTGTCAAGCTGCATCCACTCCCCACTCCCGCTATCTTTCAGGGAATGCTCTGCCTCAAAACAGCACTATTATGAAACAGGAGGAGGTAGCATTATCCTCAGCCTCCGGTGCTATGTCTTGGTAAAACAGCAATAATCCCAGTCTGATTGCGGTGATCAATCACCCAGTTCAATCACCACGTCAGGTGAGCAAGCAACTTGATCTAGTGGAGTAAGCCCGGACTGGAAGCCAGGAATTCCTGAATTGTAATCTGTCAGGTGTCCAGGTTGTAGCCGTATCGGTCTAGAGGCAAAAGGAATCAGAACTCATGGTAGAGGCAATATCTTTTATTAGACCACCTAGATCTTTGCAAAAAAATGTCTTAAATTGCAAGCTTTCAGGCACAAGCATCCTTCTTCAGGCATGGGAGAGAAGACTGTAATCTGAACTGTAATCTGTCACTGATTCCCTGTCCAGCTGTAGACAAATCACTTAACTTCTTTGCACCACTTTTTGTTTCTGTAAAACAGCAGTAATATTTTTACCCACCACCATTGTTTTAAAATGATCTCTGCACAAGCCTTTGACAATAGATTGCAATTCACTATTCCCCCAATGCCTTGGGGAGAGCAAGCAGATAAAAGGACAAAGTCTCTCCGATTCCCAGGACCTGAAATTTGTATCTGCCCAATCCTGCCACTCTAATGCCCTGTTCTGTCCAGCACCCACAGCCAGAAACTCCCCACATCTACAAAGACGGAGAATTACACAACTTGCACAATTCCAGCTGCTGGGGTGCGGGCTCCTGCCATATACTCAGACCTGGGGGCAATCTAACAAGTCCCATAATCAGGTGCCCAGAAAACAGCAAGCTTTGTTACCCAGAGTCACTGGAAAAGCAGTTGGGTACACAGTTAAACCAAAAGTGTAGAGGGCCCAGTAGGAACCCATGAGGCTAGCAGATGACACACAAGCAAGGGGAACTATCCCTGTTGCTCTGAAGCAGCGCAAAAACCCCAGAAAACAAGGCCAAGGAGGATGTACCATCACTGCTCTACTGCCAAAATTTCGGTGGGAGTAAGGTTGTGTAGGGTGCGGTATGTGCCTGGACTCCTACCACTCCACCAAATACTTCCATGCCCCCTCCAGCAAATCCACACACAGCCTTGAATAGATGCAAATCTCTTCCCCCTAAACATGTGCCCTGGACACCCAGACTCCTTGTGATGCATGACAAGTCCCAGGCTGAAAACTGCCCTCAAACCAGCTCAACCTGATGCGGCTTTCTGCAAGATGTGCTCGGCATCACAGTCCTGAACAGATGCTCTAAATCACTGACAAATGGGAAGGTTCTTGGGAGGGGGAAGCCAGCAAACTTCTCAGAAATGAGATCCTCCAGCCTCGTTCCCTGCTTCTTCCTCCTCCTTGCACACTAAACTTCCGTACAGGGCGTTTCTGTTCCCCAGGCTGGCATTTTCCCACCCAGTTTCATAACCAGCTCAAAGGATGCCTTGAGACCTAGTCAGACTTGAAACCAGTGCTGCTTGGAGAACAGCCAGAATCACCAACACTTCCTCCCTCCAACAGCTTCAGTGCAGATCTCTCCAATTTAATCAGCCCTTACTCTCTGATGTAAGGATGCCTGTAGATGCCATGCACTAACTGCATGTACAGAATCAGCTAGTACAAGTTACCTAACATCCAGGGTGGGTACCAGCTGATGGGAAACTTTTTGGCTACAGGCAGAAAAGCAATCTTGGCTCTTTCTTATGTGGCACCTTTTTTTTTTTTTTGGAGATAGGAGGGGCAGAACCCAGGAGTCCTAATTCTCAGCACCCTCCTGGAATCACTAACTCTCACACAGACGTAAAGGATGTCTTTTGGGCCTAAGCGTTAAAGCTTATTCTCCTATCATTCAAATAAAAAATGGAGAGGCTCAAGGAAGCGTATCGAAAGTTGTCTGTATCCATGTGCAGACTAGGTTAAAAGTGGCACCTTTTATTAGACTAACTAAATAGTTGGAAAAAATTGTTCTTTGCAAGCTTTTGGGCACAGGTACCCTTCTTCAGGCATAGGGAGAGACTCTGTATCCATGTGGGCATTCCCATTCATACCGGCTTGTGCAAGGATAGCACCTTTCTGTGCTAACTTTGAATTATGAGTCCAAGTCTGGAGGTCTGTTAGACTAAAATTGAGACAAGGCAGTTTCTGACAGCAGGCACAGGCAGCCTGGAGACTTCTCAGAGCAAACACTGAGCTTTCCTTTCACCTCTGAGACTGACTGCAGAGCCTGCATATGATTTCAATCAGCAAGTGAGAGCACTCCATTGGAGAGAGATTGATTCGTGGTAGATTTAAAATATTTAACAGGGAAAGCCGGGAATAAAAATCAAGGAAATGCAGATCTCTCCACCCCACAACAGGAAGAGGCAGCTGGTTCAGCCGCACTCTTGGCTTTACGACAGACCATAAACAGAGATGTCACCAATTGGAGAGTGGCCACTTTGACCACTAAGCCGAGGGCCAGAAGGTAATTGTGACATCCTAGGTGTCCAACAAAGCTAGGAGCACTTTTGCAGAACACACATTTGATATGGTATCTCATCCTAGTCTCATAAACAAACTGAGTGGCTGTGACAGATGATTACGTGGCCGGCAAATTGACTTAACGGTCGCACCCCGAGAGTGATGGTGGACAGGTCGTTATCAGCTTGGAAAGATGTGGGCAGTGAGGTCCTCCCAAGGCTCGGTCCTTGGAACCGTGCTATTCATTGTCTTCATCAGCAACTTGGATGAGGGCATGGAGAGCACTCTGTCCAAATTTGCAGATGACAAAATTATGGGGTACAGTAAATACACTAGTGGGAAGGGATTGAATCCAGGCAGACCTGGACAGATTGGAAAAGTGGGCAGAAAAGAATAGCATGCAGCTCAACAAAGACAAGCGCAAAGTGCTGCATCTAGGGAGAAGGAATCACCAATGCACCTATAGGCTAGGGGCTGACCTTCTCAGCAGCACAGTGGCAGAAAGGGATCTTGGAGTCATAGCGGACTTCAAGGTGAATATGTGACAAAGTAATCGGTAAAGCTAACTGCACTCCATCATGCATTAGGAGATGCATCATGAACAGGTCCAGGGAGATACTTCCCCTCTATGCGGCACTGGTCAGGCCACAGTTGGAGTACTGAGTCCAGTTCTGGGCGCCAAACTTCACCAGGGATGTGGATAACCTTGAGAGGGTCCAGAGGAGAGCCACTTGTATGGTTAGAGGCCTGCAGGTAAGGCCCTACAAGGAGAAACTGAGGGACCTGGAACTCTTCAGCCTTCACAAGAGAAGGCTGAGAGGTGATCTTGTGGCCATTTACAAATTCACTGGGGGGAGCAGCAAGAAATAGGAGACGCTCTGTTTACCAGGGCACCCCTTGGAATAACTAGGAACAATGGCCACAAACTGACAGAGAGCAGATTTAGGTTGGGCATCAGGAAGAACTTCTTTACAGTAAGGGTTGCCAGAATCTGCATTGGGCTTCCAAGGGAGGTGGTGCTCTCCCCTACCTTGCGAGTCTAAGAGGAAACTGGACAAGCACCTGGCTGGGGACATGTGACCCCAGCGCTCTTTCCTGCCCAGGGCAGGGGGTCAGACTGAATGATCTATTGAGGTCCCTTCTGACCCTAACAACTATGAAACTATGAAACTCAGCTGGTATTGATCCAGCCGCAGGAGGAATTCTGGAGGAAGCCAGTGGTGAAAGCTCGGCAACACCAGTGCCTCTTTGGGTTGGGCAGTGCTGCGGGGTGTCTATCTGGGTACTTAAATGGCCCTCCTGCCTGCAGCACCTCTCAGCATCTCATGATTCTTCGTGCATTTAACCTCACATCACCCCTGCCAGATAGGGAAATGTTACCCTCCTGATCCAACAGATAAGGAATTCAGGCATGGAAAAATTAAGTGACTTGACTAAGATTACAGAGAAAGCCAGTGGAGGAATAAGGAACTCACCTGACTTCTCCAAGCTTAAGCTAGTGCCTTAACTACTCCCCTTCTGGTTATGGAAAGGAACAGATCTTAATATCAGATCCGTACAGAACCAGCATCAACAAGATGGTGATAGCTGGCACTTCTGGAGCATCCTTCTTCCCAAGACCTATAAAAGCTTCCCGAACAGGGACATAGCCATACAGCAAGCAGCTTTGCATTTTAAATCACCCCATTTTACAGACTGGCAAACACTGGAAGGCTGAGAAACATGCCCAAGGTCACAGAGACAACCGGGAGGAGACTGCAGGAGCTCAGGCCCTTATATAAATGCCACCCGGCTGCCCCTACCCCAGAAGAACCGTGCCAACCTACCCAGTTTCATGAGGCAGGCCAAGAGTATCCAGAGCGAGATCTCAAAGGGGATCCGGATGCGGGTATAGTCAATGCCCAGGACGGGGAAAGCTTTCTCAGGCTTGCTGTGCCCATTGCCTGTGTGGTTACTGGAGTGCTTGCTCAGAGGGTGAATCTCCTCTGAGATGCCAGGAGGGGCAGACGTGAAGTCCCCTGGCTCGTTGCCCCGGACCACTGCTGGGTAGTGGTGGGGTGCCTCCGAGGCCAGCATAGGGTTTGGCTGCAAGCCATGGCTGTGAAGCAAAGGCAGGAGCCCCAGCAGGGCTGCCACCATGAACACGCTGGGCAGCTTGTGGAGGGTCGGGACCCCCAGGCAGCCTGTCGCCCGCATCTTCCCTTGGTCCTTGCACAGCGCCTGGTCGGTGCCTCACCGGTAGCTGGTCCCAGAGAGCCGCATGGGGCAAGTGCTGCCAAGGGCACGGAGAGGGGCAAGAAGGGGCCAGCACCGCCCAGCCCAGCTCCAGCCTTCCCTGCAGAGAGGAGGGAGACAGAGATTAGAGACTGCCACTCCAGAGTCCCCCACTGCTGCCGGCCACTCCACAGCCCCCAGTACCGCTGGCTGCTCCAGGCGGGGGCAGTGCGAGCAGGGAGCCCTGCAAACGCAAATGCAATGCAAAACACACACAGACCCAGGAGGAAGCAGAAGCAGCAGAATCAGCCCGGGCAGGGGAGGGAGGAGCAAGCAGCTGAGGCTGCAAGACCGCCCCTAGCAGAGGCTGGGTCCTTGCAGAAGGGAGGGAGCCTGAAACAAGGAGAGGAGAGTGGCAGTGGAGGCCCAGCTGCACCTGCAGCAGCACCCACTGGCTGGGAGCACCATTACATAGGCTGCAGCTTGCAGCGTCCCCCCATGCCTCTGCCCTGATGCCTGGGGAGAGCTCCACTGCCAAAATGCAGCTGCCTCTGGGGAGCAGCCCCCTGGCAGCACGCAGGAACACAGGGTGGAGGGGGATGAGCTGTGCGTGGCAGGAGAGCAGCCCCTACTCCAGCCCCAGGGAAACAAGCCTCCCTAGTGTCAAGAGCAATAGCAGGCAAGGGTAGATTTGCACCTTGGAGACTAACCCAGTGGTTCTAAAACATGTGCCATGGCACCCTGGGGTGCCTTGAGATCCTTTTCAGGGGTCTGAAAAGGTCTGTAGAGAGAAACAGGCACACTGTTGGGTTAACCAAAGTACATAAATATCTATCTATCTATATCCTCAGATGCTGATGACGTCAGCTTCAGCTCACGAAAGCTTGTGGCTGTTCTCTCTCTCGCTAGTCTATAACATGCAAACCTCCCCTGCCTTCTACGCAGGACCCAGGGCAACGGGCACCTCAGAAATATGCAAAGAGAAGCACCACCACAAAGCACCCACGGTGGTACCTTGTTGAGTCACCTCCCAAGTAACTTGTCCCCAAAGAGAAGCAAACTCTGTCATGTATTTAAGATAAATGCAGCAAGTATGGGCCTGTGGCAGAGCCGACCAACAGGCTGTGGATGACGTGAAAACACGACAGCAAAGCCAAGAAGCACACACAGTGTGGTTTTCACTTACTTGTCATTCATCTGTACAAACAGAAAGGAGATTTATTACCAAGGACACCACCAATTTGCCAAACACCTCTGCCCCTTGAGACTGACTCAGGGCCAATCCTTAGAGGTATTTAAACACCCAGAGTTATAGACAGGCTCTCTTCTGCATCCTAGCAGGCAGATAAATCCAGCTGAAATCACTAATGCCTACTGAAATCAATGGGGTTTTGTGCCAAAGCACCACCGTCTACATGCCCTCCACATCTGGTCATTAAGTATAATTCACAAGTACATAGTAGATAAAATACAAGTAGTCACATGCTACTGAAGTTATATGGTTAGTGTTATGGTAAAGAATGTGACCGGGAATCAGCCAACATGATTCTTATTTCTGGCCCTGCACCCACTTTCTGAGCATCTCTTGAGCATCACATTTAAGGCCTGCCTCACTGAAGTCAGTGGGAGCTTTGCACCAATTAAATGGCAAAAACCACATGCCTCCACTTCTCTGTCTGTAAAATGGGCAGAATGATACTTTTCTTTCTCAGAGATGAGGTGAATTCTTGTCTGCAGGACACTGAGACATTATAAGGACATTGCAAACCCCTTGGTTAGATAAATCCCTATTGCAGCAATTCAGACCCATTGATTTAGCTGGTCTATGCCTTTTTCTTTTTAACTAGGTTGCTGCTCATCCATTTAGACAGACACTGGGAGGAAGTGAAATGTTGGGCTCTTCTAACTAGGATTAGAAGAACCATAAGGTTAGTAGCACTGCAGGTAGCAGGCATGACATAGCCTCACCCCAAACTGGAGGAATTTACTGTCTTGCAGAGAAGGGGACCAAAAAACTGTCAGCTTGACCTATGATGAGAGAGAAAATGGAAATGAATCACAAGCCTGAACAGGAACAGCCAAATGTCTCACTTCTGCTCAGTTACTGTGATGATACTGTGGACAGTCATCAGTTATGGCAATTAAGCAAGAAATCCTGAGCATTACATTTCCCAGTGGGAGAGGCTTAGTCACATGGGGCCCAATCCTGAGCTATTACAGTTAAAGGAGCAGTTCACCACCAGTTTGAACAGGAACAGGGTTGTGCCACAGGCAAGCGGAGAAAACAGACACTTATTCAAAAGGATCCACCTGGGCTGGGTCCCTTCTAGAAACAGTGCCCAGAAGCTAAAGTTGGTGCCATGGTTTTTTTGGAATAACTAGGTCACATTCTTCCACCCCCACAGCACGTCAGACTTGTCTGGATCAGTCAAGAAGCGGGTGTGAATTCTCCCCTAACTGACAATCACATATTTGCCAACCAGAACATGAGCTCCAAATTAATTGCTCGCTATTTGGTCGGTCATTTCACAAATCATCTTGACCCAGACTAGCAGTAGCTGAGAGATATCCAGTGGTATCTATCCAAAATACTGAAGCCCCCCCGCTCCAAAAGAACTGCACCTTAAAGTCTAAGCTTTCAAATTCCAGTCCTAAATCTTAGTGAAATGATGTTCCAAGGAGACCCCAGCATTTCCATCAGGGGTCATAAAATATAGCATATATCCAGGTAAGTCTGCAAAGGGGTCTGTCATTCATAAAGTATCAAGTCTACCCTATAAGGGCTGCTCTGAACAAGTTAGTCTGTAGGATACTACCCTGCCCTGATTTAAATCTATCAGCATTGTACTACTCCAGAACACAAATACACCCTTTGGGTCCTTAGCAATTATCCTGGTGCTGCTTAAAAATCATTTCTAACTCACAGGTGATGCAGATAGTCAAACTATCCACAACTCTAAGATCTACCAGAGATACCCACAGAGAACCTTAGAACAGACATCACCTTCATACCAGCAGGGAGTCTAATTAGGTTTAAGCTCATTAATCTGTAAAGGAGAAAGCATGCAGTACAACAGGACAGAGCAAGGAGACTGCTCTTCCAAAGCATCCAATCAAGCAAATCACATCAGCTATAATGCGTTCGAGCTTAGCCTGCTGTCTTTTGGAAAGTGAAATGTGCCCTGTGAATACATCACTGTCTTCCCTACCCTCTAGAAACATTTTCGGTCTGTCGTCCTGCCTCTGGTCTTTAAGCAGCCAGTGTGTTAATGGGTGCAGTCAGGTAAATTATCCTTTTCTAAAGGAAAAAACACAACCCTGCCCCCAGCACCTCTTACAAAAAATAAACCCATGCTTTCTGTGCTATGACCTAGAACTTACCATTAGTACCGCCAGTCCATTCACCTAACCCAGATCCCAAGAGCCCCTTTTTAGTCATATTCGCACAAAAGTCATGTAGAAATCAGATCCAGATCATATACTGACTCAGTGGCAAATGTGGGACATAGAGATCCTCATGCCATGGACATGTACTGGTTGTTAGATGGCTCTGCTATAAATATATATTTTTTGTACTTCTGTTAGTATATCCTGCATCTTACTTGTTTCTCTCTTCCCACTGCATTTTTAATTAATGACAAATACCCTACCTTCTTGCCTCTTCATACATTTTCTTGTAGCCTCCCTGTTTCTCTCAGCTGATGGTAACTCAGAAGCTGAGCAGAGAAAAGGTACAACCTTCCCACCCTGACTGAATGATTCTCCTCCCTGTGAAGCCCCTGCAAATAAATCTGTAATGGTGCTGCTTCTGACATTTTTGCCTATGATGCACCCCTCAAAAGACTACATATAAGTAAATAACGCTCCAGGTAATTTTCCATTTCATTCTAATTTCCATGGCCTACTGATTAAATCACATTATTGATATCCAGTTCTGCCACTGACTAGCTAGATAACCTTAGGCAAATTGCTTCACCCCCTCTTGCCCTGGGACCTGAGAGGCTGAATAAGTAAAAAACAAACAAACCCAACAACCTTCTGAGGTTGTAAACAGCAGTAACACTATTCTAGAGGTGCACAGGCTCACTTATAAACAGCATTGAGAAATAATGTATGATGAAGATATAAAACTGGCTTTACAGAATTTCTATATAGTGCAGAAGCTGCGGATGAACGAAGGAGATGAGTTCTCTCATTTAACACACTAAACACTTGATCACATATGGCCCACTTTCCTGGTAATTCAACAACAGAATCCCCAGAAAACGGTCTTATCTGGTTCATATTCTAGTTTGAGTTTTGGCACTTCCCAAGCACATCTTTATGAAATACCGTATGTGCATCCCATAACGAAGTTAACGTTCCAAATGAAAACGTCACTTTGATTTTCTTGATCTTTGGGGGCTTACACGCCCAACTCAGGATAACAAGAGCACATTCTTCAAAGCGCTCCGCGTTGAATTCTCTGGTTTTTTTAAAGAGAGAAAGAAAATAAACTGTACATTTATTGAATACAGGATTTAATCCTGTGCTGTATGCCTTTAACCATTTAATTCAAGTCTTGCAAGTCAGGTGAATTTTTAGTCCTCAAGGTAGTTCTATTCCATTCTCCCTACATGCTTCTTAAGGCTGAAAATTCAACAAACTCATTATGCGTTACTTGTATAAAAGGCTATGTGTATATTGGGGGAAAAATGTCTTGGTGACGTTACAAATTCTCCTACTAGTTTACTGAGAGACCAGGAGAGTTGCTTAAAAATCTCCGGGCATGACATTCAGAGTTGCTGGGTGCTCACAGCAGTTAATGACTTCAGCTGGCTTTACAGGTGCTCATCATCTCTGAAATGTATTCCCTGTGCCTCAGTTTCCCCATCTGGGGAACAAAATAAGATCTACGTTCAAGGGGCTACTGAAGCTTAATGAATTTGCCAAGTGTTGCGAGACCCTAATAGGGGCAGTACTACAGAAATGGAAACCACTCCCCCCCACCCAAACATCTAAGTCACTGAAAGGAAAGTAATAGATTCTGATTGTATTAAGTGTCTTAATATTATGGGACTTTCTCAAGAGGGTGGATAAGTGATATATTAATACCTGAATATTCACTGAGAAAGCTGCCAACTCTAATCTTGGCCTGCATAGGTCAAGAGCAGAAATTGTACCAAGAAAGGCTGGTTATGGTTTCTCTTTTGTCTGGCAGCTACTGGGAGAGTCATGAGGTTTACCTACAGTACCCAGGTTGCAGGCTATACAGCTCCTACTCCAGGAGCAGGAGAAGAGAGCAGGAATCTTTTCCTGCAGTGCTGCCGAGGCTAGCGACGAGGGCACGGAGTTGCAGTTGTTAAATATAGCTTAACACGATTAAACAGTGTAAGACATTTTATAACTTTTAACCAGAGTCTGAATTACACTTTGACTCCTGGGGCGGGCATGGGGGTGGTTCACATGAAGTTAGGTGGACTTGTTAATCAATGAACCAGTTTAAGTGACCTCCCCCCCCCCCGTTATGATTTTTAAAACATGCAGAGGGGCTCCCATCTCTTATGGAGGGGCTCAGCCCCCCCGAGCTCCCCAGTAATTCGGACGCTGCCTTTAACTGTAAAATACAGGACATTTTGATGTTTGATGACTTTTAAACTTTTTATTGATTCTACATTTTGCCTGCCCCCAGCAGCCAGCGGGTGGTAATGAAGCATTAGCCCTAGCCATCGTTTGCTGCGTTCTCCGAGAAGCCGGACAACATACCCTTGTTGCTTCCTAAAACAAAAGAGCGATATTTTGTCCACCCAGAACTCCAGGAAGCTGCACTGGAAGGGTGAAGTGCACGAGGACTTTTGCAAACAGTGCCACCACATGGACTTTTCTGTTTCCTTATATATATATATATATTTTCTCTTTTTAAATCCCCAGCCCTGCAGCTTCCCCAAACAGGACAAAGTTCCACGTTTGATTTCTAGGCCATTCCGACAGCCAGGAAGAGGCACGTAGTGTTTTTTGTGATGCAACTCAGCCGTATCCAATTACTTACCCAGCCTGGTCATACATGGCATATAAAAGACAGGCCTGCTGGAGGAGCTAGCACAGCAGCAGGGCATGCACGTACTTGGAGCACAAGTTCGCAGTAGCAGGTGCTACTGGGGAAAAGGAAGGGAAGCGGAGGCCCTAGCACGACAGCAGGCTGGCACGCACTCGGGGTGGAAAGGAGGCATGAAAGGGGCGAGAGAAGCCACAGCAGCTGGGGCAGGACCTGGAAAGCCCGAGGGCAGCTTTGAGGCTGGCTCCCAAGCAGAAAGGCCCTGCAACAAAGAGCTGAAGGAATGGGAGAGCAGAGGCAGGGTTATGAGGCATGGGTGAGCCTTGCTGCAGGAGGGCAGGGCGAGATGCGGCAAGCCCAGGGGGACAACAGCAAAGACCTAGAGCTTGGGCAGGCCTAGGAAGTACAGGACTGAAGCCCTAAGCCCAACATGCACCTAGGCCAGGCCCTCCTTGGAACAAACTACACCTCCCGGCAGCCCCCGCGGCGCACCCAGCCCCCGCCCCCGCGCGCCCATTGGCTTCACCCGCCCCCCAGCGGGTCACCCCTGTGGCTAGCCGCGCTGCCACTCTGAGAGGCGTACGAGGGA
The DNA here is from genome assembly GCF_001723895.1 of Crocodylus porosus. Taxonomy (NCBI): domain Eukaryota; kingdom Metazoa; phylum Chordata; order Crocodylia; family Crocodylidae; genus Crocodylus; species Crocodylus porosus. The sequence continues at coordinate 2,494,415 of NW_017728940.1, read as the reverse complement.
GGAGGGAGAGCTATTCTCGAAGCCGGCCTGCGCCGCCGGCGTGGCGCGGGCGGCGGCGCGGGGAGGGCGGTGTGGCGCAGTTGGCGTGGCGCAGGCGCAGTGCGGCGGGGGGATTGCTGAGCCCCGGACAGCTGGAGGAGATAAACAGAGGAGGGGGCGCGCAGGCAGCGGGCCGCGGCTAGGCTGGGCCCGCCGAGCGGGGCGGGGGGCGACGGCCGCGAGCCCTGGCACCCCTGCGGCCTGCATGGAGCCTCGAGGCAGCCCCGGGCTGCAGGGAGCAGGCCTGACAGGTACCTGCCCCTTCCCCCGGCCTGGCTGACCCCGCGGCAGGGCCGTGCGCCCGCGGCTGGCCCCGGGGCAAGGCCCCCCCCAACTGGCACCCCCCTGGCAGCACTGTGCCAGGCTGGGGGTGCCCATGCAGGGGGGAGGGTGCCCATGCAAGGGGGGGGCACTTGGCAGCTCTGTGCCAGGCTGGGGGGGTTCTGCTCCCCCAGGCCTGGTTGCGCCATGCCCTGGGCACCGCGCTCCCGCTCCGGCCTGCCCCTCTTCCCCCTCGTGCTGGGGGCTGTCAGCTACCCCTTCCCCCTGCAGCATCCTTTTCCTGACAGGTTTCCACACCCCCCCCCCCCGAAACAGTTTGTCCCCATTGCACTCTCTCTCTCGTTTTAAAATTTTCTTTTAACAGCTAGTGTGCTCCCTGCTCCTATCACGTTTTCACGTGCCACGAGCCGTGTCCTGGCTGGGAGCAGGCAGGCTGGACGCCTGTCTGGGGAGGTGGCGATGGGGATTTATTCCCCCCCACCCGGGGGCGAATGGTGTTTCAGGAGCGTGCGGGTTTTGGTGACCTTGGGTTTAGCCTTAAAAAGGTGCCGGCAGGGTTTGATCGCTGGGGGAATGCCATGCTCCGTGGGTTTGTGCGACGGGGTAGAGGTTTTTTTTTTGATGCCAGATTCAAACTGCAGAGAGCGAAAGTGCCAGCCGTGCTAGGAACTTCTTTCTTAGCATCCTTTAGGAGTGTAGAGGCATAACCCGCTTGTCTTGGGAAAGCAAAGGGAGATAGTCAGTGGATTGGACTGAACTGGCTATTCATATGAAAACCTCGGTGGACTTTGATGTGTCCCAAACTCCAGTCTGAATCCGTTATGTTATGACTAGTTGCCTGATTCTCCAGTGCTGGGAGCGGTTGGAGTTGACTAAGCCCTACTGTTAGGCTGCTTAGCAGGCCCAAAGCATGGAAATGGGATCATCTTGTCACCATCATGCAGAGCTTTGGGAGTGAATGACTTTTCAGGAATTTGTTGCCATCTTGTCTTTCAGGATTGGGTATTAGCCAGGCAGGGCCAAAGCCTGTTGAATTCTGCAGATTATTAACCTTTGACTGGAAAAAAATAGAGGCCATGCATTGCAAAAGTGTTGGCGATCTCCCTAGACTTTGCCTGTTCACTACCCCCACTCTGTAGTGTAAAACAGCAGCTAAGCACGGGTAGCTTAGTCCTGCACATCCTGTTTGTTGGATTCTTCTATGAGGGGGAAAAGTGCAAAAGGATGGGAGATGAGGATCCCCTGTCTCCCAATCTGCAGTATATTCAGACTTTGTGAAGTTTTGTGAGGCAGTGACAAAGGGAAAACTTGCTTTGAATGGATAGAGTTGGGCACATTCCCCATAAAAGCCACAGAGTTAGCCTCATGCTCAAGTGTGATTGAGTCTGTTTTTTGTTCTTAGCAGAGTATAAGTTGAGTCCTGCATGCAGCCAGAGGAAGTAGTGTATGGGGCCCTTAGAGCACTGGCAGTGATAGTAAAAGTTTACCCTTGATTGCTTCATACCATTGTGGCTTAATCCTCTCATCCCAAGAGATTGCAGTGCGGGGAGTTACAGATGTATTGACCTCTGGAAATCAGATAATGGATCTTCCTAGGGAAGCTGGAGGATCTTCTCTCTCTCCTGGAGCAGCATGGAAACTGAAACCTGAGTTAACAAAATAAGGGAAAAGGCTACTGGTACTTGCTTTCCAATCCGACAGTCAGATGCCATGCAAAGTGCAGGAGGGACGAGTACTTTTTTTGAGCACCTTGGGGTTTTCCTGAGAGGCCTCTGTTCCATCTGAATTCTCCCAACCTGACCATGCGGACCTTGGGTCACGGCTTGGCCTTGCGCCTGTAGACTGTCTTGGGGTACACTGACAAAGAGCTCTTATTGTAGACATGATTATAGGGCACAGAGGGGCATATCAAATGAGCAAAAATAAACCAGCTAGCCTTCAAACAGGTTCCTGCTGGGAGTGGCTTAAAACTTGCAAGGCTAAAGACTGGAGAAGCCCTGGATTGATAAGGGCACAATATCTGAATATGAATAAAAGTCATGGCCTGAGAGACTGGCTGCAAGACAAACAGCATATTGACTATTATGTTCCATAGGTGGTAATGAAAGTTGGGGCCTTTTCTGGGGACCTGGTGTTTGACATTGAATAATTTCAAGGCAATCAGTAGCCTTTTGGTCAGAGATACTTAGGAGCCCTTGTGTTGTTTTCTAGGAGACTTGTAAAGCTTTTAAGTCTGGTAAACTTCATTTTGGAGTCTGTTTCTAAATTAATTGAGACTTAGCGGTACTACACTTTAAAATTAAGATGGCCCAGTCAGCACAGTCTTTCCAGCAAAGTCGTGAACTCCTCTAATTGCTGTTTGTTGGCAAAACCCTTTAAATCCTAACCCAACTAGGGTTTTAGGGAGGTATGCCCATGTTGGGTATGGCAGAAAGAAGGCAGAGGTTGATTGCCTGTGACAACAGATAGCAGGAAACCTCAGATTAGAACTTGTGTTTTGATTTTCAGTCTTCATCTCAAACCCTTGGGCCGTTTGGGCAGTCAGACCACAGACACCTCATTTATGTTTTGATTCAAATGGGTCCTATTAAAGCTAAAAGACGGAAGAATTTGCGGGCTGCGTTCTGAACACCAGCGGTGCTGACAAACGTAGGTTCAGGAAAGCAAAGGACAGTTTTTCAGACGTCTTTCAAAGTGGTCATGCACAGAGATTTCCAAAATTCAACCAGACCAGCGATCAGAAGTCAGGATCCACGCCAGATTCTTCCTGGGTGAAGCTAAATTCCTTCCCCTCATGCTTTTCTGCTTGATTGCTTTGTCTCGGGGCATCTTGTCTTTGTTTTTCCCTGCTTAAATAGAAATACCCCAGTTCATTTGGCTAATGTAAGTAGTCTTACTGAAGTATAAAGCAGGGGGATGTTACAGCTGACTCCAGCACTGGCTTGTGCAGCTGCGGTAGTACCTTTGCTAGGAGCTGTCCCACGTGGAGAGGAGCGATTCTTATCTGGTTTTAAGAACTAATAACTAATGACAGAACCTTCTGGTCCCTGCAAACTTGTGCTGTGTCTGAACTGCCAAATGAGCTGAGAAGCTCCAAAATGCATTACTAATCCTAAAAGCTGGCCAAAATCCTAAACGCTCACAAAAATACTGAAGAACTGACTTGTCTGTGTTCCATCAGCAAACATGCCTTCCTTTAGTTCAAGATGTCCAAAATTGTGGCGGAGGAGAAGGAAAGAAAGGAAGGGTTTGTCAATGGAGCTTTCTTTTGAGAGCATGTAAATGCCTTTCTCGGGCTACTTCAAACAAATGGCAGGATTTGGAGTGTCTTGTAGCCAGATGGCAGTTTGACTGTATATTGGCCTGTGTGTGATACAAGGTCAATCTGAGATATTTATAATATTCATAACCCCCCCGCCCCCTCCCCACACACACGGTAGTATATAGAACAAAATTAAAGGGATGACTAGAGACGAAAGCATTTTCTTCAGTGGGATCTTTAAAAGAACAATGGGTCCATTATCAGTTGGGAGGTGTCTACTTGTGTGACTGCACATGTATTGTTCTAGGGCTAGGGCTCCTAAAACCAAAATGCTACTAAACTTAGAAGTCTCGTCCTGGAGAGGAAGGAGGAGGGCGAGTGGTGGGTGTATGTTTGGGATGTGGGTGAAGAGAAGTTGTAGAAGGGCAGCCTGTCAGAGGCAGTGTTTCAACAGGATTTGTCTGAAGCAACTAGTCTTGCCTAAGCTTTGAGAGAAGTGGTGATAAGGTTTGGATAGGACCCAGGAATACAAATCTTCTGGGGTATTAACCTTTTGTGTCTAAGGAACAGAAGAGGTCTGTCTAGAAGGAGTTATTTCGAGTCATTTTAATCATGGAGCGGGGTAAGTGGGGCTGCTGTCCCAGGTTTCAGCCTACCAAGGATAGAGAACTGTGGAGTTTCACGTATAATGAAGTGAAGGTAATGAAACCTCTAGCCAAAGGAGAGACTTGTGTCCCAACTGTAAAGGGATACAAGACCTTGCTTGTCTCATAATCCTTGCTGTGTGATGCAAAGAGCCATGCTATAGCTCGACGACATGATGTGAAGTAGGAGAAGCATTTTGTTTTGGAGAGATCCCGGGGCAGAGCTCACGGGTACAGCTCACCTCCGACCTGGTAATCTTTTTAACAAAAATCAGAGAAGCCTAGTCCCCTATTTCAGGTTACTAGTTGTTATCTTCATTCAGGCACTTCAGAAAAGTGACTAACTGGAAGTGGAGTTTTTAAATGCTTTCTCTGATGAAGTAGCTGATTTTATACACCAGCATATTTACCTACGGCTGGCCTTGGGCACAAGTGACAGCCTGGCGCTCTGCGCTTCTGCAGCCCCAGCAGTCCGATGTTTGCCTCCGAGTTGCTGAGTCAGCCTGATCTGCGTTGGGCATGGGAAGGGAAGCAGGAACAGACTTTCTCATTAGGTTGGTAGGTGCTTTTGTGCAAACATCTGGAGTGGAAGGAGCCAGCCTTATTGCTGGTTGCCGCCAGGCTCTAACCATTAAAGAATGTGTTTCCATAGAGGCATAAATCAATGCCAGTGATCCATTGCCTGGGTAAGCAGAGGCTAGCTCTCAAAAAACTTACAGCTTAATAATCTGGCCAAAAGCTTGGCATGAAATCATGTTGAGTTGTATGTCTTTGCAACACTGCCTTTTGACATTGAGCCCAGGAATTGGGAGCCAGTGGTTCAGCATGACAGGGGGTAATGTTGAGTTCATTTTAAGAATGGATAATCATTTTTTGGACATACATGGCAGCTCTCTGGTAACACTTTGCAGGTATAAATTGTGTGTGGGGCTAACTGGCTCAAGTGTAGGTGCCCAGAGGGGTAATTTTGTTGCATAAGATTGACTGGTGACATAAGTTGGGGAGAGAGAGAGACTCCTGACTTATGTACTGACCTTGGTGTAGTCACTGCCAAAGCTGATTGCATTCTCCTACTGTCATGGAGGGTAGGGTTTGTGTACTTCTTCCAACTTGATGAATACGAGCTGTGTACAAGAGGTGTGTTTAGCCTACTGTCGTGGTCTTTGGAGTGTGAACAAGGATGAATTTGGGCCTTTATTCTTAAATCTGAGTGGGTTTAGCCCATGTGAAAAAGGGAGCACAACGGTACCAGCTGTACCTGAGTGCAGGAGAGATGTGCTGGGCAAGGTCCTGCCTTGCGCTGCTTTCCTGTGATCCTGATCTCGTCTTCTGCTATTCAGGCCCTTGCTTTGGATATCCAGAGCTTAGCAAACTTTGTTCTTGTGATGTGTACAAAGAAGGAGTTGAAGACAATAACCCATTGTCCCTTGTAATCCGTGCTAGGAGTTTTTTCTAGGTCTCTGGAGGTGAAACACTGTGCTACTTGACCACCTTGTTTCTCTCTTCTTGATGATGTACAAGCCAGAGTGGGTTTTTGTTCTTGACTGAAAACATTAGCCTGCTTTCCATCACTGCTTAGCAATCCCTGACTTCTGTAGGTTTACATAGGAGCTTTAATGTTGCTCTTATTATTGGGAGTGGTATGGCAAGAGCAAGTTGGGCTAATCCTCATGGTTAAACAAGTCAGAGTTCCCCTTCCGTGGAAAATTTTGATCAGTTTATTCCCTTTTTTTAAAAAGTTGATGTTGTTTCTAAAGTTCCTGCAGAAAGGAACATCCAAAAAGTTGGTCTGAGGTAATTAAGATGTGTTATTTAATTGAGTCCTGGCTCCAAGGCATAAGCCAGCATTCTTGTTTTTTCTAGACTTGCTGTGAAACTGGAAGACTATTTAGAGTTCAATTGTTTGACACTGCCACAATCTCTGGGCTCTGCAGCTGCAACCTGGGACCCCCTTGGGTCTTGGGAGGGCCTGCATGGTACATCTTTCCCAGAGCCATGCACACTTGGAAAAAGCTTTGACAGCTTGGTCAACCCTTCTAACCAAAACCCAACAGTGAGTTGGGGCTGATACATTTGTGCAGTGTGCTGGTTTCCACCGATCGGCAGTTTCCAGTGAAAAGCTGTTTTGTTGGAAAACTCCTGACTGGCTCCACTCGTGAACTCTTGGAAAAAGTAGCTTCAGCAACTGGTTTTAGTGCCTTGTATAACGCAGGGTGAGTTTTAAAAATGGGATTTTTCAAAACGGGGTTTAGTTATTTGAAACAATGGCAGGAACAGTCCTTAGTGTGTTAACCTGCTTGGGAGCTGCCGTCTTGCTTATTCTTCATCAGCCGGACCTCCTGCTAGAAATGGTCTTGAGACGCAAGAAAATTTCACAACTCGAGTGCAGAGGGGGAGGACTTGAAAACTTCAGAGCTCTTGGGCAACTTCTGATTTTTTAAACGAACGTGGTTAATTTTCAGGGGGTTGACTTAGCTTAACAACTGGAAAATTTTAATTGCTCTTTGTGTTCAAAAAGTCACCATTTCCCATTGCTCTGCTCAGCTGTCAGGATGGCAGTGATGTCTGATCACCAAACTGGCTTTTATCACATCTAAGGAACACTTGCACTCTTCTAGTCCATCTCTCCTCTCACCCCCCACCCCCCCCAACTAATTTTCCTTTAACTGAGACTCTGCCCTGCACAGGAGGACAGAAAGTAGACTTGTGAAATTGGCTGAGTATCTTTATTATTCTGTCCCTTCCTTCCACCGCCCCGTTGGCTCCCAAGATTTATAAGTACGGTAGAAAGTCAGTTCTGCAAGGTTTCTGCTCCCCACAGGTACCCGTGGAAATAGAGATGGTCTGTGTAGACTCATTGCTACAGGTATATTCCTGTTGTGCTTGGTCCTTATCTGGAGATGTCCTCCTGGCATTGATCTTTTCTTAATGCCCTTCTCGGTCATGTGTCCTGCTCCTGAGTGTCTGGAAGGAGTCTTGTGTGAGGCTCGGCAGTTCCTTTTGCAGGGGGAACTTAGTCTTGCCCTTAGTTAGTAGTTAAGTCCTGGGTATAACTGACTTGGTACATTGTTTGGGTTTTTTCCTTCCCCTCTAGGTAATTAAATGCCTTTACTGAGGATCTCTGCTCTGTTGGAATGCTTGGATGCACAGCAGCTCTTCCCATAACTTCTTTCTGCCTGCCCCATTGCGAGAAGATGGCGAAAGCAAACATTACCAGAGACCTCATCCACCGGCAAATCAAGGTATGTGTTAGCCAGAAGACTTGACTGTGGTGGGAGGGTTCAAGTGTAAGAAGCAAGTTCAGTGTTCATGCTACAGGTTTTACAGGCAACCTAGTGCAGCTTAGTCTTCACACAACAGGTATCTGCCATGTGCCTTTGTGCTGTGGTTTTGTTAGCTCTCAGACTTCATTATTCCCCTCTATTTGGCACTGGTGAGGCCACATCTGGAGTCCTGTGTCCAGTTTTGGGCCCCCCAGGACAGAAGGGATGTGGACAAGTTGGAGAGAGTCCAGTGGAGGGCAGTGGAAATGTTTTGAGGACTGAAGCACATGACTTGTGAGGAGAGGCTGAGGGACCTGGGCTTATTTAGTATAGAAAAGAGAAGACTGGGGGGGGGGGGGCGTGGATTTAATAGTAGCCTTCAACTCCCTACAGGAGGGTTCCAAAGAGGATGGAGCCAGACTGTTCTTTGTGGTGGCAGATGACAGGACAAGGAGCAATGGGTTCCAGTTGCAGCAAGGAAAGTTGAGGTTAGATATCAGAGAAAACTCTTATGCAGAGGGTAGTAAAGCACTGGAACAGGTTACCCACAGAGGTGGTGGGGTCTCCATCCTTAGAAGCTTTTAAGACCTGGCTGGACAGAGCTTTGGCTGGGATGATCTAGTTGTGGATGGTCCTGCTTTGACCAAGGAGTTGGACCTCCGGAGATCCCTTCCAACCCTAATTTTCTTTGATTCATTGACATCTTTGCATTTCCTTAAGAGCTGGACAAAGTGTGGTGGAAAGGGAATGTATTCCAGTAGGGCAAAAACTGAATTGTGAAGTTTAAAACCCACAAGATTGCCAGTTTTTTAATCCAGTGTTGGAGAGAGTCTTGCTGCTTCAAAACTCCTGTCATTTGGGTTACTCTAAAGGGTTGCTAACAGGTCCCCTCAATGGTTCTGTCAGGTTTTACCCTCCATAAACCCTCCATCTCTTGTGTTCCCAAGAGATCATCTAGTCACAGCAGAGCCAGCTTGGCATGTTTTTTTCTTTTTCTTTTTTAATCTAAGGGGAAAACCTCCCGTTGTCCTGATAGCTTCACTAATGAAATGTCCATTAACTTGAAAGGAATAACAACAGCTGATACAACATACAATCATTTCCTAGTGCTTGAGGCCTTAAATTTTTTGCAACTTTGCTCATAGTATTTGTGAGAGTGGAGTGTAAGCTAGTAGCTAGAGCAAGGAAATGGGAACTGGCATTTATTCCCAGTACAGCATTTTATTCCCAATAACTCATGAGGCTAAAAGCCTGTAGCTTAACCTTTCTGTGCCTCTCTTACTCAGTGGTTAGGGCATGAGCCTGGGACTCTGAGCTGGCTTCAGTTCTTTGCTCTACATCAGGCTTCATATGCAGATCAAAAGCACTTGCTTAAGGTTACGTCTGCCCCTATGCAGAATGGGAGTGCCAGTACTTTTATCCCACAATAATAAGAGAAGCATATGTACTACAGGACCTCATATGGGGTATAGGAAGGCTTTATCTATGCTATTGATGAACTTGTGTAAAATGTCGCAAGTTGCAATGAAAATGAATTTAATTGCTTCAAATTTGGCTCTAGCAGCTGGAAAAATAGCTGTTAATGTTCAGAAACCAGCTTCTGGTCGACTGTACTGTGATATGGTACATCCTGCTCCTCTGTCCACATCCTCCTACTGGGAAGCATTTCAAATGATCTGTTGCAGTTATTTCAACAAAGACCTCTGGGTTCTGGGAGTAGGTGCCATCTCATTGTTGTACACAGCAGGAAATAGGAGTGTAGAAATCATGGCTTTCCACTGGCTAAACGCATGATGCTGAGCAGACATGGGTCCTAGCTTCTAGGTTTGTACTCCAACTACTAGATGTCCCAACCTTTCTTTGCTTCTCCCATTAGACTTCCTCCTCCATCCAGGGCATCTGCTCATGTATCTGGGAATCTCTTGAGGGGAAAACAACTATCTTACTTTTCCTGACCTTCAGAGGTACTGCCACAGCTGTCTGGCTGCTATTCTCTCTCCTGTTGTGCATCCCAGGCTTGTGGCACTGCAGCTGTATGCTTCTGCTCCATTCCTATCTATAAAAAACATGCCTTGGTTCCCAAGGAGGTGGTCCAGTTCACTGTCACAACAATTTCCTCCCTAGTTGCTGTGCTCCAAAGAAATACTGAGAGTGGCCTAGGAATACTGAAAATGGAAGAGCTGATTTTTGTTGTAATGTAATCGCCCTTCATTGCTTTGTTAGATTTACACAACCTATGACCATAGTAGGTTTTCCATCCAGCAGCCTTTAATCTAGTATTTGGAGTGAACCTCCAGCTGTGACTTGAGGCTTCTGCCTTTTAGCCTGTACTTGCCCAAGATGGAGCTTCCTTCTGCAAACTCCTTTTTTGGCTAGAAGCATAATGTGCATGCCCCTGACTTTTTTTTTTTTTTTTCCCTCTCTCTTCTTTCTTGTATTGGTTGCCAGACTTGAGCCTGGCAGTTGGGATTGTGTTGTTTAGTTCTTGTCAAAATTATGATTGATTTTCCCCCCGCCCCATATGCCCCCTTTTTACTCCTGAACTTAGGAATACAACATGAGGCCTTCTTTAGTTTGAGAGAGATGCGAGCTTAGCAGTAGAAAGGCATCCAGCCAGTACTGGGAACAGTTTGAGGCACTGGGAGGGTGTCTGAGTGTATTTTACAACTGATGTCTGTGTTAAAGGTAAGAAGGGTTCTGTGTTTGCTGAACTAAGTGCAATATGTGGGTTTGTTTTTTTTCCACATATAGGAAAAAGGTGCATTGGGCTTTGAGCGACATTACCATGTCACCGACCCCTTCATCCGACGTTTGGGCCTAGAAGGAGAGTTACAGGTAAGTGGGAAATGCCAAAAAGAAACAAACCTGCCTTCTGGGTCTACTTGAATCTATATACAGAACATTTGGAACAAACTTTTTGGGAGTAGTAGGTGTCCTGGAGGGTAGGCCTAGGATCCAGGGAGACCATGACAAACTGAAGGATTGCACCAAAAGAAATCTCATGAGGTTCAGTAAGGACAAGTGCAAAGTCCTGCACTTAAGATGGAATAAGCCCATGCACCAGTACAGGCTGGGGACCAACTGGCTAAGCAATAGCTGTGTAGAAAAGGACCTGGGGGTTACAGTGAACAGTAAGCTGAATATGAGCCAACAGTGTGACCTGGTTGTGAAGAAGGCTAATGGCATACTAGGCCACCTTAGGAGAAGCATTGCCAGCAGATTGAGGGAAGTGATTCTTCCCCTCTATTCAGCACATCTGGAGTCCTGTATCTGGTTTTGGGCCCCCCACTGCAGAAAGGATGTGGACATATTGGAGAGAGTCCAGTGGAGGGCAACAAAAATGGTTTTGGGGCTGGGGCACATGACTTGTGAGGAGAGACTGAGGGACCTGGGCTTATTTAGTTCAGAGAAGAAAGGACTGAGGGGGGATTTGATAGCAGCCTTCAACTCCCTGTGGAGGGTTGTAAAGAGGGTAGAGCTGGACTGTTCTCAGTGAGGGCAGATGACAGAACAAGCAGCAATAGGCTCAAGTTGCAGCAAGAGAGGTTGAGGTTAGATATTGGGAAAAACTTTGTCATGGGGAGGGTAGTAAAGCACTGGAACAGGTTACCTGGAGAGGTTGTGGAGTCTCTATTCTTGGAGGTTTTGAGGACCCGGATAGACAAAGCCTTGGCTGGGATGATGTAGTTGGGGCTGGTCCTACTTGGAGCAGGGGTTGGACTGGATGTAACCTCCTGAGGTGCCTTCCAACCCTCATATGTCTCTGTGTATGTAGAGACACACCAGTTTGTTCGAAGTGCACTGCTAGCTTTTCCATGTGCAGGTTCTTCTGCTAATGCAGCTATAGCACATTTTGTCTTGACCAGGGCTTGTCAGCTAATCTTCACTGTGGCTGACAGTCTCTGTAGGGAAATCCTCTTATCTCCTAGTTGACAAGAAATCAGATAGTCAAACTGCATGACATCTAGAACTGTAGCAGTGTTTCCAGAAGCAGGTGAATGAACTGTCCCATTGCAGTCTAAAGCTCCTAAAATTTGTTAAAGATCTTGAGGAATGAGTTTCCACATAGGTGGAATTTTAGTTTTCTCCATTCTCCTCTCAGCCCAATCCCCACCCCAGATTACTAGGTTAGATATCAGGAGGCACTACTTCACGGTTAGGCCAGCTAGGGTCTGGAACCAACTTCCAAGAGAAGTGGTGCAGGCTCCTACCCTGGGGGTGTTTAAGAGGAGGTTAGATGAACACCTTGCTGGGGTCATTTGACCCCAGTATTCTTTCCTGCCATGGCAGGCGGTCGGACTAGATGATCTGCTCAGGTCCCTTCCGACCCTACAAACTATGAAACTACTGATGGCACTCTCCAGCCTTTCCCTGTTAATAGGCTTTGTTGAATAGGACAAAAAAGGTATTAAGTAATGATCACCCAACAGCAAGATGCTTCTCACAGGTGTTGAAAGTGCATTTTCCTCTACTGCCCTTAGGATCTGTGCATGTGATCTCAGCTTGTCCAAGAGCTTTGGAAACGGTCACCTTTCCTTGTGCACAGCAGGATTTTACTTCCTGAGGCTGAGCTGTCATTTTGTTCAGCACTAAATGTCCTTTCTCTTCCCCCCCTCCAGCTGTTACAGTGTGTATTTCTTTCCTGGAAGTGCCTGTCTGGTGTGGGTGGGTGTCTCTGTGAAGCTGAAATTAAAAGCTGCTTGTATGAAAGCTAGTTGTGTGGGGAGCTTGCTGTGCCCTTGTCTTGGAACAGTCCTATTTGAGAAATCTGCAATTTATGTAATGTTCTCTTCCTTTCTTTGCTCAGGGTCATGGTGGATGTGTTAACTGCCTGGAGTGGAATGAAAAAGGAGAGTAAGTATGTGCTGGGCTTTGGGTATGATGCAACTAACCCAGGCTTTCTCAAAAGTAGGCTGCACATCATATAAGTAATTGCTTTCTAGTCCCAGTAAAATAAATGAGGGCTTGGGCTGAAGCTTTCGAACTGTAGCAGAATCCAGGTTTCAAGAAGAGGCTCTTATCTTGTTGTTTAGACCTGGAGGTCACTGGAAATGACCTGATTGTGAGTTTAGAAGAGAACTAGGCTTGATGACAAATGTAAGGTCCTGTCCTGGAGGGCCAGGATGCTACTAAGCTGGTGTCAGGGCCCAGTGGGTCTCTGCTGGCTGTATCCTTCTGATTTGGGACTAGAATGGCAGATTTTTCCCTGCTCTGTGCTCAAAGTACTCCTCTGGGGGGATCACATTACATGGATGCGGTATTCACTCCATCCACCTAATAACTCCCTTCTTTTCATTATCATCCATGTGTAGTTTCCCCACATAGAAAATAACCAAGCAGAAGAAAGGCATCTTGGGTAGCCCAGAGACACATTCTGCTCATTGTCCACCCAAATCCATTTAGATCACAGGAACTTCATGTACCTGAAGGAGAAATTTGGCTTCAGGGCAGCAGTTCTTGGTCTGTAGTCCTGACAGCTCAGGGATCACCACCTGATGATCTCTCATCCTGTACACCTTCTGCTGATGATGTGTTCTGCTACTTGCAGTATCCTCTCCCTCAGGTACCCATTCCCCCCTACTTAGAAAGCAACCTGCAAATCACTGAATTCATGTCTGAGAGCTGCTGCAAACATCCTGAGTCCTAGTTGTGAATGGTTTAACCTGCAGGAGGAGTGGATGAGAAGTTAAATGCAGCCAGGAGTGGAGCAGTGTGTGTAGCGCTCTCCTCTTGATTTTACAGCTTGCTGGCCTCTGGGTCTGATGACCAGCACGCCATTGTCTGGGATCCACTGCATCACAAGAAACTTCTTTCCATGCACACAGGACATACTGCAAACATCTTCTCTGTCAAGGTGAGTGAAAGCCTTTGTAGCTTGGATAGCTGCCCACCGGTCTGACTGATTTGTATCTTCCTATGAAATGGGACTTAACTGACTGAAATTTTGAAAACAGACTTGCTCTCAATTTAGTAATATTTTCTTTAATAGAAAGAAAAGCTCCATTTGCCTGGTCACTGCTGTAGGCTGAGGGCAGGCAGCAATAGCGGAACTGCATGTGCATATGGCTTATTAGAGAATGCAAAACCCTCTCTCTAGATTTTCAGTCTTGGGCTTTCTGACATGGCAAGAGTTGCTCTGCCTCTTGCAAATAAGAGTAATCTTCCACCAAAAAAGCTTTGACTACTTGTACAGATAGGCGCTCCTGTCATCTTGTGCTGTTGCGTATTATGATCTCAGCGTTGTTTCAGGAGGCGACTCTGGCTGCTGTAGCTTGTTGTAAAGGGAGCTCTGGCAGTTGCCAGCTGAGAGTAGGTCACTATGAAGGATGCTTCGTCTTGTGATTGTGTGTCCCTCCTTCTCTGTCAGAGGGAGGGCAGCGTGTGAAGAGTCCAAAGCGCTTCCTGGTCTGAATGACCAATCTGCTTTCCACAGTTTTTGCCGCATTCGGGTGATCGGATCCTCATTACGGGAGCTGCAGACTCCAAAGTGCATGTCCATGACTTGACTGTCAAGGAAACCATCCACATGTTTGGTGACCACACCAACAGGGTGAAGCGCATTGCCACGGCTCCCATGTGGCCCAATACGTTCTGGAGTGCAGCAGAGGATGGGTTGATCAGGTAAATAGCTCTTGGTCGTTTCAGGGTACATCTCTTGGTGGTGGGAAAAACGTATTTGAACAGTTGCTGATACCTGTAGCTCTCGTACATCCATGCTCCCTCCTGCTAGCTTGGCAGTTCAGTTAAATGATGAAGGAAAACACTGGATCACCCCTTAATTACTGATTCTTATTGCTGCTTTTGACCTTTATGTAATTCTTACTGGCTTCGAAACATCATAGCAATATCAGACCAGGGCTCCATCATGCTTGGTGTTATACGTAGGTCTAGTAGGAGACAATCCCTACGTGAAAGAACTTACTTTTAATCACTCTTGGCAAAAATAACAGCAGTTCAACTTTAAGTAAAGGATATTATTGCATAAATATGAAAAATGAAAGGTGAGATGCATGTCCCGTGTGATTTGTGCTCTTGAATCATCAAAGAGACTAAAATGACTAAAGATAGTGCCCTCAGAGAATCTGTTCCAGGGTTCATGCTAGATCTGATGCACATGAGATCAAGACTTGGCGTTCCTTTTGGTGCTAACTAAAATCCCCATGCGAAATAGACTTGTTAAGAATGATGATTATCCAGATGTTGAGGTGTAGTGCATTAAATCCAGTGTCCCATACCTTGGGATACAAGATGAAAATAACCATTATGTAGTAGAGGCCCTTAGGAAAAGTCCCTTTTCTCTTCCTCTTTGCACGATACAGACCTTTTATAAAAACTAGGCTACTGTCTAGCAGTAATAAGATTGTGTTGTGCAAATTCTTCTCTTGCTCTGCATGGAGAGAAGCTTCATACTGTTACTGTCATGGTTCTCTACTACTGCCATGGCTTACTTAAATCTGTCTTTTACTTTTTGTAGACAGTATGATTTGCGAGAGAACAGCAAACGCTCTGAAGTCCTGATAGACCTAACTGAATACTGTGGGCAGCTGGTGGAGGCCAAATGCCTCACTGTCAACCCCCAGGATAACAATTACCTAGCGGTGGGCGCTAGTGGGCCTTTTGTGCGGCTGTATGACATACGCATGATCCACAACCACAGGTAACAGTGACCATCACTTATAGGACCTTCTTGACAGAGAAGTGAGTAACACAAGATCTGAAAGAGGCCTTGCATAGTGGGAAGGGAGCAGCAAGAGGAGCTGGTGGTGATCCATCTCAGCTGTGCAATGGTACTAAGTCTTCTTCCCTCCCAGCATCCTTTAGACATGGCTAAGTGCAACTTCCTGGCACTCTTGAGGTTGCTTGGGACAGGTTTGTAGTTGCACAAGTGTTTAATCTATGACCATGTCCTTATGAGAAGTCTCTCTCCAGACAGGCTGAAGCCTGGCAGTTGTACATTGTAATGATAAAACTTCTCTTTTTTCTGGTCAGAAAAAGCATGAAGCAGAGTCCCTCGGCTGGAGTGCACACATTCTGTGATCGGCAGAAACCCCTCCCTGACGGTGCGGCCCAGTACTACGTAGCAGGTATTGCTGCTGCTCCAACATGCCTGTTTCAAGCTGGTGCCTAAGAGCTGTAGTCAGGGTCTAGGTTCCTAGTGTGCTGGGCAGCATGTATGCAATGCCAGCCAAGCAGTCCCTGCTTGACAGAGCAGACATCCTGTGGCATGTAGCTCCAGGTAGCACTGGCTCTTGAGTAATGAAAAGTGGAACTGGCCCTGCTTTTCTGCCTTGCACAGTCATAAAGTACAGACATGCAAATGAATGAACATGGGGAAGGACCAGATACCACCTCCTCTCTTGCCTTTTAGGCTCTAAATTCATACCTGATGTGGAAAGTTAATGACCTTTTATTACTGCTGGATGCTGAACCAGCTGTAATGAATGAGCTGCTCTTGCTCTTCTGCCACAGCTTAGTTGGCACCTTGTTGGGGCCTCCTTGGAGAATCAAGGATTGAATAAGCTGTAGACTTTAAACCGGGGGCAGGCAATTATTTTGGGTGGAGGGCCGCTTACTGAGTTTTGGCAAGCCATCGAGGGCCACGTGACAGGCAGCCTGGGGAAGATAAATATTAATTTTCTCAATTTTTTAGGGGCCCTGCAAGTTAGATAGAATGGCTTGGTGGGCCGCATCTGGCCCACGGGCCACATTTTGCCCACCCCTGCTTTAAACCCTCCTCTAGAGAGAGCCCTGCCAGGACCTTGCTTGAAATACTTGTAGCACAACACCCTTGTGCTCTCCCTATCCTGTGGAGAAGCAGGGCTTTTGTTTCTAGGGCTGTCAGCATGGTTTCCTTCATCTCTGCTCATCATTCAGTGCATTTAAAAGCACTTAATATGTGCAAGTTAGAACTCCTGTGCTCACAGACTGAATATTCCTAGGCAGACTAGAGAGAGGCTTCTCTAAAGAGCTTTTTTTCTAAAGTCCCACTGTGGGATCTCTGTCTCTTTGGCCGTTCAGTACTGCATAGTCAGGAAGTCAGTGTTAGGCTGTGCCCTAGCAAGTCTGGCAGGGACACACTGGAGTGTTGAAAATGAGGTATTCATATGGACCCTTCCACGAATTGGTTAGTTCTACAATTCTAGTGAGTGCCACGAAGCCCCAGTTCTGGTGATTTTTGTTGAAATCGTGTTCTACTGTTTTTGGGCTTGAGCTGATCTGCAAACATGAGTCTTAGAGGTCTTGTTCCTCCACACATAAGCATAGCCATGCCAAAGAGGTTTTAAAAAGACATGAAAAGACAGTTGTGCAAGTTTTAGAACAAGTTTCCCGACATGGGCCAGATCCAGTCCTCAGTGCCATGCCTTCCTGTTGGAAGGGCTTCTCACAGGGCCTGATCCTGGTAGGCAAGGGCGGCAGAGGGTGAGGCTCGATCCTGGTGAGCCTGCATGGTGAAAACATTGAACACCACTGGCTTGGAGCACTTCAGGAACTGGGAAGTCATCCTAGGCTCTGTGACGGTATAAAATGGCTTAGAATGTGACTGCATTTCATGTGCGTGCTCCTCCCAGCAGTCTCCCATAAACCATAATGGCCAGGGTGAAACAGGCTATATTGATGGTTACAAGTTAAAGTACCTTATACTGGGGCTCTCTTCTCTTCAGGACATCTTCCAGTGAAACTACCCGACTACAACAATCGCCTGAGAGTTCTAGTAGCCACATATGTCACCTTCAGTCCTGATGGCACGGAGCTGTTGGTTAACATGGGAGGGGAGCAGGTAGGTTGTGACCTGAAGTCTAGGTATGAGCTTCACCTGCAGGTTTTATTAGCTGGGGTCACTGAAGCCTGACTTAAACTCTGCAGAGCAGCGTCAGTGTGCCAGGCTGTTTGCAACCTATGTTTTATAGTGCAGTATGAATAGGGTGGTTCTCCAGACCAGATTCATTTTTTAATTCTTAGAAATGACCTTCTTTCCCTTGGAGGTAGATGGAGTGTTCAGTCTGAGTAGTATTTCATAGTGGCTTTGCAGATGAATTTTTCTCCCATCCAGAAGAGATGTAAATCTTTCCTGACCTGAGTGACCCACTTTGGCAATCTTCCCTAAAATCTACAGTGAAACACTAAACCAGTTCTGCAGTAGAGTCTGGAGGATGAGTGGTGCAAGTAGAGACTGTGGCTTTCACTGAGAGTATTTAAGTTTTCTTTTCAAGAATTGGGTGACATTCTTGGGTCCTCTGTAAAACCTATTATTAATCTCTTCCTGTTGCAAATCAACACCTGCAGAAATAGGGTTGGGTTAGATTCCAGTGAAACAAGAAAATCCTGCTGATGGTATTAACTAGTGAGGATTAAGGTGGGACTTGCCTTTTGGGCAGGGTATTCCAAATAGGGCTTTTTGCATGTTTCTCAGCACCTGTGTTTATTTTGGTCTTGGACACATGCTGTTGGGTTAGATGGATCATGGGTCTGATCTGGGTTGGCAGCTCATGTGGCAGTGCATTTTTATTTCAGGGCTTCATGGGACTGAATTCTGGGCTTCTCTGCAGGAAGAAAGTCTTGGCATTTGTTTATAGATAGTTTGCCTCACTTGTGACTCGTTTGCCTCCTTTCCCCAGTGATGAATGTTTATGATTGTCACATACCCATAGACAAGTGATTCAGTGCCTTGTTTGCATAAGCTGTTGTATTATAGAATGATTCAGATATTATCCTATTACAGCTGGAGCCTCTTTTAGTTTTGCTAACCAGTCAGTCTCCAGTTAATTCTTGCTGTATTTACTTGCCATTGATTCAGTAGAACAAGTTTCCCATGTCTTAGCACAGTTCTCTCTGAAGCTGTATTTTCTAGTCACAACGCTGGATACTGCTTTCTTTTTGTCTTTATGTGTGTTAAACATTTTACCAAACTTTGAAAATGACAGAAGGCAAAATTCTGAGCTCTATGGGAGTGTGATGCCTTGTTCATTATTATAGTTTCTGCATCAGAGTGTCCATGAACTCTTCTGCCCTCTTTTTCATGGTTTCCCATTGCCTTCTAGGTCTACTTATTTGACCTGACTTACAAGCAACGGCCATACACGTTTCTCCTGCCAAAGAAGTGCCATACTTCAGTGGGTAAGTGCGAGTCTGCAAGGGAAGGGGGAGCCAGGCATAACCAAGTTATATACTCTGACACCTTCCAGCATGAAATCTGATCTGGGCTGGACCAGAAAACTGAATTGGGGCAGGGAGTAGCCTGGCTATTTTTGCAGTGTGACTTGTACATTTGGTCCAAAAGCCATTCACAGAGCAAGTATGCAGAAGTAACTGAAATGCCAAGAGGTGGGGGTGAGGGGTGAAGGACAGCCTTAAAAACTGTGCCTAAGAATAAAGTTGGCAGGTCTGTCCTCTTCCACTACTGGAAATCCACTAGTCTTTAGCACTGTGAAGGCCTTGGGGTGGTATTCTCACTTCATGGCAATACCTTCAGTTGGGCTGGGCCTCTAAGAGTGCATTTGGACTTTCTTTTAATCCAAGGTGACAGAATGGGTCCCAAGCAAAGGTGGATTGGTGAATCAAAGAGCCCTGTTCTCTTTTCTCTTCCCTCCCCAAAAGTACCTTAATCAGCTGAGTTATAGTACCTGGAGAGTCCACAGCTTCAATGGCAGGACATGGAGGGGAGATGGTCTCAATCCTTAACTTCCTCCCACCCACTGCTGTAGTTGCAGCAAAATGACAGGAACAGATTCTGGGCAGAGCCTGCACTATTTCAGGCTGTCCGGCAGAGGGCACATGTACACTTACATTGCACCATTAGTGGGTGTCTCCACACCAAACCTTTCAGCAGCTCCAGGGAGGATGTAGAGCCCTCCCAACCCTCTCACCTGCCTGGCATGTCCTGAGTGGCTGCTTATCTGTTATATTCAGTTCACTCTTCTTTTGTTAACCATTGGTTTCTGCTCCTGTGTGCAACTGAACTACTTGGAAGCTGGCTTGGGAACAAAAAAAAAAAAAAAAGACAATTGGAAGCCAGTTCATGATATTTTCAACCCAAGTGAGTATTCTGGATAAGCTAATGAAGGAGGTGTGCAGAGAGGAGTGTGGGACTGGGAGCCGGGAGTTTTGGGTTCTAGCCCCACTTTAGACATCATCTGTCTTTTGGTCTGTCACATCCTCCCTGAGTTTGCCAACCTCTAGTAAGGACATGACAGTACTTGCCCCTCGTTTGTGTTCCAGGCACAGTTTTGTAGATATGAAAATGAGAAGCTCTGTAGAAGGGGCAAGCATTGTGGGTGCTATTGGCCTTCAAAGGTTTAATGGAGATAAGGGCTTTTTATCTTGCTTATTCAAAAGTAACGAAGAGCAAAGATCGCTTGCTTGCAATGCTGATTTAATCTCCAAATACCTTGCTTCTCCTTCTTGCTCAGCCCCTACCCTTCATCAGGTCCATGATATTTTTCTCAATTATTGTTTTCCAGGCACCTATAAAACCTAAGATGATCCTAAGGGTTATAGCTTGAAAAGCCACCCTTCTGTCTGAAACAGCAGTCTTTTAAAACATTTGTGGTCTAGTACTTAAAGGCAGATATGGTAGATTGTTTATGCCCAAGTCCAGCTTGTTGAAGGTGGCTTCCATATGAGCTTCATCTTGTCCTCTATTATGTGAGGAGACGGCTTTAAGTGCATCCAACTTTTTTCCTTTCAAGTTCTGGTGTGAGGGAACTTGTAGTGCTTACATACCTGGTATCTGAGCTATTCCTCCCTAATTTATGTGCTTAGAGGTGGAAAGACTTCTCTTTTGAAGCCTGTGGAATTGTAGCTGCTTAGCTGTGGTCTGAATCTGGACTGGGGAGATCTGTCTGGCCTGTCATCTGGTTTCCCTCTTAACTTTGGTGTGTGTGTGTGTGTTGTTTGCACCCTTTCAGAAGTGCAGAATGGCAAAACATCAACCAACGGAGTGTCAAACGGCATCCATCTCCACAGCAATGGATTCCGGCTGTCTGAGGGACGAGCCCATGTCAGGTAAGTGGATATGCTTGTCTGGGTGAGAGCTCTGTGCCCTGTCCTCTTGTTTAGATCTGAAGCTGCTGTGTTGAATGTGATTCCATTTAACTCACTCACTTAGTGACTGCTCCGGGTATTTCACTTGGGGGTTTGCTCATCTGTTAGCTGTTAGGGGTCTTCAGGAGCCTGATGGGGGAGATCCTGTTGGTAGAGATCTTCTTACTTGTTTGCTGGTAAAATTCTTTGCTGGTAAAATTGATACCTGGCCTTAAGCCTAGACACTGAACTCCTGTGCTTATCCACAGCTGGTCTCCACTCCTTGACCTGAAGAGGGTGGTTTGTGGTTGGTGAAAGATTGTCGCCGGGTCCCCTTGTCCCTCTGTTGGCAAAAGGTCTCGGTTGTAATGTGGGTCCCTATTTGCTGCATGCTTGAACTAATGCCACCAGAATAGCTGCATGCACTCCTCTGCAGCCACTGGTTGGTAATGGCATTTGATTCAGTACTGTCTTGGGGATGAATACAAAGCTCTTTCTTGTTCCCAGCTATTCGCTCTGCTTTCCTCCTTCCTACTTTGATTTTTAAGGACTACCTGGAATTGGAGAAGCAGAGGCAAACTTGACGTTTAAGACCTTCATCTGTGCCTTAAAATGCTGGTTTATCAGATGTCTTTGACGTATCAAAAATCATATGAATGAGCTTTGTGGACATCTCAAAGAGAGCTCTTGCATGCCTGAATGTAAATTTAAACCAATAGCACTATCTACACTACTCACTGCCATGAGATACTAGATCCAAAGGTGTTAGTAGAACTCAAAGGATTTAGTGGCTCCATATGGATAATTAAAGCACTCGCTGTTAAATGAGTATTAGCAATCGTCTTTGAGTTCCAAGGCATAAGCCATCTCTTAGTTCATGGGCTTATAAAGAAAGTCCCCTAAGGGCAAGTTACCCAACTTATAAGAGCTGCTTGTACCTTCCTGTGGCACATCTGGTAAAAATCAATGCCAGAAACAGGAGAATATGGACTCTGGATGTGATCTGGAGTATCAGGTTTTCAGTAGTCTGGTCTGGTTAAATATTTGCCTCTGATTTGGTTAAATCCCCCCCCCGGGAAGATCCTGACTCCACTGTTCCTTATGTCTGCAGCCCTCAGATGGAGCTGCCTCCATATCTGGAAAGGATTAAGCAGCAAGCAAATGAGGCCTTTGCCTGCCAGCAGTGGACTCAAGCCATCCAGCTGTACAGCAAAGCTGTTCAGAAGGCACCCAACAATGCCATGTTGTATGGGAACAGAGCTGCAGCCTACATGAAGCGCAAGTGGTAAGTGAACTGGACCTTTCTGCAGGAGGCTGTGGAGCTGTGCACCAAAGGGCTTGGTGCACTAAGCAGTGCTGAGGCCTAAGTTCCAGGCTCCAGAAAGAGAGGTATAACCTACATATATTATCATGATCTTGGTGCCCTCTCTTGACCATTCAGGGTGCAGAGAGGTTGTGCCTGGTGTGTGAAATCAGTAGAAGAGCCATGAAACTGAGTACTCTGCACCTGTGCACGTGTTCAAAGCCTGGTGCCAACAGTCTAGGCTCTGGCTCTTCTGCTCAAGAGGGTTAAGATATTTCTTGTGTCATTCACTTAATCTTTGCATCTGATATTTAAATCTGCAAGGAAGACAGGGTGGCTTTGCCTGGTGTTTTAAGAGTAGTTTTGTCAAGAATGTCTGACACACTCCAGAGCCCATCAGTTCTCCCTGTCAAACTCAAGGGTATATATAACAGGTTGTCACTGAGAACAGGAAGAATTGCCACATTATGGGATCAGGACTTGTAGGGAATATAAAATTGCAGTGGTTCTGTGATCCCTTGTTAGTTGTTTGTTTTTGATCCCTGGACAGTGAAACATGCTGCTACTTACTTGGCCACACAGGGGTACTCTTGAGCTACTGTCTGTGGGGAATGGAAGCTGTGTTCTGTTCTAGGGCCTTGGTCTAAAGCCCTGCTGCTTTGAGGAGGGGGCTGCTGTTGGTTAGCCAGGAGTCTGCACCTGTAATGTTTGCTCTGTAGGATGTAGCCTGGTAGCTCAAAGCATGGGGCTTCCTATATGCAATACCTTGACAGGGGAGTGAGCAGGTGGCCAGGCCTTTGGACAGGCGATGGTCCTGTACTGTGTCAGTCAATAAACTTGGTTCACTTGGTGGCTGGGATGGAAGTAGGCAAGTGGTATTGGTGCTAATGAGCAAGTGGGAAGCCTTTTCTACTTCCCCAGTCTCCCCACATGAAAATCCCCAGATAGCTCCCGGACTGGGAGTGGCTGGTGGATGCGTAGGCCTTGTCCACTTCCAGGATGTGTTCATCTTTTCTGCAGGGATGGTGATCATTATGACGCTTTAAGAGACTGCTTGAAGGCCATCTCCCTGAACCCCTGCCACCTGAAGGCCCACTTCCGTCTTGCCCGCTGCCTTTTCGAACTGAAGTACGTGGCGGAAGCACTGGAGTGTCTGGATGACTTTAAAGGGAAGTTCCCGGAACAGGCACATAGCAGCGCTTGTGATGCCCTTGACCGAGACATCAATGCAGCCCTCTTCTCTAAAAGCGATAACGGTGGGTGCCAGTGCTCAGCATGGTCCTTGTATTGTCTTTGGATGTTAATGTAACCCAAGGAAGCATGTCCCCCTGGAATTATAGCTCCCTAAAGTAAGGCTTGTTAGATGCTATCAGTTATATGCCCAGAGAATGATTTGATCTTCTAACTGAAAGTTGCCTTTGTAATTGATGCTTTCAAGGACCAGTCCTGCTATTTTTTTTTTTTTTTTTAACCGACAGCTGATCTCTGAGAGATCTGGGTCCCCAAATGTGTCATGCTCTGTCTTTTTTGCTGCAGCTGCTCCTTAAGTATGGAAAGTTCTCCTCCCTTTCTTTTTGAACTAGGCTAAGTGCTCCAGTTGTGATATCATATCTACTGTGGGAGCCATTGAGCTGAAAGGTAGCCATTTTCTTGTTTTTGGATTGCACGGGAGCTCTAGGGTTGGCCCTGCTGGAAGGGACTTGAAGTAGGTTGGTGGAACGGTGTAGAGAAAGGGCACGTGGTAAGCCCTGTTCCCTATGTAAACCACCAGGTAGAACTGGCAGCTGAGTAGTCTCTTGCATGCACAACCCTTTCTCTCCAAAGCATGATGTGTAAAGAGGGGAAATTTTTCTTTCTCTTCACTGGTGTTCCAGCTGAAGACAAGAAAGGGAGTGGCCCAATCCGGCTGCGAGCAACCGGCCGCAAAGATTCCATTTCGGAAGATGAGATGGTGCTGAGGGAGCGCAGCTACGACTATAAATACCGGTACTGTGGCCACTGCAACACCACCACGGATATCAAAGAGGCCAACTTCTTTGGCAGGTATGTTGTCATCGCACGTCTGGACAGTACGCCAGAGCTTTGCCATTGACTGGATGTGTCGTGATGCACAGCCTCTCTCTCTGCCTTCAGGGTTGCGAGAGGAAACCCAACCGCAAACCAGAAGTATTAGTGATGTGACTACCGCTGTCAGTACAACTAGAAGCCACCTCTGTGTTTCTCTAGATTCACAGGTTAAATGACACACAAGCATAGAGATTTTTTTTTTTTCTTCTGGTAACAATCTTTTCAGTGTGCCTGTTTGTATGAATTAGAAAGAGGGGGAAAGAAGGCAGAAAGCCACCTCTTTGTCTATATCTAGAAATAGCCAGTTGTGAAGCTGGAGGTGCATAGGTTTCTGATGTTCATTATTCAGTAGTGAGGTATAAGATACTGGCAGGCCCCTTAAATGATCAGTGAAACCCCAGCTGGATTTGAGAGGTCTGTCAAAAGCGAACTTTCTGAACTACAGTTTTGTATGCGCATGAGGATAAGTTGGCAAAGGGCTGGCTTTCCTACCGAGGGACAGCCAGCTCCCATCCTCATTCTGTGATCTGTAGCAAAGGGTCCTTCTATCCCATATGACTTCCATGACCGTTAGTGCTTTGGATGCGGTTTAATTGTCCAGAAAGCTGGCCCACACCTTTTTGGCAAAGCTGTGACTGCTAGCTTCTTCACCTCTGCTCTGCTCTCTGTATCTGTGTTCTCTCCACCCTAGCAATGCACAGTACATCGTCAGTGGCTCAGATGATGGCTCCTTCTTCATCTGGGAGAAAGACACTACCAACCTTGTGCGAGTGCTGCAAGGGGATGAGTCGATTGTGAACTGCCTGCAGCCTCACCCAAGCTACTGCTTCTTGGCAACCAGTGGCATCGATCCAGTCGTACGGCTTTGGAATCCCAGGCCAGAGGTAAGAGCATCTGTAAAGAGAGAAATACTCACCAGTGGGCTTGGGGACTCTGTGCCAGGTGGTAGACTGCCTCTTTGCAACCAGACTGCAAAGACTGATTTACAGGGAGCAGGGAAAACTAGCTGTGTTGGAAAGAGATTCCTGGGTTTTACCACTGGGTTGATCACTCCTCTCCTGCTTATGGAATGAGGGGATGCTTATGGAACGCTTAGAGGAACACTGGGCATCCTGAGTGAACCTGGGTAGCACAAGAGGAAAACTGTGTCTGCACAGGACAGCACTTCTGACTCTGCCCAAGCATGTGTTTGCAAATGCCATCCTGTGAGCTGTGGATGTGGCTGCAGTTAATCTCCCATCCCTATCTCAGTGAGGACTTTCACACCTGAACTGTGCTTCTGAGTCGCTGTACAGTGCAGAGCTCTCCTGCATGCCAAAGCTGAGCAGAGATGGCTAGACTCTGAATTCCTGTACAGGTGGCAGGAGCTGGGCCATCAAGCCATTACGTCCACCTCTGTCCTACATGCTGGAGAATGTCTGTTTATTCTAAATGCTGTCCTTTCGGTGTGGCTGCCTGTGTGGTTTAGGTCTACGCTGCTGGGTTGTAATGGGGTCAGACCTGCTAGGTACCAGATACAGCCTGTGGCATTAAACAGGATTTGACTTGACTCTATTTTTACATCAGGTATCCTGAGCTCCAGAGGGCAGCAGTAGGAATTATACCCGCTATCCTGGAGTATTTGTTAGCATGAGTCAAAGGTCGTCTCATGGCACAGTCTTCCTCATGCAGTCTCCTTTTTCATTTGCAGAGCGAAACCCTCAATGGCCGCGTGGTGGAAGACATGGAAGGTGCCTCCCAAGCTAACCAGAGACGAATGAATGCAGATCCCTTGGAGGTGATGTTGCTGAACATGGGCTACCGGATCACAGGACTGACTAGTAGCGGGACTGGAGGCTCAGATGATGAAGACAGCTCGGAGGGGCAAGTCCAGTGCCGGCCCAGCTAAAACAGACCTGCCTCTCCTTCCTCTAATTGCTTTGTTGAACGGGAACCCCGTTTCCTTGGTTCTGAACTTTCTCTGATGAACGGCTGCACTGTTTCACACTATGCACAGAGTAGGACAAGCTGACAGGGGCAGGAGTGGCTTTCTTGTTAAATTACCACCACCTCTCCCCGCTCCCCCCTGTCACACTACTGAGCAGCATGGCAATGCAGTCTGGGTTCGCCTGTAGTGGAATTTAGTCCCTGTAAGGATGTTTTGAGTTGTCTGTGAGCAGTGTAAGCTGGTGACCTTCTCTGACGCTGCTGTATGGCTTGGCGGAAGGGGCATCGCCTCCGTTCATGCATTTGCAGAGGGGATGTTAAACTGCTAAATAAAACGTAAACCTAGGGCAGGGATTACAGAATGATTTTACTGCAGCGATCTTGGTTTCTGATGCTTGGCTTAGCTGCTCTGCTGCCAGCTTGGCTCCTGGGCCCAGGTTCAGGGCTGGTGGTCATAGAAAGTCCATCTGGCCCACTGAACACCTCAAGGGGACTTTTCTCTGGCCACTGGCTCTAACACGATTGCTGAAAGTGACTATATTGGTTAGGGTTTGGCCACCACTTGTCTGTCTTTTGGGCATCTCCTCTAGCTGATGCATAAATGGAGACACTGAATACATGCAGTTGAATGGAGGAGGAACCTCTTTCCTAGCACAAGTATTGATGTCCTCTGTGACTTGTGACCCCATGAAGAAAGATGGTGGTAACAAAAGGAGATGGGGGCGTGAGGTTTTAAGGCTGGGATAACTGGCGTGACTGAAGCTACCAAGGGAAGGTGGCTGATAACAGCACTTCCATCTCTTCCACCCATGCTGCTGCTAGCCCTGTTTTACCTTCCCCTCTCCTAGCCCCCTCCTTACTCTACAATTGAGTGTGGCTGCCATGCACCCATCCCAGCTGGCATTTGAGCTTTTAGAGGCTGGCATTTTTAGTGCAGTTGACTGCTCTGGATTTCATCAGCTGAGGTGATTTCTCTTCCTGATGGATGTGACCTCCTTCCTGTACAAGCTGTGGAGGAAGTCCTTGCAGTGGGTCAGTGGTCCTCTCAGGAACTGCTCTTCTTTCTCCTTACTCATGCTGGCTTCAAAGCCAGGACCACAACTTTTTTTTTTTTTTTTAATGCAGCACTGTACTTCCACTCTTCCCAAGTAACTTTCAGCCTGTTTTCTCCTCTCACACTTGCCAAGCATTAAATATATCAAATAGATCTAACACAGCTGTGCTACAGCCCAAGTTAAGGAGTTTTTTTCTGACTATCAACTAAGACCAAAGAGCCTTTGGAGATCTTACTATCTTTCTGCACTGTCTTTTTTTCTTCCTCCCGAAGACTTAAACGTGCTGACGCTGGTCTCCGGGGCACAGGGTGTGTGTATGTGTGCGTGTGTATGGGCGTGCTATATTAGGGCTGTTCTTCCACACGGTGGAGTCCCTGGTCTTCCCATACCTGCGTTGGAAGGACGAGTACCCACTCTTCCTTCTCTGGCTGCTCAGTGCTGCCAGGTGTTGATGGGAGAGTTGGCTTTGTGTTAGCTGATCAAAATGACTGGCTTCCCCTCAACTTTTGTACACACCACTTTACCTGCTTTCTGTACAGCAAGGATGAGCCACAAAGGACCTAACAAGGTCCATGTCCCATTGTAATATGGTGCAGCAGACCTCTGACAAGCAGTGCTCCATCTTCCACCAGCTGTGATTTGATGGGGGGGGCGCTTCGTGGGAACATCTTGCCTCTCAAAGGTAGCCAGCGTCTGCTCTGTTTTCTGTGGATGGGGGGCCCAGGGCTAATGTGCTCCTGGATCTTTGGCAACATGCCGGACAGCTGAGCAGAGACTGGCTTCCAAGGTACTTTTACAGACCCTCAGCAGCAGATCTTTGTTTCTCAGGTCCAGCAAACTTGCACCATGTCTTTTTTTCCCCTACCCAGGCAACTTGCCTGGGTCAAGCCAGCCCTTAGCTGGTAGGGGTCCTAGCATCCTCTCCCATTCTAGCCTGTTTGGAGTTAACATCCTTGCAATGCAGTCCATGTCGCTCATGACTTAGCTGAGCCCATTCACTTGTGTCCAGGCTACTCCCCCAGCAGTGCGGCAGCAGTCCCAGGCGCTCGGTGTTCTTAACCCAGTGGCAGCAGGAAATGGTTTTCACTTGTGTGGGTTTCTTATTTTTATTTGAAGTGGCCTGTGTTTGTGTTTGGGGTTCTTTGTTTGCTGAAGGCTTCCTGGATGCATCTGTCTGTCTCCCTTCCCTCTCCCACTTTATGCTAGGCAATGCCTCTTAGGCTTTGGGTTTTTGGGGGTTTTTTTTAACTCTCAAATAGGCTGAGATTGGAGGCTTTGAACAGAACAGAACCCCTGGCTCCTTGGGAGATGTCACTTCCCTTTGAGCTTATGCTGTGACAGCTATTTTTACTCTAGCAAGACAGAGCAGCTCTCCTACCTGCCAGCTGCAGCACAAAGCTACGAGAGCAGTGGATTGCCTTTTAAAAAAAAAAAAAAAATGGCTGCTTTGTTTAAAAAGAGAAATATTAGTCAGATTGAAGAGGGGAAGTCCCTCTGGCTCTTGCCCCTCCTTCCCGTCATTTTTTGGGGGCAGGTTGTCTGCTTTCATTGCTTGTTAATGAGGAACTCCTATTTATTGGTGAAGAAAAAACATGCTGGGGAAGAGATGTAGCTTTATTTACTTACCTCTGCTGTTTTCTTCTACCCCCTCCTCTGGAGAAGCCCCTTTTTTCGCTTTTTTTTTTTTTTTGGTTAACTCTTTCTAACCCAGGATATGCAGAGATGCCTCCTTTTATTTTTGTATTGTAGCAGTGGAGATCTCCTTGAGGAAACGCTGAGATTCTTTTGGATGTTGCAAAGACCATTGCTCCTAGCTTACCAGTGTTAAAGATGATGGTGTCTCAAACTGCCCCTGCAATTGTAGAGGTAACACACAAGCCTTACTGTCCTTGTAAGAAGGAGCAGAATATTTCTGTTTCTCTGGTCCCTGGAAGAGAAAGGGTTAAGCAATTAAACAATTCTTTGTTTTAGTTCTCTTTTGTCATTTGTTCGGGGGACTGGGCAGGCCGTGCTGGAGACCAACGCAAGAGGGATTGCACATGGAGACAGGGATGGAAGTGGGGAGGTCCGAAGGCTTGTCTTGGAGGTTGACTGCTGAAAACCAAGCTCCTTGGGGTGCTGCAGCTTGAGAGACTGGGGGTAGCTGGCTATGCTGGAGAGCCTCTGGTGGCTTGTCCTGACTCGCTAAAAGGTCTGCATCTTTCTAACTGGAGGCATTAGGCAGGTTTGGGAGAGGGGTGGATCTGTATGTGGTCATTTGAGCTCATGCTAAATCCAGGGAGGAGGTTGGGGGAGGCTGTAGTATCAAGTACCAGGAAGCTGAGCGTCGCAGAATCGCCCTATTGTTTTCTCCCATGAAGGATGTGGATCTCTTCCTAGTGATCAAACAGTCCATCCTTGGCCTGTTACCTCTTCTCGCATGGCCTCTTGCATCTGAAATAAGCAGTGCAGGGCACACCTTGACTGAGGTGGTGGAGGCAGCCTTCGTGTCACTGCCTGCTGTCTTCCACAGGCCTTGTCATTTAAAAGGTTTGCATCCAGTGCGTTATATTGGGCACAGAGCTCAAAGTGGCAAATGCCTCCTTCTGCAGGAGATTCAGATTTGCTCTCCCCTCTGTCCTTCCCCTGTGACAGGCCAGATGCTCTTTTGCCAAACCACAGGCTCTAAATGACTGGAGTTGGCATTTCCCTTTTGACAGTGGGCTAAGTTACCTGGAATGCTTTGGAGCCTGACAGGACTCTGGGGGACGGCACCTAGTTACCCCTGCAGCTTTTAGCACATCGGAGCTGCTTTGCAACCACCTCCACCTCTGCAACACAGCCGAGAACGGACAGTGCAATTGCCAGCTTTGTGCACTGCCTGAAGCAAAGGCCTTTGCAGAGGTTTAGGACCTATTGATTTCCTGCTGGCTGCCCAAGCTGACGCTGCAGGCAGCTTGAAATGTCCCTGACAACCGCTTCAGCTTTGCTTGGACAAAGCAGCAATGGCTCAGCCGCCTACTGAACACCAGGGTTTCTGGTCCTTGGAGATGGAAGCAAGGCTGGTCCCCCTGAACCGGTCTCTAGTGACAGGATGCCGCAGGTTGGAAGGGCCTTGTCCATTGAACTATAAGGAGATGCAGGAATTTGTGGGGGGGACAAGGGGTCCTAGAAAGACGGTCTCTATATGCGCTGTCGCATTCTGGAGACGGATAGTTTCTTATATATGCCGTGGTTTACAGGCCACGTGTTCTCTCACTTGTTCGGTATTTCCACCCCTTCCCATGTTGCTGTGAACCAGACACCTTTCTTGCCAAATCTGGCACAAAGATCAGATCAGACATTTTCTTTAGTATTTTTTATTTCTCATCTCAAGCAGGTTCGTGAGCAAATCCCGGACTTCTGGGTCTCTTCCCACAGGAGGTAGCGGTATCCGAGTTTGCCTTTGCCTTTTATCAGGCACTTGAGTTGTTTCTAGACCTCCTGCCTAGCGTGCAAGTGGTGTCTGGTGATCTGTCTCTTAATGAAAACACTCAGCTGTCACCCTGGTCTTTATTAAGCAGGTTCTGCTGGGCTCAGGTTTTCTGCCAGCAAACCAGAAAGGACCGAACCTGTTGGAAACCTGCAGCTAGTCTCTACCTCCAGAGGGAAGCAACTAAAATGCATCTGTGGCTACATGTGAATGGGGGGCGGAAAAAACACCCCCAAAACATTCATTTAACCCCAAGCTAGGCCAGTTCATTAAATGCTGCTTTCCGTAGAGTAGGCGAGATCAAGAAGCAGGAAGCCAAGTGTTTGTGAATTGACCTGAAGAGGAAAAGCATATTTCCAAAATGGTCTCAAAGGTGTGCGTTGTCCTTGCTCTATTTCTTTAAAATTTTATTTTATCTTTTTCCTGCTATTAACCCTGCTCTGGGAGTGTCTCTTCTGAGGTGAATGTAACCTTGGCAAGAGCCTTCTGCCCTACAACAGTAACTCCTGAGCGTGCCAGGAGACGCACTCTGCCAGCTGTACTATTCTTAATATGCTCCTTGCATCAGCTTTTGCAGTGAGATGCTGAACAAAGAGGAGATGGAGTAGGGTTGTAGAGCCAGGAGATGAAAATGTGAATAACTGAAGGGTAAAACTAGGCTTTCTGCAACTCCAGGCAAGAGAGGTTTGGGTTCCAAGAGGAGTAGATTTACCCTAAAAGCTACTCGGCCCTGGGAGGAGGTAGAAGCCTTGTTGCATGGCAGATTACTAGACTGGGTAGGGAGCAAGCCTACACGGACACCAGCAGTGGATCCAAGCTGTCTCTACCTGAAAGGGATGGGAGGAAAAAGTAGTGGGAGTGCAGTATGGAGAGAACTGAACTGAAGCAGGGAAGTCGAGTGAGGAAATGTCTCTCCTGAAAGCCTCACTCCTAAATGCACCCCCCACCCCCCGCCGGCTAATCTTCACTTAACCTTCCCAATGTTGCATGAAATGAGGTTCACGGGAACCTGCGATGGTCTGGCAGAGGCAGGGCACTGCCCTTTTGTGGGCTTTCAGAGTGTCCTTGGGAGGTGGTGCCTGGGGGTGGGAAAAGTGCCAGGACCCTGCATTTCCATCACGGGAGAGCTCCTGCAGCTCAGGCCCTTGGAGAAACCATTCGCTCTTCCCCTCTCTCTCTGCTAAATTTAGAAGCTGCTGTGTGGATTAGCCAGTCATTTGCAAGTGGCAGGCGGTGAGAAGGGGGAGGTGGCATTGAAATGGCATCCATAAAGCAAAGCCCTAAACACTGAAGATGGGATGTGGGGCTGGCTTGGCTGCTTGTTTTGGGGTGTTGTGTGTCCCTGCTTGATATCGCCACTAGCAATAGAGACAGAGCGGACGTCTCTGGTTGGCGTTGAGCTGTTCATGGCTGTCAGACTGCAGCAGGCACAGGCTGCAGAAAAGAAAAACAGCTCCCCCCAGCACAAGCCTTTCAGAGGGAGGAGGAGTATTTTTCAAGTGTCCTCCATCAACCTGTGCCTAATTGACATTTCAGATCCATTTCCCTAGGCTCTTGCACATGGCATCAGCTGCCCACATGCTGCTGCCACTTTGCTTGTCAATTTGGGTTCCCTCCCTCGACACCCCCCCCTTTTTTTTCTTCTTTTTTTTCCTCCCCCCAACAAATGGCTCAGTTCTGGCAGTCCCTGTAACACTTCAGCTGTCACAACAGACAAGGCTCGGGAGAAGGCTGCGTGTTGAGCACAAGCTGGTTGTGTGCCTGCTTCTTTCAGTCTTTGGGTAAGAGCCAGCGCTAGAAAGGGACTAAGCAGAAAGGAAGGATTCACACCCTTTCGGTCTGATTGCTAACTCGGGGGGAGAGAGATGCCCCACTGGGTGGGTAAATGCAAACTGATGCTCTCCCCACCACCCCGCAGGGCTCTTCCTTTTCTAAAGGGTAGGTCTGAAAAGATGACTTCCCCCCTGTCGATTCCAGGCTCACAGGCCCCTCTCCCTGAATGACAGGAGAAGGGGTCCCTAGGCGCAAGCCACCTGCGTGCGAACGCAAATGGAAGAGGCACAATGAGCCATGGGGGGGCTAGTGATGTTTCTGCTCTCCTGCTTTTCTGGCAAGGCATAGATTGCTGCAGCAGGTATTGTGACTAGCACTCCTTGTACCATCCTTTGATACCTGGAAGATACTTTTTCCACCCCCCGCTCACAGCCTGCAGCTTGCTTTCCAGATGCAGCCTTTTCATGCCACTGACTAGGTGTCCTGGGGTAGATGGGTGCCAGTTCTCTGCCACCGTCACTAGGCAGAACCTGGTGCGAGCTGCGGCTGACTTGCCTCTCTCAAATGGAAAATTAGGGGTAGATGGACTTCTAGCAGCGGGAGAGAGCCTTGCTAGCTTGTCTAACAAAGCAAATGTGCTCTGCTAGTGTGGGCTGTCTCTTGTGCCTGCAGAAAGTGGGGTGGGGGGACATTAAAGGGGGATACAAGGGCGGAAAACAGAGTTTTTTTTGTGCCTTTTGCAGTAAAGCTCCTCTGCCCTTCAGCAGTTTGGTCCTTGTCACTGCAGGTGAGCAGGGGGCCCGAGGACTGCATGGCCGTGTAGTTACCAGCCAGGGTGGAAGCAGGTAGGATGGGGCTGTCACCTGTGCTACTCACTATATAGAAAAATACAGGACACTGGTCTCTAGCGCTGGTCTCTGCCCAGTTGCCATCAATGAAAACTTGAAAGACCAAATCGAATCTGAATTAACCTGAAATGGATGGGCTTGCTGAGGGGGGCAGTGGTCCAAGCTTGCCAGATGTAATATTAACACTTAATTCTGCTGCAGCAAATGGAGGCAGATTTGTCCCTTTAATATTGCCTGCCTTGGGTGTCTGTAAGGGAAATGGAAATGACACCCCCCCCCCCCAAGCTAGGGCATTGTTTGTGTTTTAAGAGAGTTTTTTCTGTGCTTTCTCTTTGCCTTTTCCTCTTTGAAGGCTGGGAGTGGAGCGTTCTTCTATAAACCATTTCCCGTCAAGGTTAGACTGAAGCCCGAGCAGAGCAAAAGACATCACAAGTTGAAAGCTCCTTTGCCACCGGTGCAGTGATTGATGGATGTCAGGCCAGGTCCTGCAGACCAGATGTCCATGTCGTGAAAGTCCCCTGGGGGCATCTCAGTGTCCAGCAATCAAGGAACTGGGTGGACTGCACTGAAGTTCACCCCTGCAGGTTGTTCTGGTCTAGACTAGGACTTGGGGTAGGATAGTAGCTAATGTGCATCCACGCAAACTGGTTAGAACGAAGACAAGTTGGCTTCGACACAAGCTAAACTCGCTGCTTAAAAGTTAGGTTCTAACTTGACTGGCTAGCATGTTAAAGTCTATACTATCTCCTCCTAACTAGCCTTTTAGGATGTTAGCTGAATTGCCTACTAACACTGCAGCTTTAAATCCTAATCAAGACAGACCTTTACTTAAGCCTGATGTAGCATGAGGGAAAACATGCAGTTCTGCTCTTTATCCTGTGTGTGCTCTGTGGATAGAGGGTGTTAATCCCCAGTGTGCTCAAAGTGAGCTCTTCCCCTGGGTTAAAATGGAATTAAATCAACCCTCTGCCTCTCCTCACTTTCTCCTGATGCTTTCCTAAAAGATTTCTAGAATAGCTTCAAACTGAGGAGGGGCTGCAGCTGTTCAATAATGGAGGGGCTGTGTGCACCGTGGAAGAACGGAGACAGAAGGGGGGGAAAAAATCTATATAAAAATGGGCCTTTTTGGCTGGTGAATTTGTATCTTACTGGCTATTGGGAATGCTGTTCCCAAATCTGATTAGCAATGAATGACCTTCACCCCCCACTCCTCCCCAAAGCACTCCTTTTATTAATGCAGCGCTCTGGATGCATTGCACCTACTTTGTGTTCCTTGAGGAGACTGATTCAAGCATGTGCGCGTAGGAACTGGGCCAAGACTGTTTTATTAGCAGCGTTCCACCAGCTGGCTTCACACTCCACAACACCTCAAGCACTACTCGTTATTGCTCCCCCCCTCCCCCCCGCTGCACTTGTGGGCTCATGTTCCCACTGCTAGTCGGCAGTCATGGATCTGGGTGCAACGAGGAAGCAGAATCCCTTCTAAGATGGGGGAGTAATAAAAGGGGTGCAGAGAGGCATGTGAACCTAACCCACACTGCAGATTGGCTTCCCTGCGGTTGCTGGGAAAAAGCAGCTGATTTTTGGGCAGGAAGTGACTTGGAAGAGGTCAGGCAAGTCATACCTCAGTGTCTTGCTGGGTGTGTTGTAGGGGTGGAGCTCTGGGTGGGGTGAACTAATTTTTTTCCAGCTTCCTTCTGTAGTTGAATTGAACTTCCTAATAAAGCAGCTGTTATTTTTCTAATATGATTCTGGATTCTTAAATAGCCTTACTCTAAATACAGCATCTAGCCCACACTGACCTCCCGGGACTGGCTGGAACTCAATCCACATTTATAAAATGTTCCAAGATCCTCATCTAAAATTCACTGGGGATGGGCAATTACCACCTCCCACAGTTCTTCTAGCACATATGATCTGATTCTTCTGTTCTCTTGATAAGATCTGGTTTGTTTCCAACTTCTTTCCTTCCCAAGGGGGTGCTTTCTTCCAATCCCCTCTCATCTCTGTAATTTTCATGACCAAAGTAAACCATCTGTGGCAGTTGTTCTTAACCTTTTGAGACTCGAGGCATCCCTGGAAAAATGCCGGCTTAGCTTTCACTTTTTTCCCCATAGTAAAAAAAAAAAATAAGGGAGTAATTCTTCTGTTGCAGAGAACTCAGACATCAGGGGTGAGAGTGTATTTAACACTTTGGATTCCTATTTGAAGTCTCTGGGTTTATCTTGTGAATCACATTTGCATGCCTAACAGCGAGGCACACTGCAACACTCCTGAAAGGATTTCAAGGTACCCTAGGGTGCTGCAGCCAGTGCTGGGTGAGAATCACTGTAGGCTAAAATCAAACGTGATGGGGGACATCCAAACTTGTACATAGGATGCCAATCTGGATAACAGGGAGCGTCTTAACTCCTGGGCCTATGTAGGATGCCTGGCCTAGATGAAGTTATAGGGCCCACATTCAAAGGAAAGCAAGGTGGGAAGAGACCTCACAGGATTCACAGGTCCAGCCCCCTGCTCAAGGCAGGATTGGCCCCGACTAACCCATCCTAGCCAAGTCCAACCAGCTCTTTAAAATTTCCAGGGATGGAGCTTCCAGTTTCTCTAGATGCCTGTTCCAACGCTCAGTCGCCCTTGTCAGAAAGCTCCTCCTCGGCTCTGACCTCAATTTCCCCTGCTGCAGCTTGGGGCCGTTGCTCCTAGTCCTGTGCCCCACAGCCACAAAGAAAAGCTCATCTCCATCCTCTCTATAGTCACCCTCCAGGGAGGTGAAGACCGCGATCAAATCCCTGCTCAGGCTTCTCTAGGCTAAATAACCATTGCTCTTTCAGCCTGCGCTCATCAGTCTGGCCTTCCCGCCCGTTCTTGAGCTTTACGCAACTGGGTTTGGAATTTACCTGGCTGCTTCTCAGCCTTTCAGCTAAGAGCAAGCACGACTGGGGAGCACTGGTGCTCTGTCTTCCAGGCATGGGATTTGCACGCAAGATACCTGCCTGGCTATGGGAATGTCTGAAGCCCCGGCCTAGGGGGCTGGGAGGGAGGATATGGGCTCAGGGGCAGTTTTATAGCCCCTGGGGTCTTTGAAGATACAATTATTGAGCTTTGTTCAGTGGAATTTGGAACTGAACAGGCACTTGGATAATGCGTGTGTGAGAATGGGCTGTGCGTATATATATGAATGGGCACTTGGATGTGTGTGTGTGTGTGTGTGTGTGTGCGCGCGCGTGTGAGAGAGAGAGAAAGGCACTTGGTGTGTGCGTAACACCCCTACAGACACCAGCATTTTGGAACCACCTGGTATCCCCCTGACAGATGATGCGGGACACGTATCCCACAGGCGCCGTCACATGCGCACACAGCCTTGCCCAGGGGGCTGCCCCGTCTCGCACGAACGCCTGACCCGTGCCCGAGCCACCCCGGGCAGGTGTCGGCTCCAAGCCGGGCTGCAAATACCGGCATGAAACGAAACGCCGCGTCCGCCGGGGCGCAGGACGAGGACGCGGCCACGGCCACGTGGCGGGGGAGCGCAAACTGCACATGGCGCCCGGCGCTTCCGGGTTCCCCCGGAAGTGAGGGCGGCGCGCCGGAAGTTCGAGCGGTCTCCAGGAAGTGACGTGCCACGCCCGCCCGCCCCGCCCCGGTGATGGCGGAAGCGGAGGCTCAGGGGGGCAAGATGAAGCCGTTCGGCGGCGGCGGCGCTGGGCTGGATGCGGAGCGCGGCCGCTTCCCCTACTGCGTCGTATGGACGCCCATCCCCGTGCTCACGTGAGTCAGGTCGCCCGCCCCGGGCCCAAGGGGGGAGGCGCGGTGCACCTTGTAGACCGACCGGGGCAGGCCACGGAGCGCCGGGGTGAGCTCCAGCTTGGGACACGCATACGTATATATGTACACAATTTTGTGTGTGTGTATGTGTATGTACACACACACACACATATCTGTGAGCTCTTGTTCATGAAAGCTTTTGCTGTACATACCTATATATAGATACACGCACACACTTTGGTTGGTCGGTAAGGTGCAAATCTACACTGCCTTTATCTTGGGAATACAATGTGTTGAACCCTTGAAA
Organism: Crocodylus porosus; assembly: GCF_001723895.1. Taxonomy (NCBI): domain Eukaryota; kingdom Metazoa; phylum Chordata; order Crocodylia; family Crocodylidae; genus Crocodylus; species Crocodylus porosus. Next base: position 2,457,413 of record NW_017728940.1, on the reverse strand, counting down.
CCAACTCGACGCACGTTACACACTGACACACGCTCTGATGAGCCTCCAAGTTGCAAGTCCGCCCTGCCTTCGACGTGGAGAACACGAGCCCTGCTCTGCATCCTGGGGCACCCTTGAAAGGCCCTCAGGGCACCCGGTGCCCCAGCCCCCGGAGGCCTGAGCTGCCCGGAGCGGACGCTGCCTCGCTCCTGTGGAAGTGCTCGGTTTAGCTTAAGCCTCTCGAGCAGCCACGAGCTACATGAAAAGAGGCTTTCTTAGCCCAGAGGCAGCGCAGTATCAGGACAGAGATGGTAACGTGGTGGATTATATCTGCTTAAATTTGTACCATAGATGGTACTCAAAAAAGAAAAAAACCTGACCAGCCTGTTTAGAAAGGGTGTAAAGCAGTTGGTTGTTTGGTTCTGCCCAACAAATGACAAGGCGAGCAATGGGAGCTGTGATACAGGCTTAATTGCCCAGTAGCTGCAGCGCTGCGTGTTTGGAGACGTGGGCTCGATGGCGGCTTCAGGTGAGCCAGACATCGCTGGCAGGGTGGGGCAGGGCGCTGCTCCCCTGGGACAGGTGTGGTGCCTGCTGATGAACTTGCTCACCAATTAAAGACTTGTTTTTGCGGGGACCTTGGGGAAATCAGCCAAGGGTACGAAGATGTTGATGCTCTTGGAGTAAAGCATTAAGCTACAGGGATCTAAGGCCACTATACCTGACAGAGCCTCCCTGCCAGTGTGTAAAGATGAAGATTTTACCTTTGATTCGTGCCTCTGGTTGATTTTATTTCAGTCCCTGTTCTGAGAGTTTTTACATAGACAAGCCCCTGCAGAGTAGCTGCTGTGTCTCTACAGAGAGTTCCGGCCAGTTATTCTCAATCCACGAGCCACCTCTGGAGCTTGGCTTGGGCTCAGGACTGGGAATAGTGGGTCTCTGGCATACGAAGAAGACAAGGAAGGTTTGTTTTCATAAGGTGCTCTTGCCTCCACTCGATCTAATGGAAGAACTTCCCAACGCAACGGGTGCTGAGCAACAAAAGACCCTGGGTCCCAAGCCATAGGCACTATTTTAGCTGTAGCTTTTCTTATGAGTAAAACCATCCACTTGCATTGACCCAAACCATGACTTCTTAGGGGTTTTGTGTGAAAAGTGATGGCCTTTGTCACCCCCAGCCAGACTGTATGTACAGCTCCAGGGACCCCCATAGCAGCATCTTATGTTTTATAATGCTTTGAAGCAACTTAAATGATTCTAGGCCACTTTCTGTAAACTGTAACCCCCTCACCTCCCTGCTGACATACAGCAAACCTCTTTGTTCAATACGGTGAAGAGTCCTACCACAACATTTTAACTAGAATTACAGCTATATATAAATAGAATTACAGCCATATATATAACATTTTTACGAGACTGGAAAAAACAATCCAAACGTGACAATCCTTAATGGTGTCCTAACAAGTCCATGTCAAATGAGGACAGCGGAGAGAGGTACTTGGAATACACATAACCCATTCCCAAATAAATCAGTATGTAAAGTGCTGCAACAAAATCATCCCAACCCTAATGAAGTTATTTTTGTTTGCCTGCTAATGGTCTCAGTGGGTGTTGACTGTGCCTGAGCTGAGATGGGGGCTAAAACACCTGCTACATCCCATTTTAGAAATGCGAATGACAGCAACTTAACTTCTCATGAAAGAGGAAAATCTTTGTTATGGTGCTGAGTTTCGTGGTGGTTTTAAAGCTGCCCACCTACTTTCCTTGTAATGTCTATTTATTTGCATAGACTTCCCATACTTCATCTCATCCCAGAGGCCCTGATCTGCCGCATGCCACACACCGAGGCTGCCTGTGTCACTGGCAGCACTCGCGGCACAGGTTGGCCACCCCTGTGGTAGTGAAATGCAAAGAGTAAATGGCATGAATGATGACAAGTAAACTAGATAGTTGTAGTTAAGTCCCAGGTGTGGGAGTTCAGATGCCCCCCCCCCCCCCATTAAACGTGATCTTACCTAGAAGGCGGAGAAGCGATGGAGAAGACTACCACATTGTTTCAGAGAGAGATGGAGAGTGGAGATTTTCTAGGGCTGGAGTGACTGACTTACCAGGGTGTAAATATTTAGCTCTAAACAGTGACTAAGGATGTGGAGGCATAACTCAGCTGTCTTTGAAGGCTGTAAATACCAGGGAGGGAGGAGCCTTTTAAGAAACAAAGGACCCATTTAGGCTAGGGAATATTCTCTTTAGTGGTGGGAGCCCCATTACCTATAACATGTAAAACAGGATTGCAGTAAAAACCAGCCTGTTATCAATAGAAAGGTGGCTTAGGTGATCAAATACATTTTATTTCCAATCTGTAAGGCTTGGTTTGTCTTCAGGATGACTGCCTTTCTAGAACCAGTTTACCCAGAACAAGGAAATGGGGTAGTTTCAGGTAAAAGTGTTAGGGCTCCTTCTTTCTTTGAGAATAATTTGACCCCTGGGACCGTTGTCCTCATAAAAACTCCAGTTAGTCATCACATTAAAAGCCTTGGCGTTGATGCAGAGAACACTTCTGCAGAACAGCCCGTCAGAAGCTCTGTGGGGGTGGATGTCTGGACGTGTTTTCTTCCTGCCTGGACATCTTCAGGGTGCCCCGTGTGCATCTGTAGGACCTTGCCTCTGTTGACAGCTGATTGCCTGTCTGCAGTGAGCTTGTCGTATACTTCTCCTTACGGCCACTCCAGCAGTCCCTTGTTGACTTGTTGCTTTTTTTTCTGTGCATGACTGGGGAGTACATATCTCACCCTGACGATTCTTTTGTTACCTCCATAGATGGCTCTTCCCAATCATTGGCCATATGGGCATCTGTACATCAGCTGGAATCATTCGGGACTTTGCAGGGCCCTACTATGTCTCAGTAAGTAGCTGCTGGTGGGTTTGGTTGATAAAAGAGGTGTTTGAAGTTGGTCTTGTTCTGAGCTGACTGAAGGGTGTGGGAGCTGCTGCTTGTTTTACCCTTCCAAAGTGTATTAAAAGCTTGAAGTAATTGCTATGTACATCTCTGAGGAGCAGGGGGCTGCTGTGTGTTCCAGCATTTCCACTGGCTATCTCCATACTGGATTCAAGGCTGCCTGGAGCTGTGACTCATGCAACCGTATTAGTCACTTTGGTGTTGACTACAGGCTGATGTAGATGAGCTGTGGAGTGGGATAAAAAGAATGGGAAAATTGGGGAAAGGAGGTTTTTAACTCCTAGTGAACCTGGAGAAGCATTAGCTTCCATTAGCAAAGGTTAAGCCAGCATGTTGAACAAAAATGCATGCACTGTGGTGGATTTTTGGTGGAAGAGGATCTAAATTAGGGCAAGTCTCATTGTGATGGAATGGATCATTTACAGCTTCTATGAATATGCGACCATCTCAGCAATTGGAAAGAGGTGTTTGCAAAAGAAGCATAGAGGGGGTATGCAGAATGTACAGGTGAGTCACCAGCACAATATAGGTGTGGCATTAATTGGAAATGCAAACTTCTACGAACAAATAAGCTCTGCTTCCAGATCAAATTAGATAGAGGAAAACGTAGGTTGTCAACTCCACTAAGCAAGCAAGGACTCTGGAAGAGCAGTATGCACTGAATGATCTGGATCTCTTCTTTGCAGGAAGACAACATGGCCTTTGGGAGGCCAGTGAAGTAAGTACTGTTTCTTGTTAAACTGAATGAATTCACATGCAAATATCCTGAATTCACTGAAACCAATATAGGAGTGTGACACAGTTCTTACTGTGGGTGATTGCCTGTTCTCATTCAAAGAAGCAGCTAATATCTCTGCTTCCCAAGGAAGAAGGTGAATTAAATCAGTTCTCTTTTAATATCATAACTTTTGCTTTTAATATGAGACTCTCTATAGATGCGTCTGTTACAACAGTAGTTTTAATAAATTAAAAGCCCCCTTTCAGATTTTGACAGTCTTAAATGCTACAAGTTATTGATATTAGAAGCTGAGTGATAAGCTCTCAGTGCTTACATCTTGCCAATGATTTCACTTTTCAGGCTGCAGATCAAAGTGTGCATGTGTGTGTGGATACGTGCATGTGCACATGGAGGGGGAGGAGGGGTCCTAGGTTCTTTGTTCTATTTATATGTACAAGTATTCTGGATGCAGTTTATATTTTAAATGTGAGAGACCTGGAGTTAATAGTGTTCATGCTGTGTGCACAGCAGTCCCCTTCTGTCTGGGGTGAGCTGGCCTGATGTGGGAGGAGCATCCTGAGACCCATTTAAGCATGTCCTTTTGGACAGAGTAGCTCCTTGGGTTCCCAGAGTCGCATTCATGAAAGAATGGCAGCCTGTCTGCTAACTTCTGCTTCACGCAGCCTTCAAGGAAAGGGAGCAGCAAGGGAATGGAAGGAACAGTGGCTACATCAGGAGTTCTCTTCTCTTCATTCAGGTACTGGAAACTGGATCCAAATAAAGTGTATTCCACGAGTCCCAATGCATGGGACACAGCTGTACATGACGCCTCAGAAGAGTACAAGCACCGAATGGTACGGCTGTGGTGGCCTGAGGTCCAGTCTATGCGCTGCACAGCAAACCATACCCTGGGATAAAAGCTGAGGTTTGCAGTGGGGCAGTGTGCACTTGCTTGCAGGCTAATTCAGGGGCTGATCTCTAGCACTGAGACTTGCCACAGCCAGTTTCCAGCTCTAATGTAGTGTATTTTTCCACTTTGACAACATGTAGCACCTTACAGGCTCAGTGCATCACAGATGAAATCACCAAGTATCACTAAACCTACCATTGAAAATCTTTTCTGGGAAATTAAAAACAGGGCTGTCCTGGATCTGAGTTTCCAGAAGGATGTGTAAAGAGCAGCATTACAGTCTTAGCCATTGGCTTCTGCTGCCTTATTTTCCAAAATGTCTAGGGGACTGACTGAGGCTGAAGGAAGAGGACAAAGCCTTGTTTAGTTCATCGGGAAGCCTTGATTTAATTAGATGCAGCAAAAAAGAATTTGCCTGTTTGTCTTCTTGTGGAAACATTTCCTTGTGATCCTCGCACAAGCCTGCCATTGTTCCTCTCCACTTGTCCATGAAGCGGCCATCTCCAGTCCCTTGAAGGCCAATCCCATTTCTTTTAGAAGGTGGTAATAACTGGGACCAGAGCAGGTGTTTGGCTCTATGTGCAACTATTGATACTTGTGTGTCTGCAGGTTCACACTTGCCTAGGGAAAGCCTTCAGGATGGAGGAGCAGTACATAACTTAGAGGGTTGGGGGAGCTGTTTAGCTCTGTTAAACTCTGACCTAGGGGCTGTAGGAGAATTTTCCCACGGTGGAGAATCTACCATCTTTCAACAGCTGAGAGAGGGGATGGCAAGAGAGGACCTGAAGCAACTGCCATTCTCATTGCATGTCTCTTCTGTTCTAGCACAACCTCTGCTGTGACAATTGCCACTCGCACGTGGCTCTGGCATTAAACCTCATGCGATATGATAACAGCTCTTCCTGGAACATGGTCAAACTTTGCTTCTTTTCCCTTTTGTATGGGAAGTATGTCAGGTGAGCTGGGGACCAAGGGGGCATCCATTTGTTGAAAGGCTTAACCTTTTGCATGCTTAAGAGAATATGAGAAGAATAGTGTAAAGCAACTCCTCCCTCCCTTCCAACACAGTCTCTTGTCTCTCTGGCCCATGGTTCAGGCCACTGCTTGTGCTGTTCATAACTCTGTGACCATGGTTGGCAGTTGGCTTAGTCCAAAGTAGTTGCAAGCTTTTGCTCTTTTGAGTCCTGGATTACAATATATAATTAATTTTGAATTTTGTTGACCTCCCAACTCTTGCCTGTTCAGTTTGCCAGCTTCTTCCTTGGCCCTTTAGCCCCAAGTCTGTTCATCAGCACTCTGCGTGGCTTCTCTCTTCCTAAATGACTCCTGTAACATGTTCCAGGAGACTGAGATCCTCTGCATCCACAGAATATGGAGAGCCAGCCATAGAAGGCAGTCTTCCCGTATGCTTCTCTCTCAACCTGTCTCAGCTGTTGTGAAAGAGTCTTGTACCAGGGGCGTTTGAGTGGGTTCTCTCCCTGTTGCCTTTGGCAAGACAGCCTGAATAAAGAGGCCAGTTATAGCAGCATTTCATTATGTCTTTGTACTGTGGATGCTTGTACACTAAGGTCTCATCCAAGATTGCCATCTCCATTTGTAAAGCCACGAAATAGTCAGGCAGAGCTAACCTGTGACCCAGATTTGAACTGACAGCAGAGAGGAGTGACTGCCCAGTTGCCTGTGCACTGCTATCAAGTCTTAACCTGATGAATAGAACATCCCTATTGCAGTGTTGGTGCCAGTGGGGTGATGAGTAGCAGAACAGAATGGTTCAGCGATCCCCATATGTTTCTCCCTTGCTGTCCCTTGCCATCTGCTCCCCTTTTTAATCATTTCTCTCTCTCTCTTGCAGCATAGGGGGATTTGTGAAGACGTGGCTTCCCTTTGTCCTCTTCTTGGGGGCAATCCTGACAGTCGCTTTAACCCTTCACTTGCGGTGATGGGTCCCGTGATCTTCCCTTCCCCTTGGTGCCCAGAGGAGGAACCGTGGCTGCTCAGTCCAGCAAGGTGGAGACACAGGACTCTGGGAATTACTTGAAAGAGCAAGTGGTCACGTCACCCCGTAGTAACGGCTCTCATCTTTGTTTCCTGGGCCTGGCTTCTTTCCCTCTGTTTTTGTTCTGTCATCAGTGTCTCCTGGTGTTTGGGGTCCTGGAGCCTCCTGCTCACCCTCTGTAGATGGGATGGTGGGAGTATGGGCTTTGATTTCAGCACAGGGCAATATTGCAAGGGCTAAACCTGCCCCTCAGTATCAGAGCACAAACAGATCCTCCTTGTAAGGTTCTCTCTGACCCAGGGCTGCTCCTCCCACAGCTGTTCCTTCTCAGCAGATGTCACCATCCAATGCTTCTTGCCTCTTGCGCTTCTCAAGCTTGGTGCAAGTTCTTAAACTCAGAGCAGAGGCAGGGAAGGATTCCCCAACTGAAGAAGCCTCCCATGGCACATTTCAAAATGGAGATGCAAGTTAGTCATGGCCCAGTGTCCTAGTGGGGTATATATTGCCGCTGTGCTTGTGGACAACCTCCCAGTACCTGCTAGTGAAACAGGCTGGTGGGGAAAAAGCGCTTCCCTTTCAGCATATTGCTATTGCAGGGCAAGCAACTCCTGGCAACTTCAGGCTGAGGGGAGCTGCATGGATGTGCACATTGGGCTGTGCAGCATCTCTGGCTTGGAGCAGTTCGTGCACTTCAATTGCATGTTGCAGAGATCGGAATCTGCTGTTGCTTTACTGGCCTAGTGCCTCAGAAAGCACAGTTCTTGGGCCCCTTCCTGTGCTTTGTCTTTCTCCAGTTGCAGCACTGTTTTCCCAAAGCTGCTTCCTTCTCTGACATCCCTCACACTTGTTCAGCCAAGCCTAGCAGGAGCCCAGATGATGTGGCAACTGCAGAAGGGTTTGGATGGGGCAGAAGCCTTGTGTGTAGGCTTTTGAAAGCATCCCTGTTCTGACGGGCAAGTACATGTGCTGTCAGCTTTCTGGTGAATGGGAAATATTGAGACTGCTCAAAGTACTTGGAAGACCCAAATTCCTTTAAAGCAGTGTACCCCTCCATTCACATTTGGGCCTTGGAATGGGAGACTGCCCCTGAGCCAGGGGTGGCAGCAGCCTTCTGACAGCCAGTCTCAGGTTATTACGCAGGACATCAGTTGGCTGCGGGGTAGTTTCATTGTCCTGCCCCAAGGAGGCAGGGGCGTCAATAGAAAAGCAATAGAGAGCAACTTGTGGGGTTTTTTTTTTTTTACCAGTGCCGGAATGTGACTGCCACTGGAGATGCCAGCTTGGCAGCTGAGACCTCTACTAATGCCTTGGAGCAGAGATGGTGTGAGTAGCTGTGGGGCAGTTGTCTGCTAGATGCTGGTCAGGGAATGGGCGTCAGTTCGAAAGTGGAAGTGGCATCTCCAGCAGGAGAGAGAACAGTCCAATGCCCTTATCTGCTCATTTTGTAAAGTCCCGTGCCGAGGGGCCCATCTAGCTGGCCAGTGGTGCTGGCTGGCTTCTACGGTATGGCAGCTTGTCTGCGGTGAACCTGGGCAAGCTCAGCTGTTGGATTGCAGGGCAGGGGTTAGCTTTTTTTTTCAAGTCTGATGCTTCTAAGAAGTGGGTTTCACCCCCAGGTACCTGTTATGGCCAAAAACCAACATGCCATGCTCACAGCCAAAACCAATGCTCTATGCTCACAGTGGCACATCTCCTTCATGGCTTCCCTTCCTTCTTGAAGTCCATACTGAACCCAGCTTTGCAAATGGAGCATGCTTTTCTCCCACTCACTGTCTCCTGCACTCTAGCTTCCATCAGAAAGGGGGACCTCTCTCTGGATTGTCACCTCCTACTTGGTCACTTCTAATCACGCTTAAACCATCTCTCTTTGGTATCCAGTTGTTTTTTCATCAGCCAAACACTTTCCTTTCCGGAGTCTTATACAAACTGCATTGTCTTTTCCCTACACCTGGAACAGAAAGAGTCTTCTCAGTATCTCCCTTGCATTCAGTCATTTCAAGCATGAGTGGAGAGCAGGCCGAAGGATGCTGATAAATAAGCTCTAGGCTGATTAGATATCAAAGGTCTTACATCAAAGAGAACCTTACAATGAGAGCATGGTGTTTTATCAAGTTACCCTGTGCCGCTTCACTTACTACCCAGCAGGCCTGCTACTTAATAGTGACATGATAGACCTGGCCAATTGAATAGGAAAGGGTCTTCGCTCTGCTTTCTCTCTGTCCCTCTTTCTCTCTCTCCCTTTCTTTTTTAAAATCTTACTTCTGGCAAGAATCCGACTGGGCAAGGCTTAAAAATTCCTGGACTTGGAGCTAAAAGCCAGCCCGCTTCTCGCAATAATAACAGCCCCCAGCACGCTTGGATCTATCGCTTACAAGTGGATTCAAAGCACTTCACCGATAAGCTGTGCAAGTGTTGCCAAAGTTGAGGTGTTTAATGCTGTCAGTGACTGAAGTCCAGAGCAAATCTACAGGCAAAACCTTGCTTGCTCTTGGGTTTTCTGAACTTGCATTAATTGCCAACCCTCCTCCCTTGTGATAGAACCAGAGGATTGTAGGAGCCAAAGTGAGAATTGCCTAACGCAGTAGGCTGTCCAGTCCCTTTGGGTTACAGCGAAAAAGCAGCGCTCTGACCGTTGGGACCACTGCTTTGGTTGAGTTCTTGTCAAATATCCAACCAGCTTGCCCTGGGCACCTGGCGGTCAGTGCCACGGCCCACTTGAGCACAGGGCACCTCAGGGGAGTGCAGAGGGAAGCCATGGCTGATTCTAGGAAGAAGATCCTATGCAGGCAGCTAAAATGTCCTGCGCAGGTGTGTGCACAGGCAGGAGGAGAGTTGAAGGTGCAGGATCTGCAGGGAGGCCATGAGTAGGAAGTCAGGGTTGTGGGGGGGCTCCATCTCTACAAGCAATATGCAGGCCATCATGCTCCAGTAGGAGCTGGGAGCTAGGCCAGGGAACGGGTGCAGGGGGTTTATCACGGTAGGCACCCGGACGTGGTTGTTAGCATATGCAGGTCCTAGACCAGCTAACGGCTTTTATGTTTACATGGCGAAGCTGAAGCTACCAAGTGTGGCTTGGCTGACGTGGAGCGATGGTCTTCTACCTGCTGCTTCCCTCACCTCGCCAATGCAGTGCATGGCACCCCTTTTGAAGCAGCCCCCATCAAGCACAGCACCCAGAAAGGGTTGCCCTCGTTCCACATACATGCCTTAAAGGCGCATCTCTCCATCCGAGTTGGCCCATGTCCCTCCCCCTTGCCCTCCTCAGCAGTTCTGCTGCAGAGCTCCATGGCTTTGCCTCTGTTCTTTGGCAGCGGCTAGCCTGGAGCGTCCTTGTCCTCGTCCGTGTCCTCTGTTCTCACATTCTCCATGGGACATTGCGTGGCTTTATACGTATCGCTTTTGCCGCTGTGATCTCGTGAACCTGAGGTGGGGAAATAAACTTGTTTCTGTCTCTGTCTCCAACCACCGGCTCCTGCCTTGTTCAGTCTTGGCTTCTGCTGTCAGCTGCCAGTGAGGAGAGAGTTTTATTCCCCATGTCCAGGTAAGGTAGAGAGTGTGTGTGTGTCTTTGCCACCCCCTCCCCCCCCGCCCCCCAAACACACACAAGCACCTGGGAGCCTGTCCTGGCTCCAATAGCGTGCTGGGGAGCTGGGTACAGCAAGGTTGAAATGAGGCATAAATGGGGGCTTGGCTGGCACAGATCCGGGTTAAAGCTCCAGGCTGCCAGGCGCTGGGGGCCATCTATGTTGTAGGTCCCTGTGACTGGGTCCCCCTGTAGTAATGGGTACCATAACACCCCTGGTGTAGTCCACACAGGTCCCTAAGCAGCATAAAATGTCCAAAGGCCTTTGTTATATTTTAGGAAGGAAGGCTGCTCCTGCAGCCGTCCGCCATCCCCCCTGCCTGCTGTTACCACCCAACAGCCCTGCATTGCTCATCGTGGAGATCAGTGGCACAGATGCATCAGCAGACCTGCCTGGCTGGGATCGAGCAAAGAGCTGAGCAGACCTCCCAGGAGGCGTATGCTGCCCTTTAGAAGATAAGCCCCCTCCTGCCTGGGCAGGTTTAGCCCACTCGGCTGGGAATAGCTCCCTTTGCATTGCTTAATTCTTCAGAGTCCCTGTTTCCCCAGGTTTGTGGGAGACTCCAGTTTCTTCTGTCCCCTGTACAGAGCCTCTGCTCCACGCTTCTGTGACCCTGGGCAAGTCCCTTAACTTCTCTGTGCCATCTGTTAAATGGCAGTGCCAGTGCCTGCCTCCCTTGCAGGATTGTGTGGGTTAGCCCCTTTATAAGCGATGGTCTGGAGCACTGCAGAGAAGAGCCGTGTTCAAAAGAAGCCTATAAATGAGTAGGCTGTTGCCTATTTGTCCCTGATGCTTGGAGGTGAATTTTAGTCACAGTTGGCCTGGGAGGGATGTCAGCCTGCAGTCGGTCCCGTGTCTAGATGATGATGGTAATGACTGGGCAGCCATAAAAGGCCAAAAACCAGCCTTCTGCAGGCATTTGCCTTTGGGCACATCCTAAATCCCCAGAGTGGTGTTGGACGGGTTTGTGGCATCATCTGAACCCCAAAGGGGACCTCATTATCTTTGCAACTGAAATACATGGCTCTGCGCCGTTGCGTGTTTCAGAATCGCGAACACGTGCGTGATCCTGGGTGGTAGACGCAACAGATGCTATTAACAGAGCCAGCCCGCCCCTCGGGTTTGTACTTGAGAAATGCATGTTCCCCCGTGAGCTTTCCTTCTGGTTCAGAGCGCAAACGAGTGTTTTTGACATTTCCAGGGAAACGGATGCTCCAAACAAAGTTTAGAGAATTTTCCATTTGGAATTTTGAAAGGTCCTTTAAGCGTTCACTCATCACGTCTGGTTTTTCCCCATGTTGTTCCCTGCCAAAAAAAATAGGAAAAGTGCTTGTTTGTTTAGTTTTTGCTGTGCCCCTCCTGGCATGGCAGGGAACAAGGCAAAAGTCATAAAAAAACAGTATAAAAAAGAAGAAAAATTTCCTACAAGGTCAAAGTGAAATTGCAAATTTCTAAAATGATAATTTTCCAGCCTATGCATTAGGATTGTTGCATGGGAGACGTTGATTCCCCCTCCAAAAAAAATCCCCCAAACTATTGTGACCCGCTGCAGCTATTAGCATAGCTACTATTGGACTAGAAGTAATGGGATTTAAAGTCCGGACCGGCTTGTTTGGACTGCGGTGCCCGAAGGACAGGTGTAACTGGCCAATTTAGTATGTGCTAAAATAGCTGCAATCCATCATTGCAGTGTCAGTCCTAGGACCGTGACTGATGCTCATGTGGTTTTGTGGACAATCCTGGTGTCTGGATACCGTGATATGGACTGTGTTATTGAGAGGGGAGGGAGAAAATGGGGGACATGGAAATGTGTGGGGCTAATGCTCTGGGTTTGATTTCTCTCACTTGAAAGTTGCCTCCATGCTGGGATGTCAGGTGGGTCCTGGTTGCACTCGGGGCTCTTCCTCTGCTCTTGACGGCTGCCTGAGATGAATTCATCAGGCTGACCATCAGCAGCAGAGGGGCTCGAGCTCCCCCCCCCAAAAGCTGCTTGATGAGGGTTTAATTTGTAAAGGGAGCAGCTACAAAAGACTCTTTGAGGAAAGGGCCAGATTCTTGGTCTCCCAAAGGTGCCTTGCTGTGGGCAGAGGGGCACAGCAGGGTCTCGGGGGATGCGAGATCACAGTTATAAAGGGTTGAGACTGTCTGTCTGTAGGTGAAGCCCTGAGGCCAATGGATCTGAACATCTCCCTCGTGCAGGTTTCCAGGTAAGAGTGACCCTAAACAATTCCTGACCTTTTGTAGATGCAGGCTCTGGAGTCCTTGCTGCCGTCGAATTACCGATGGGGAATTCAGGTTTCCTCCGTGCATCTCGAGCTTAACTGCATCAGCAGGAGTGCGGAGGTTTTGCTGCTCACCCTGGGAACCTCTCTATTGATTCAGTTCGCTTTGATCTTCCTTTTCTCCAGGAGGCTCCTGTGCTACGAGGCTGCGGCTGCTGGAGCTGCAGCCCTGGGGCCCCCTGCTCTTACTGCAGCGCTGACGGGAGTTTTTGTGCCACCAGAGTTGCATCCAGCTCTCCTGCATGCAAAAGCTTTGTCAGCAAGAGCTGCCTTCTGCCAGCCAAGCTGCGTCCACACCAGGGGCCGAGCTGTGCCGACACAGATGGGCTGGCAGGGCTTTGTAATGGAGACGGGGCTTGGCTGGCTGGCGCCAGGCGAGAAGGAAGAATGTGTTGGGAGGGGAAGGCTTTGTTTTGGTGCGGGGCTGCTGGGTGAACGGCTAGGAGGGTCCGTCAAGGAGACGTTGGCACAAGGCCGCGCTGGTGATAGCGCCAGCTCTTATCAGCCCTCCATAGGGTCTTCCTGGGGAAGCAGCCCCCCGAGACCTGAATGCCTACTGTTTCAAACCTGGCCTCGATTCTCATTTAAAAGGAAGCATCCAGACTTCCTTTATCATAAAGAGTAAAAGAAAGGCACGTGCCCGATTCCTTTGTCCTTGGCCTTTCATCGGTGACCGGGGCCAATGAGGCCTCACGTGCCTGCAGGCCATTGGGCTTGGGTATGTCTGTCTGAATCCTGCTGCCCCCTGCGCAGGCAGGGAACGAACGGGAGCAGAGGGAGATGACGTCCCCGGTGCTAGCTGATTGCTCTGTGAAGGGCGGCGTTGACTGCAGAGCCAGGTCCTGACCTGTCCCGGGCTGTGACCGTGGCCCTGGGAGACCTCTGGGCATCTCGGTCCCTACTGGGAGCAGAATACAGCTTTGACGTGGCGCACAGGCGAGCGATGGCAGCGTGCAGGGGACCGATGGCGGCTGCAATGACTCGTTCCAGCTGGAGCCCAGCGTGCGGCCAGCCTGCTGCTTCCCTGAAAGGTAACGCGCTATTCGAACAGTACCGAACGCCTGCACACCGGTGCCTTTACCAGTCGCCCTGGCGTTCGTGGAGCTGCCACAGCCTCCGGCCTGCTGCTGCCTGCGGCCCTCGCACCCAGCCTCAGCTGAAACGAGGCCCGCGTGCCTGGTGTCTCAGGCCCAACCCACGCTTGCACGTGGCTGTCCGGACGTTAACCTTCAACCCAGGGTGCGTGCCCGCAGTCCCCGTTCCCGGGCTCCAATAACCTGCAGGCTCGGGTCCCCCCCTGGCTTCCTAGCAGAGGGTTGCTGGGATTTGCTGCTGCCAAGGAGAGCCCTGACAATCCCCACGTGAATTAACATTCCTGGTGGAAAGCCAATGTCTTTCCCGGACGGGGAGGAACAAAACCGGCCCAGCAGGAGGGGCTGTGAAGGGGGGGGGGCTGTGCCTACCACTGGTCAGGAGCAGAGCTGGGAGCCTGGCTTTGAAGTGGGGTCATTTTGTCACAGCTGGATGGAGGGGGGTGCCTCTCTCATCCTGTTAGCGGGCCTCGCATCAAAGGGCTCCCCGGTGAATGATATCAAATTGCACTTAAGCATTTACACATTAAGAGCTTTTGAAATGACAGCAGCCGTGTCTGGGCCCTGGTGCCTGCCCGGCTGCAGCCTCTTGAAATGTGCAGCCACCGAAGAGCCCAGCGGTGTTCCCAGGGCGGGGAGTGGAGGGTGGTGGGGCAGGCTTCATCCCTGATGCAAAGGAAGGTAGGAGAGCTGCAAGGTCCCCCTCACCCCTGCTTGGGCACACATGCCCCCCACAATCCCAGGCCTCTGTTCCCAGCAAGTGTGTGTGTGGGGGGGGGTCCCACGCTGTCCCAGCACCGGGGAGGATGCCAGAATCGGCACGTCAAAGTGAGAACGGAGCGGGTAGGGGGAGCCTGGCCGGGCAAAATGGCCCTGAAACGGGCACAGTGCCGGGGAAGCCCACTGAATACTCGCTCGGGGCCTGCAAAGCAAAGCGGCCCCCGACCTTTTATAGCTCCTCGCTGGGGTGTGCGGCTCAGCCCGGGTACCAGAGCACCAGCATCCTTTCCTGCAGCGCCTGCCTAACCCGGCGGCTCCTCTCCCGGGCCCTCGCCCGCGTAGAGACGCGGCTGGGCCCGCTCAAGCAGCCCCGCCGGCTCCGGCGGACGAGAGTGCGGCTTTGCCCCTAGAAACGCTCCGCCGGCCGCTCTCCCCGCAGGTTCGTGCCTGGGTGCAAATGAATTCCTCCTGCTGGGATATAACGTAAGCCATCGCCTGCCCTCCGCCCTGGCACCTCTCCCTGTCCTCGCGGGGGTGATAACCACCCCCTTAATCTTGGCAGCCCCGGCTCCCTTGTAGCGGGGTCAGGCCGTGCCTCCCAGAAGACTCTCAAGTCCTAGGCTGCAAAGGGGCTTTCGCCACTTGCAAGGAGCAAGTGCAGGGTCCTCGATCTGGCCCCCAAGGTGATCCCTCGGGGACATGCTGCGGCCTGGCCCGGCGGAGAGCAGGCGGGGAGGAGAGAGCTGAGGGGTGGGGGGAGCGGAGCAGGGCTCTGGCCTGGAGCCTGCTCTGCCATCAGCCTGCCCATGCCCCGCTCGCTTGGCACCAGCCTCAGGGGGCACGCCTTGCCACCTTGGCTTGGGCCTTTGCTTCTACACTCCCCCCCACTTGTTTCCCCCTTTTGTCCAGGACGAGGGATGAGGCCGGGAGCTGTGGCCCGTGCCCTCCCGCCTGGGCCCCGCACGCGGGTGAGCCTCCCCCGTCGCTGACCCTGCGGGGACCTTCAGTGCTTTGAAAACTGAAAATGCCGTTCGCCGCCCCGCGCCTGAGAGATCAAAGCAGTCTCCGCTCATCCACTAACGGGCCAGGCCGGACCCTTCCGTGCTGTGTCATAAACCCATGGCCCCGGGGACGGGACTGCTCGGGGGCTAGCCTGCCCGGCGGGAATCCGGTTTGGGACTGGGCGCTACCCCCGGCAGAGCTGGTTCTGCCCAGGGGGCTGGGCGCGTCTCCCCCGTCTCGGCCTGTGGGCTCGGCACGCGGGGTCGGGGTCGGGGCCGAGCCGTGGCCATGCGGGAACTTCCTAGACGTGGCGCCGGGGCCGCGCTGCTGGGGATGAGCCCTGTCCCGGGCCGTGCCGAGGTCCCCAGTGCCTCTGTCCCCCCGTTTCTGCGCTCGTCTTTCGTCCTCGGCTCGAGATTCCGGTTTTCTGGAGCGGGCCCGGGGCCGACAAACTAGCACGGGGCAGGGGAGGAGGGGAAGAGGCAGCCTGGTCTGCACGTGGGCCTGGGAGCGCGCGTGCTTGGCCCACGGAGGGGAGCAGCTCCTGGCTCTTCGGTGCCCCGCCGCTTGAGCCGGGCTAAAGCCCCGAGGCGCCCGCTCCTGCGGCCTCTGCGCCCCGGCTCTGGCTTCCGGATCACCCGGGCCGCTCGCCGGGCTGATGAGGCGTTTTTTGGATGGGACAGAGGAACTGTGTGTGTGTGTGTGTGTGTACACACGTGTGTCTATGTGAAGCTGAAGTAGGCAAAGCTTGGTGTCACAATAGTGTGCAGCTTTCTGTGCCAGCGCGTGGTTGTTGCAGTGTCTGTGTATTTGTGCATCTGCGTGTGGTTCGCGTGTGCACATCTGCCACGTGGGGGTCTGTATGAGAGAGCTGTTTGCCCTCGTGAGACGTGTCGTGGGCTTGCCTCCGCGTGGGTGTGTGCGCATGTGTGTGTCCTGGCTCCTCTCTATGTGCGCACTTGTGCGTGTCCTGGGGTTCTGCGTGTGTGTGAGTACACATTTGTGTGCACATCCTGGGTTCCTTGTGTGTGCGCACGTGTGCGTGCCTGGGTCCTAGGTGTGTGCACGTGTGTCCTGGAGCTGTGTGCGTGCGCGCACGCATGTCTTGGCTTCCGTGCGGGTATCTAAGTTGGGGCGTGTCCGCGCCCCGAGCTCCCTGGGTGCGGGCGCACGCGTTTGCACACCCGGGGCTGCCCG
>NW_017728940.1:2424528-2440878 GCF_001723895.1 Crocodylus porosus | reverse complement strand
GAGGTGCTCTGGGGGTGCTGCCGCGCCCCAGGGTGGCGCGACGTCCTCTGAGGGGTGGCGCGAGGTGCTCTGGGGGTGCTGCCGCACCCCAGGGTGGCATGAGGTCCTCTGGGGGGTGCCGCGAGAGGTTGCTGCACAATACTTGCAGTGTTCGCTGGGCAGATGCCTACCCGCGAGTCGCAAGGTAAAACGGAGATTTCCCGCAGGAATCCTGGGCGTCGCAGGCCTCCTGACCTGCTGCCATCTTCTCTTTGCTACAGGGAAAATTGCCCTGGTTTGCGTTTTGTTCCGTAGTGGAGGAACAAGCGCGAGCTCGGCGCTGGCATTTTCCGCGGGAGCCTGGGCTGTGACCAAAGGGACCTTGCCTCTACAGAGGCTGGGAGCCCGCGGGCTGGACGGGTGCCTGTCTGGGATGGGCGAGGGGGGATCGGCCTTCCTGACCTCCCGTCTCGCCTTCTCGTGCCGGCTCTTGCTTGGGGAGGGGGCGGCGGGGGTGTAAATGCTGTTGGTTTTGACCCTGTGCATAACCAGCCTGGGGAGCTCCCGGCTGCTGGAGCAAAGCGAAGCAAAGGGCTCCGCGCTCCCCCAGGGGGTTCTGGGCCTAGGGGCATAAGGACCCTGCCCGCATCACCCTGCTGCCTGGAGCAGGGCAGCCCGTGCAGAAGGGCTCCTAAAGTCTCAGGCACGAGGCAGCTCCTTTCCTTGGGTGTTTCGGAGCAAAGCTCCGGCTTGCAGCTGCATCCGTTCTGCAGACGAACGCCTTGCCAGGGTCGTCTGACCCCTGTACTCCTTCCTGCCAGGGCAGGGGGTCGGACTCGATGATCTGCTCAGGGCCCTTCCGACCCTAGAAACTATGAAACTATGAAGCTGTGCAGCTTCTCATCCTGCCGGAGCCCCCAGAAGGCCGGCACCTCGCTCCTGGGTCTAACCGCTCACTGCAGTGGCATCCAGCGTGTGACACAGCTGCATGTCCCCATGCACTGCTGGGTGGGACTCCGGGCCTTTCTGGTTCTGCCGCCTTCAGAGCCTGGCCCTGGGTGACCCCTTGAGTGAACTCCCGACAGGTGCGCTGAAGTTTGAGGCACGTGGGTGCTGATGGAAGAGGAGTTGGAGCTGCCGGGGAAGGCGTTGGCATCACCCAGCTGTGGCGAAGACCCTCCCTGGGGTCTCTCCAGCTTGGGAAGCTCCTGCAGCTCATCCACACACCCACGGCTGCAGCCTGCCCGCTCGCAGGAATAGGCTGCTTTGGCAGCCCTGATTTCCTTCCTGCAGGAATCGAGGAGACTGGTCTCCCATCATGTGTAAGCTTTCGGGATTTCTCTCTCTCACCCATGGCTGCAAATGCTCAGCTGCTCCCGGATTGCACGGCGGAGCTCTCGCCTGGGGCAGACGAGGGTGACGGCCCCAGGAGCCTGTCCCGCCACGCAGGACCTGATACTGATGACTCGGTCTCTGAATGGGAAGCCCCTTGGACTTGGCCTGTCCTGCTCATGAGGCATGTAGAGGAGAGGGTCTGCAGAGACGCGGAGAGCTCCAAAGAGCTCTGCTTACAGGCCTGACGCGAGTGCAATTGTGTCTCCTCGTTTCGTAGTTTCTAGGCTCGGAAGGGACCTGAACAGATCATCAGGTCTGACCCCTGCACTGAGCAGGACCGAGTGCTGGGATCACAATAACCACGAGGAGCGTGGAGAAGGGTGGGTGCTGTAGGGGGAGAGCGTTGATCCCAATATCTCTAGAGCGATCCATGCCCTCCTCAGTGCCTCCCTGAGATCCTCCATCGTTGGGTTAGAGATCACTGCCCCGCAGCACAGCTGCAGCCCAGGCCCAGCAATGCCAGGCTTCTCCAGGACCCGACGGAGCCTGCTTGGGCGGGGATGACTTGGAGCTGGGTGGGAAAGGAGGCCCTTGCTCCCGGGGGCCAAAGCCGTGTGGGCTTCACGGGATGCTCACCGTGTGCCTGCTCCTTTCTCCCCCAGGATTGCGACGGTGGAGACGGGGGCCTTCTCCGTCCTCCCCAGCCTGCGCTCCCTGGACCTGAGCAACAACCGCCTGGCCGCCGTCCACCCCGACGCCTTCGGCGCGGGCAACAGCTCCTTGTGGGCGCTGAACCTGAGCCGCGCGCTCCACAACGCCTCGGCCCTCCCGCCCCTGGCAGCCGCCATCGCCCGGGGTGGCTTCCGCAACCTCTCCAGGCTGGAGCTGGCCAGCAACGGCATCGTCTACCTGCCCCCGGGCCTGTTCTCTGGCCTCGCCGGCCTGCGGCACCTGGACCTGAGGAACAACTCGCTGGTGGACATCAAGAGCACCACCTTCGCCGGCCTGGACCTGGAGCGCCTGGACCTGACTGCCAATGCCCTCAAGACCCTGCGGGCCGAGGCGCTGGCGGAGCTGGGCCGGCAGCCGCGGCTCCAGCTCTTCCTGCGGGACAACCCGTTCGTGTGCAGCTGCGACATCGAGGACCTGGCGGGTTGGCTGAACCGCAGCCGCCAGGCAGCCGACGCCGAGCAGCTGACCTGTGCCTTCCCCCAGGCTCTCCAGAACACCTCGCTGCTGGCGCTGGCCGGGGCCCAGCTGGGCTGCCACTCCAGCCCGCACGGCGAGCGTGCCCTGCAGACCTCCTACGCCCTGCTGGGCGCGGTGCTGGGCCTCCTCGGCGTGGCCTTCCTCTTCGTGCTCTACCTCAACCGCCGCGGCCTCAAGGGCTGGGTGAGCGGCACGCGGGGCGCCTGCCGCAGCCTGCTCGAGGAGCGCCGCTATCGCTACGAGATGCGCGCCGAGTCCCGTGCCGCCCGGGTCTCCGCCCTGGCCATGTGAGCCTGGGCATCTCGGCAGGACTGCGCTGGGGCCCTCGCCGGCCTGGCCAAGCCCTGCCCGTCTCCTGCAGTGGTTCGCAGACGCCTCGGTCCCTTTGGCACATGCTTCCCGTGCCTACGGGGCCTTCCTCGCAGCCCAGCACCAGCCCCGGGGGACCCTGGCTGGGCCAGCCCCGGGGCTCCCTTCTGACGCAGCTGTACCCGGGCAAGGGAGGCAAGGACGATCCTACTGGAGCGGGCTGCCCGGCTCAGAGGAAGGCCCGGGGCGGTTTCGTCCACAGCCGAGATGTGCAAGACGGGCCTGGAGCATGAGGGGCGGGTCCAGCCCCCGGCTGGGAACAGCTGATTCCCAGCGGCTGCAGCCCCTGGCCGGAGGGACCCTACTTCAGTGGGAAGGGGCGGAGGGCATTTTAGGGTGTTTTACTGTTGCTATAAATGGGGGGTTTGATTTCTTCTCGGCACAATAACCTGCCCCCAGGCTCGGTCTCTGGCTGACGACCTGGGCGAAGTGAGAGGTGGGCGGCAGGGGGCACCGAGGCCCCTGAGCGCTGCCCCACGGGCTGCCGGTGCTGGGCCCCAAAGCGGCTGCTTGCCTGCAGCCGGCGGGTCGGGTGACAACGACGGGCTCCTGCCTCTTGTCGCCCAACGCGAACAATAAAGAGTTGCTCGAATGGCGCCTGGCACGTGTGGGGTGACGTGTCTCCGGCCCCGATGCAGCATGGCAGGGGAGGGGGGCAAGCAGAAGAGGCTGGCAGGCGCTTCATGGGGATGACGTGCCAGAGCAGCTAGGGGAAGAGAGGCCCCTTCTCCCTGCCTGTGGTCTCCCCTAGAGAAAGCGCTTGCCCCACAGATGCTCGGTCTATCAAAACGCAGTGGGGGCGAGCGCTTGAAGGCTGCCAACCCGCTATTTGGGGCAGGGGGACTTTGTTCTTCCAGGGAGCGTCCAGAAACAAAGGAGGACGGGCCCGTCAAGGGAGCACTGGTCCCCGGGGGAAGGGGCAGGGGACATACCTGCATCCCTCGCTGCCCGCTGGGATCCCTCCTTGCGCCAGCCTGGCCCATCCGAGCAGCCCCGGTCCCGCTGCTGGCGGGGCTGTTTCGCCGTAGCAGGTCAGCCCTGTCCCAGGCAAGCGCTGCTCTCACCTGCTCCTATTGACTTTGTGACCGAGCCTCTCGATGTGCCCGAAAACATCCCTCGGCGCGCTGCACCCCAGCTGCATGCAGCTGCGACCGCCGGAAGGCCCCTTGGTCATCCTGTCCCCCCCGGGACCCCAGCCCTGGCTCCCAGTGCCCTGGGGTGTTGCCACTTCCCGGTCCTGCCTGGCGTCTCCGTTGGTGCTGGGGCAGGAAGGGGCGCAGAGGAACAGATGCCCGACAGAGCCGGGTGCGAGCATCTCCCTGGCTTGCAAAACCCAGAGCGCTCATGGCAGCTCGAGGGCACCCCCTTGTGCCCACCAGGCCAAAACACCAGGGGAGCAAGCCCCCACCCCCAAACTCCTGCCCCTCTTGGGGACTCTGCATGGTAGCTTGCTCCTGCCTCGAACAGCTGAAATCCTGGCCCCGGGGGCAGAGTCTTACCCTGCAGAGCCCGAGCCCAGCAGCGGGTCTCTTTCCTTTGACACGGGAAAGAAGAAAGTGAGATGGGGCTGAGAGGGGGAGAAAACCCCAAATAATAAGGCTTTGAACTGATGCAAGTGAGGCGTGGGTGCCCCTCTCGCGTGTAGCGTCACCCCTGTTAAGCCCACGCTGTGACCCCCCTGGGGCCGTCTCCCAGGGCAGCCCTGGCTCGTATGGGGTGCGAAGCCAGCTGCCCCGGTGCCCCCTGTGCCAGGCGCTGCAGACCCCCAGACGCTCTCCGGGCCAGGCCAGGCCCGGCCAGTCCGGTCCGGCGAGCCGCTCGCCTCCAGGCCCTGGTTTCCCGCCGGCTGCGTGGGGTGGGGCGGTGTTTCCTCCCCCCTGCGGTTGACTCAGCCTTAGGTCTCCCTGAGGTTGCTTCTGTGCAGCTCTGCAAACGCGCAGGGGCGACGGCAGGCAACGGCAGGCAGCTCCGGCACGCTGCAGGAGGAAGAAGGGGTCCCCGGGGCCTCGCCTGCAGGGACCCGGCAGGACAGGTAACTCCGCCTCGGCCGCACCTCCCCGAGCTCCGCCTGTTGCGGAGGTGGGGGGCACCCAGCCCGCAGCGCCTGGCCCCGGGGGGCCAGAGGCTGGGCTGGGCAAGGGCGCAGCGAATCCGCCCCGCCGGCCCCTCGGGGAATCTCCTGGCGAAGGCTGAGCTGCAGCTCCCGCCGGGCAGGAGTGGGGCGAAAGGGCAGGCCCTGCCCCGGTCCCCGGGCCTCGCCCACGCTCTTGCTCCCTGGGCCTGGGGGCACCAGGTCTGACGTGGGAGGTGGATTCGAGTCTCCCCGCTCCGCACCACGGGCCTGGGAGCCGGTCCCTTGGTGCCGGACTTGTGGCGCCAGCCGGGGGGTCTGGATGGGGAACCGGGGGCTCCGGGACCCGGCTGCTGTGCTGCACCCCAGAGGTGGCTGCATCTTAGTGCTGGGGCT
Organism: Crocodylus porosus; assembly: GCF_001723895.1. NCBI lineage: Eukaryota > Metazoa > Chordata > Crocodylia > Crocodylidae > Crocodylus > Crocodylus porosus. The sequence continues at coordinate 2,435,519 of NW_017728940.1, read as the reverse complement.
TAAGAGGGGCCGAGTAGGCCAGCGAAGGGCTGTCGCTGCCCTGGTTCCTCGTGTCTTCGGGTCGGGGCTCGCCCGGGCACTGCTGGAAGGGGCGGGGGGGGCGCTTCTGGGTCCGTGGGCTCCTTCCGTTCGATGACCGAGATGTTTGGGCGGAGGAGCAGCACCCCGGCCCCCGCGTCTGGAGGGGACGAGCGAACCGCAGCCGGCGCCTCTCCGGGGCCTCGTAAACAGGATGCCGCCTGCGGCAGATAGCGCTCCGGGCCCGGGGCAGGGGAGATGCTGGGAGCCTGTGAAATGCAGCTGCCTCTGGGGTGGTGGGCCTGGCTCGCACGCCCTCTGCCCTGCAGCCCAGCTGGAGAGCTTAGCACTGCCAGCTGCCTGCCTGGCCCTGCTCCCTCCAGGTGACCTGCCCTCGCCCTGCTCTCCTGGGGCAGCAGCAAGCAAACCCTGGGCTGGATCTCCGGCCCCAGGTCTGCTCGGCCTCCGGCGGCGGTGGCTGGGGGCGGGAGCCTGTTTCAGGGTCCCCGCAGCTGCCCCGCGGTGTGGGCACGGCCACCGGCCCCCAGCCCGCAGTCCCTGGCACCGCCCTGCCTGTCTGGCTGTGCAGCGTGGCAAGGCTTGCCCCTTGCCCTGTGCAAATGTTTTCCTTCTGGGAGGGCCTCTGTGCCAGCCCCAGCGTCCCGCCCCGTCGAAATTGGGCTGGAGCAGCGCCCGGGCTGCGGCACCTGTTGCCCTGCCCCAGCCTCCGGCACCCCACGGGGCCTGGGCCAGGCCCAGCCGCGGCCTGTTAGCTGTACCACGGCCAGCCGGGGGCCTTGGGCGGACGTCAGGGCAGGTCCGCCCAGCCCTCCCTGCCCCGGGCTGTGCTCCGGGGGTGTCCTCGCAAGCCAGCAGCCGGGGCCAGAGCCGTGCTGCACGTGCGTTCCCCGAGGCGGGTCCCCAGGCCGCGCCGGGTGAACGCAGCCTGGCTGCGGGCACGGGGGACGGCACGAGCCTGCTCCTCTCCCCTCTGCCGCCTGCAGCCCCAGGCCGCTCTGACGCAACTCCCCCAGCCTTGCCCCAGCACGGCAACCTGTTGTGCAAGGCGCCTTGCACGAGCAAGCCCGCGCAGCTCCTGGCACGCAGGAGCCACTCCCTGCAGCCGGGAGCTGGGGGCTCGCTGCCAGGGGAGAGCTCGCGGGGTCCCGAGGCAGCTGGGCAGAGACGCGAGGAAGGGCAGCCCCCGTTCTGCGTGAACGGGCTTCCCGGGGGGCGGCCGACTCCGGCCCGGGGCTGCCTTCGTGCGTCTTGCCCCTCTGCGCCGTGCTGCCACGGGCGAGGACTAGCCCTGACTGCACGTCTGCAGGGCACCAGCTCCCTGCCACTGCCCGGGGGTGCCTGGGGCTTGCCCCGGCCCAGCTCCCGCAGGCCCGGGTGCTTTTGAGGGGCCAGGGTTTTGGGGCGTCTGAGTGGGCTCTGCCTGGCAGGCCAGGAGCGGTGCGCCCGTCGCCGCAGGAGGAGGAAGCTGTGCTGCGTGTGGGTGTGGGGTTACATTGCTACAGACAGGAAGGGCTGCGCCGAGCATCTGATCTGCTCCGCAGGTGACGGTTATGCAGCTCAGGCACTTCCCCCCTCCGGTCGGGGGTCACCAGCCGGCGCCTCTGCAGGGCTGCGGGCTTTGGGGCGTCTCCGCACCCTGCCCAGCATGCAGGTGCCAGCGTGCAAGGCCTGCGGGGAGGGATCAGCGCTGGCGAGGCTGCGGAGGAGGCAGACACCTCCTTGTTCCCCTCGTCCCTCCCCAAACTAGCTCGGGGTTGAAGCATCCAGTGCTGCCCTGGTGCAAGAGGCTGCTTTGCCCAGCTGCTGGCTTTCCCGGGGCTTGATGGGGGTCTCTGAGACCCCGCACGCGGGCCCGGAGCACCGCGCTTCCACGAGCTGCTACCCCCGGCGCGTGCCCGGCCCCAGAGCTGGGGAGCGCGCAGTCCTGGCACCGGGAGGCTTTCCCCGACTCTTTGCCTTCCCCTGCTGCTGTGGCCGAGCCGGTCGAGGCGTGCTCAGCCCCTCCGCCTGGTCTCTTGCAGGGCTCGGGACGATGCGGGACCTGCGTCCAGGCCCCCGGGGGAGCACTGTCCAGCACTGAGCCCTGCTGCCCCAGGTGCTTGTGCTCCCCGTGCGCCCTGGCACCGGGGCAGGATGGCCAGCTGCTGCCCAGGCCCCTGGATCCACGCGGAGCGGTGACGCGCTGACGCTGCCTGGGCCACAGGGCTGACCGCCAGCCCGGAGCTCGGCGCGTCTTCTCGGGACGGGCGGCACGTGTGGGGCGGCCTGGGCCTGGCCATGGCTCAGGACATAGAGGCGGACTGCCTGCTGGACCTCAGCTTCCTGACGGAGGAGGAGCAGAGCACCATCGGCGAGGTGCTGCTCCGGGACTCGCAGCTCCGCGTGCTGGAGGAGGGGCGCGTCAGGTGAGACCCTGGGGCCCGCTCGCCCCCCTGCGGACCTGGCTCCACCCCCCCGTGCACACGCGTGTGCACAGGAATACATGTGTGTGCGAGCATGCGTGCACAGGCACTCGTATACATGCTTGCACGCACGTCCCTGCACCTGTGCGAAGCAAAGGGCACTAGTCTCAGGCTGGACATTGTCTGGATCGGCCCGCTGGTTGCTGTTCCCTGGGGGCAGCTGCACGCGTGGGAGGCCGAGCCGTGTCTCCCGCTCCACTTCACGCTGCTCGGGGCCCAGCCCCGCGGCCTCGGCTTTGCGGGGTGCAGCGAAGCGCCCCCGAGCCCACCAGCGCACAGCAGCATCCCACCGCCTCGGCCACGCCAGGCTCCAGGGAGGAGGGCTCAGACGTCCCCGTGGGCCTCGGCCTCGGCCTGGCCGTGGCCCCAGTTCAGCCAGGGCTTCCTCAGCTGGGGCTTTGCCCGTCGTTGTGGTCTCTGGGCACCTTGTGAGTCGTAGCACAGGCTGCCCTGACGGTCCCGATCCTGCTTCTCGTCCTGGCTCAGTGTGTTGGGCGGGAGGCTGGTTTCCCGGCTGGTCGATGGGGCTGGGGGTGGGGTGGCCTGTGCCGGGCTCTGCTTTGGCGGACGAAGGGGTTGCAAAGCAGGGAGCCCGGCAGCGTCCCTGGGAGGCCAGAGGCCCTGCGTCCACCTCTGGAAACCGCTGCTCTTCTCCCTTGCCTTGGGCTGCGGCTCCAGGCGGGCGGTGCAGCCGGGGGCACCTTGCCCCGGTGGTCCCTGACCCCGGCTGGGGCTCAGCCCTCCCGCGCTCCTCCCTTCCCTCCAGCAAACTGCGCAAGTCGGTCTCCGACCCCAGCCAGCTGAAGGGCCTGACCGGGGACTGGTTCTGCGACGTCCGGGCCAAGCGGCACCGGCACAACCACCTGGGCGCCGACATCGTCCGCGCCTCCATCCGCAGGAAGAAGAAACCCCGAGGTAGGGGCTGGGGGGCCGAGCTGGCCACACCGCGAGCATGGGCTGCCAGGCTCAGCCCCTCCTCCCAGGTCTGGGCAGCTGCACGGCGGAGGTGCCCACGGGGCCAGCCGGCTCCACGCTGGGCTGTCTCCCTCTTGCGCCGGCCGGCAGCTCGCGGGGATGCTGACGAGGCCGCCTCGTCTTGCTGCTGGAGCGTCCCAAGCCCGGGCCCGGGAGGGTGGGATGGGACAGGGAGGGGAGACGAGTCCCTCTGAGGCTTCCCACCGCCGCTGTCTTGTCCGCGGGAGCAGGAGAGCAGGAGCCGCAACGTGCCCCCAGCACGGGGGACCTGGGGCCCATTCCTGAGCCGGCGCCGGAGGAGAAGGAGGGGGCGCTGGATAACGAGGACAGGTGGGCATCGGCGAGGTTGGCAGCCGAGGGAGGAGAGGTCACAATTGCCTGGCTGGGCAGCAGGGCCGTGCCACGTCCGCAGGTCGTGGCCGGTGGAGGAGCAGGGGTGGGAGGCTGCCGCCTGCCACCAGCACAGCTGAGGCCAGGGGTTGCCCCAGGGAGAGGGAGTGGGCTGGGCAGCAGGAGCATGGAGACAGGCCGAGGAGCGGGGAGCAGAGGGCTTGGCGCTGGTGCCAGGGCGGATACCTCGCTGCCCGCCAGGGGGGAAAGCAGCAGAAGCAGACTGCCCTGTGCCGTGTCACTGAGGGCTTTCTCCCCTCACAGGCTCCCCGCAGAGGCTGCCCTCCACGCCGAGGACACGCAGGTCAGTGGAGCCCGGGGCACAAGCCCCCCCACGATGTCGGGGCATCAGTGAGGCATTGTGTTGGCGTTTGCGTTGCCTGGTCGGGGGCACGTGGGGGCATGCTATAGGGCCAGAGCTGCTGGGAAGGAAAAGGCTGCCACGGCGATAATACCCCTGGCAGGGGACAGCGGGGCCGACCCCTGGTGCCGACGGGAGCTCTCCCAGGGCGTGGGCCCCTCTGAGCCCCTGCCCAGCTCGCTCGTGGATGCCGGTGAGATGCACCATGGAAGCAGCAGTGTCACCGTCTCCACAAAACGCATCGACGCCACTGTCAGAGCAAAATCCCCTCCGCTGACAGAGGACCTGGAGGCTGATTTGCATAATTAGACATACAGATCAGCTGTTTGAAGCATGCAAATTACACCGGAAGGCCCTGGTGTGTGTTGGGGGGGGCGATGTGCCTTTTTCACTGCTGTCACTGTTACTTGCCGGGTTTCCTGCTTCTGCACCGCGCAGCCTGAAGAGCCGGGAAGGTGATTAGCTTGCTTTGCATATGCAGATGAGCTGAATTAGAATGGCTTTGCCTAATGAGGAAGCAGCGCGGGCTGTGTTCAGCAGCTCCTTCACCAGCTGTCCTGTCTCTGCAGGATGCAGGCCAGGCGAGGGCGCAGGAGCCTGGGGACAAGCCAGGTACAAAAGCACCCCGGGGCCCGTGTCCAGGGTGCTGTGGGGCACGGGGCAGTTAGGGGGCAGAGGCCCCCCTCCCCAGCTGGGCCCCATGAGTCCCTAAAACCACCTCCAACCTCTTTGCTGATGCAGACAGCGATGACTCGTTCGAATCATTTGACACGTCCAGCCCAGAGGAAAGGGACGAGGCGGGGAGCAGGGAGACCCAGGCGTGTCCGGCCATCACTGTCACCGCACAGGTACGAGGGCAGAGGGCGGCTGGGGGCTTCGGGCCTTGGCAGCATCTGTCCCACAGCTGGGGCGAGGACCAGGGCAAGACCCTGGGCGTCCTGGACCTGCCTGCCCGAGCAGGCCGGGCCGCAGGAGCCCGAGCGAAGGGGGCGCTGGCACCACGTGCACCCGCGGGGTGGGGGCAAGTGCCGGGGTGTGGGGTGCGTGGGGCCGGGCTGGCCTCTCACTTGGGGCTGGGGTGCTCCGTGTTCCCCCCAGAGCAATGGGGCCCTGCAGAACGGCCAGGACGGGCTGGTGGAGCCGCCCCCCAGGAGGAACGGCGCAGGACCCCCCCAGACCCTGCTGACCACCAGCTCCTCCGTGTCCAGCCTCGGCTCCACGGTACGAGGGTGGGAGCGGGGCTGGGGGCTGGATCGTGCCGGGAGACGCGGTTTGGATGGCGCAGGGAGCTGGTCGCCCCTCCCGGCCCCTCTGCCCCGCACCTCCTGCCCCCGCCGACACCCCGCTGGCTCTTCCCCGCGCGGCTGCAGCTGAGCGGCAGCATGATGAGCCTGTACAGCGAGGGGGACGTGGGCAGCGTGGAGGTGTGCGGCTGCATCCAGCTCTCCCTGCACTACGAGGCCACGAGGAAGGAGCTGCGCGTCCACGTCGTCCAGTGCCGCGGGCTGGCCCAGGCCAAGAAACGGCGCTCGGACCCGTGAGTGCCGGCGGGGGCCCATCTCCGCGGGCCTGATCCTAGGCCCTAGCCCCCAGGCTCGGGGTGCCAGGCGTCCCTGCCCGCCCAGCCCCAGGCCCCTCTGGCCCTCTTCCTGGGCACGGCCGCACTGCCCTTTGGCGCAGGGAGGGGCGCGCGGGGGTCGCAGCCTTGTTTGGGTGCAGCTACGCCGGGGTGAGGCTGCCACGTACGGGACAGCGGCAGTGCCAGTCAAGGCTCCTGTATGCTGGTCCAACCGCCTCCGCGCCAGGCGCTGTACAACTGGCGCAGCACAGGGCGTGGAGGAGGGGGGAACTTCCGCTGGGTGCGAGGCAGCGGCAATGGGCCCCAGCCCCGACCCCTCTGCCTGGCTCCCAGGTACGTCAAGACCTACCTGCTGCCGGACAAGTCCAACCACGGCAAGCGCAAAACAGCCATCAAGAAGCGGAGCCTGGACCCCGTCTTCAACGAGACCCTCAAGGTGAGCAGGGTCCCCACCCAGCGGTGTCTGCAGCAGCCTCTCCCTGGGTGAGGGGGCTGGGGGCAGGGGGCCGTGGCGGGGCACCGCTCTCTCTCGGGGCTGCTGCAAGGGGCGGGGGTCCAGCCAAGGGGCAGGCGGGGGCGTCCCAGCGCCCGCTCTCTGCCCCGGCGGCCGCAGTACAAGATGGAGAAGGACGAGCTCCAGAGCCGCGTGCTCAACGCGTCCGTCTGGCACCACGACCCCCTGGGCCGCAACCTCTTCCTGGGCGAGGTGGAGATCGCGCTGAGCACCTGGGACTGGGGCAACGTGCACCCCGAGTGGTTCAACCTCCAGCCCCGGGTGAGGCACCCCCCGCATCCTACCACGCTCAGGCAGCGAGCATCTGCCTGCCTGCCCCTTGTTGCCAGCCAGGGGCGAGGGGCTGTACGTCCCCCGCCGTACCTTCCCCCGGTCCTGCGTCTCCTGCACGCACGCTGATCTCCCCGCACCCTTCCCGCAGACGCCGGTCTCCCCCCACGGCCTCGGCAGCCGGGGCAAGCTCAACCTGGCGCTCAAGTTCATCCCCGCTGGGGCTGAAGGTAAGACCTGGGCGTGCAGCTGCCCTGGGCACCCTCACGCCAGGCGCAGGGGGGATTGGCACGGCCAGGACGGGGAGAGCAGAGATGACTGGCACACGCGGGGGCCTGGCAGCAGGAAGGCAACGCACACGCGTGTCCAGCCCGGGAACGAGCCTGCGCAGGTTGTGGGTGCAAGGGGAGCGGGGGCAAGGAGCTGCCCCTGCCTCAGCACATGCCCCTTCTCGCCCAGGAGCTGGCCTGCCTCCAACGGGGGAGCTGCACATCTGGGTGAAGGATGCCCAGAGCCTCATCCCCCTCCGGGGCGGCACCATGGACTCCTCCGTGCAGTGGTGAGGCCTCCGGCAGGGTCGGGGATGCCCGAGGGGGCTGCGAGACGGCTTGGGGGAGCAGCTAAGCCTCCAGTTCGTCCTGGTTTCCGGGCTCACGCCATGCTCCCGCCCGCAGCTACGTCCTGCCAGACGACAGCAAGGCGAGCCGCCAGAAGACCCGGGTGGTGAAGCGGAGCCTGACCCCGCTGTTCAACCACACCATGGTGTACGACGGCTTCCAGGCCAAGGACCTCAGCGAGGCCTGCGCCGAGTTCACCCTCTGGCACCACGAGAACTTCTCCAAGCAGCTGCTGGGCGGCCTCCGCCTCAGCCTGGGCACCGGTGAGCCAGGGCCCGGTGGCCGCTGGGCACGGTGGGGGGGGCGGGCACCGCCTGGGTACCTGCGTCCACCTGGGGAAGGGCCCAGGTGAGGGTGCAGGGGCCGCGTGGGTGATGGTGCCCCCTCTCCCCCTGGCAGGGAGCAGCTACGGGCTGCCCGTGCCCTGGATGGACTCCACGGAGGAGGAGCGGCGCGTCTGGGGCCGCCTGCTGCAGCAGCCCTGCCTCTGGGTGGAAGCCCTGCTGCCCCTGCGGACCAACCTCACCCCCAGGACTTAGCCCCCCCCGCTGCTGGGGGTGGCAGGCAGGACTGGCTTCTGATGCCAGGGTGCTGGCCCGGGCGCTCCCAGCGAGTCCCAGAGCTGCTGCACCCGACCCGTCTTGGAAATAAACCCCCGTGCAACCACACAAGGCTGGAGATGCTGCCCCGGGATCTGCGCTCACAGCGCGCGGTGCCACGTGGAGGGAGGCTGCCCACTGCGGTGGGTACGGGGCGGCCGTCTCCCCTGCCCAGGGGTGCTGAGCCCAGGCAGGGTGATGCCCAACCGGGGCCCCCGGCTCTCATCACCCGTAACTCCCCACGCGATGCCCCAGTGAGGAGGTGCCCGCAGGCAAAATAAGCAGCTGTTTATTGCTCTGTGCACAGTGCTGCGGTGTCCCTGAGGAAGCCATAGGCACCAGCCTTGGGGGTGTCCCCATCCCTGTCCGGGGGCCAGCGCCATGCTGGAGGCAGCTGTCGGCGGCCCCCTGCACGGGGGCGGTGCAAGCAAGCTGGGCCGGTTTGGCCAGGCGGCTCCGTCCTCTGCGGCTGGGCAAGGGCCGGAGAAGGTCTCAGTCTGCTCCCCGCTGTGCCAGCGTGGCTCGCCGGTGCTCCAGGATGGCTGCCCACAGCCGGCATACCCACCCACCGCTGCCGGGACAGGGGCAGCCTTGTGAGGCCACGGCCCGGTCCCAGGCTGCCACGTGGCCATCGTGGAGGAGACAGCCCCACCCAGGCCTGGCATCTGCCACCCAGAGCCCCCTCGTCCCAGGAAGGGGCAGCCTGCCTCGGGGCCCCGGGGACGGAGAGCGGGGAGGTGGTACCTGATCCCCATGTACAGCAGGTCGTCCCGTGCGGCGTAGGTCAGCAGGTTGTGCAGGGTGAAGCCGTGCGCCAGGAGCTGCAGGGGAGAGGAGGTGTGGGCAGGGGCTTGGCCAATCCCTTCCCTTCCCCTGACTCCCCCCTTGGGCCGGGCAGGGGGCTCCAGGGCCCCGGGGGGGGGCCTCTGTTGTGGGCCAGCTCTTCTCAACGCCCAGGAGGGGAGACATGGGGCATGTGGCTCAGAAGCGGTGGAGCATTTAGCCCTAAACCCACCCCGTCCATGGCTGTGCCCTGGGGGCCCTACCGTCTCGGTCGTGTTCCTGTCAACCCTGTGGTGCTGCAGCCAGTCCACGAGACGGGGGTCCGGGGGCTGTGCCTGGCACGGAGCAGGGACGGCTGGGGGGCAAGGGGCTGGGTGAGTCTCCGGGACCCCAGCAAACCCCGTGCCCAAGGCCACCTGGGCCAGAAGACAGACCTCTCCACCCATCACGGCTCGGCTTGGCTCACCCCAGCCCAGGAGGGTATTGCCCCGTGTCCTGCAACGGACCCCAGGCCCCCTGCCCTCAGCCCCTGCTCACCGATGGGCTGCAACCTCCGCCCGGTGCTGACGTCCTGCTGGGCCGCCCGCAGTGCCCTCCTCACCAGCTCCTGCCACTCCTGCTCCTTCTGCACCAGCTCCTGCAGCAGCCTGGGGGGGATAAGCCATGAGGCTGGGGGCCGGGGGCTGGCCGCTCCCTGCCCTCGACGGCTGGGCAGAGCCGTGCAGCACCCGGCGTGGGCAGCCTCATGCTCCCGTGTGCTGGCCTCACCTGCCCGTCTCCACGCGGAGGTGGCTGAGCTCTGCCAGGAGCAGGGAGGTGCCTGGCGGGTTGGTTTGGGCACCAGGGCTGGCATCGCCACCCGGCCTCAGAGCCTCCTCGCTGCCTGTCACGGCTGGCTGGCTCTTGGCCTCCTCTTGCTCTTCCTCCTCCTCCTCCTCATTGCTTGCTTCTTCGAGGTCCTTTTTGCCCTGCACCCCGGCTGCCAAGCCAAGCTCTAGAGGCACCCAAGAGACATGGCGAGGGGGGTCCAGCAGCGCAGCCCCCGAAGCATGCCGACGTCCCAGCTGCAGCTCAGCTAAGGATGCTGCCTCCTCCGACCCGCCCCCCAGCTCCCAGCTGAGCCAAGGGCATCCCAGAGCATGGCCCCCCACGCCTGCCCCGGCCCACCTGTCAGGATCAGGGTCAGTGCCGCCTGCACCGCCTGTCCCATGAGGTTGTCCAGCGCGAACATCCAGTGCGGCTTGATCTGGTGCAGCCGCAGGACCCGCTTCACCTGCAGGAGTTGGGGGTAGATGGGGCGTGGGCAGGGGGCGGTCTCTGCCACCCCACCCCACCCTCCAAGACCCCCTGCCCCCTGGGTGCGATGTGGGTGGGGGCAGAGCCCAGCCTGGGGCACTCACCGCCTCCTGGAAGCCAAAGAGCAGAGGCTGGGCATGGCGGAGGCTCCGGCCGCTTGCCTGCAGCTGGCCTTGCAGCGCCCGCAGGTCTTGCTCCAGCTGCTGGGGGCTGGGGGAGCGGATGAAGCCCCCAAGGCAGGACACCAGCTGGGCGATGTGGTCTTGCTCCAGCCAAGCTCCCTTCGTGCTCTGCAGGGGAAAGCAAGCTTCAGCCGCAGCTCGGGAGAGCACTGAGGCCCCCAAATCACCTGGGCTAGATGCCAGGCCCTGCCCGAGTTTGCCCAGGGAGTGGCAGGGCCGGGGACTGGTACGGGCCTGTGCCTGGGTCTCTTGCAGGGTGGCCACAAGGGTGGGCAGCTCCTCGGTGAGGATGCGGTGCAGGGTGGCTCTGCGCTCGCTGTCCTTCCGCAGCAGGAAGAGCCCACTGCTTTCCTCCACGGAGGACGACGAGATGCTGAAATCGGGGCTGGATGACTCCTCAGGTGCCCTGGGGAGGCAAGGGAGTGGCGGGGGGTGCAGCAATGCCTGGGCATGGGGCAGGTGGGGGGCAAGGAGCTGGAGGAGGCACCCCCAACCCCTTGCTAAAGCCAGAGCTCCCCCAGCTACAGCCCAGGGGGCTCCCAGCATGGTGGGTGATGCAGGGGAGATGCAGACCCCTGGCCGGGCCCTGGCAAAGGCTTGGGGGGTGCGCTTTCCTTGCTGGCACTTCAGTACCAAGGAAAGCCTCGAAAGCATCTATGGGGGGCTGCAGACGGCCGGGCTGTGCGCTCCAGGCGCAGGCTCTGCGTTGCATCCCCTCCAAGCGCCCGGAGCTGCGCCCACGGAGAGGTGGGACCCGGTTACATAAAGCCCGGTGCACGGGCAGGCTGTCACCGCCAGGGGTCACCCCCTCCCTTCTCGCCGGCCCCTGGCACCGGTGCTGGCCCTGCCAGGGGGCACGGGGCACGGGACCCGCACCCACCCCTTCCGCAGCAGGGACCGAGTTGCACAGACCGTGCCCGCAGG
>NW_017728940.1:2413338-2424428 GCF_001723895.1 Crocodylus porosus | reverse complement strand
ACCTCCGCCCGGTGCTGACGTCCTGCTGGGCCGCCCGCAGTGCCCTCCTCACCAGCTCCTGCCACTCCTGCTCCTTCTGCACCAGCTCCTGCAGCAGCCTGGGGGGGATAAGCCATGAGGCTGGGGGCCGGGGGCTGGCCGCTCCCTGCCCTCGACGGCTGGGCAGAGCCGTGCAGCACCCGGCGTGGGCAGCCTCATGCTCCCGTGTGCTGGCCTCACCTGCCCGTCTCCACGCGGAGGTGGCTGAGCTCTGCCAGGAGCAGGGAGGTGCCTGGCGGGTTGGTTTGGGCACCAGGGCTGGCATCGCCACCCGGCCTCAGAGCCTCCTCGCTGCCTGTCACGGCTGGCTGGCTCTTGGCCTCCTCTTGCTCTTCCTCCTCCTCCTCCTCATTGCTTGCTTCTTCGAGGTCCTTTTTGCCCTGCACCCCGGCTGCCAAGCCAAGCTCTAGAGGCACCCAAGAGACATGGCGAGGGGGGTCCAGCAGCGCAGCCCCCGAAGCATGCCGACGTCCCAGCTGCAGCTCAGCTAAGGATGCTGCCTCCTCCGACCCGCCCCCCAGCTCCCAGCTGAGCCAAGGGCATCCCAGAGCATGGCCCCCCACGCCTGCCCCGGCCCACCTGTCAGGATCAGGGTCAGTGCCGCCTGCACCGCCTGTCCCATGAGGTTGTCCAGCGCGAACATCCAGTGCGGCTTGATCTGGTGCAGCCGCAGGACCCGCTTCACCTGCAGGAGTTGGGGGTAGATGGGGCGTGGGCAGGGGGCGGTCTCTGCCACCCCACCCCACCCTCCAAGACCCCCTGCCCCCTGGGTGCGATGTGGGTGGGGGCAGAGCCCAGCCTGGGGCACTCACCGCCTCCTGGAAGCCAAAGAGCAGAGGCTGGGCATGGCGGAGGCTCCGGCCGCTTGCCTGCAGCTGGCCTTGCAGCGCCCGCAGGTCTTGCTCCAGCTGCTGGGGGCTGGGGGAGCGGATGAAGCCCCCAAGGCAGGACACCAGCTGGGCGATGTGGTCTTGCTCCAGCCAAGCTCCCTTCGTGCTCTGCAGGGGAAAGCAAGCTTCAGCCGCAGCTCGGGAGAGCACTGAGGCCCCCAAATCACCTGGGCTAGATGCCAGGCCCTGCCCGAGTTTGCCCAGGGAGTGGCAGGGCCGGGGACTGGTACGGGCCTGTGCCTGGGTCTCTTGCAGGGTGGCCACAAGGGTGGGCAGCTCCTCGGTGAGGATGCGGTGCAGGGTGGCTCTGCGCTCGCTGTCCTTCCGCAGCAGGAAGAGCCCACTGCTTTCCTCCACGGAGGACGACGAGATGCTGAAATCGGGGCTGGATGACTCCTCAGGTGCCCTGGGGAGGCAAGGGAGTGGCGGGGGGTGCAGCAATGCCTGGGCATGGGGCAGGTGGGGGGCAAGGAGCTGGAGGAGGCACCCCCAACCCCTTGCTAAAGCCAGAGCTCCCCCAGCTACAGCCCAGGGGGCTCCCAGCATGGTGGGTGATGCAGGGGAGATGCAGACCCCTGGCCGGGCCCTGGCAAAGGCTTGGGGGGTGCGCTTTCCTTGCTGGCACTTCAGTACCAAGGAAAGCCTCGAAAGCATCTATGGGGGGCTGCAGACGGCCGGGCTGTGCGCTCCAGGCGCAGGCTCTGCGTTGCATCCCCTCCAAGCGCCCGGAGCTGCGCCCACGGAGAGGTGGGACCCGGTTACATAAAGCCCGGTGCACGGGCAGGCTGTCACCGCCAGGGGTCACCCCCTCCCTTCTCGCCGGCCCCTGGCACCGGTGCTGGCCCTGCCAGGGGGCACGGGGCACGGGACCCGCACCCACCCCTTCCGCAGCAGGGACCGAGTTGCACAGACCGTGCCCGCAGGCTAAGGCAGGGTAGGACACCAGGGCCAAGGGGCATGTTCATGGGTGCCCAGGAGCTACCCCCTCCCCCTCAAAAGGCGGCAGTACCCGCGGCAGCCGCGTCTCAGGGTCATCTCACTGGTGCAGCGAGCCACGGGTCTGCTGTCCACCTTGGCACCTGCCCTGGGGACCTGCAAGGATGAGGAGACGCTCCTGGGGATGCCAGCAGCCTCTCCACGGCGCGCCAGGATCGGGGAGTCGCCTGCGGGAAGACAGGCCTGGTTACCCTGCTGCCCCGGCCCTCCGTCCCCTTCCCCCCATGCCCGCCCCACAGCTCACCTGCCCCCTCGGCCGGCGCGCCGGGGCTCCTGGCTTTCTTTCGGCTGGAGGGCGCCAGGAAGGGCTGCAGCAGCAGGGCCGCAGCTGTGGACCGCCTGTCTGGCTCCACCTCGAAGCAGGCGAGGATGAAGGCCTTGGCTTCTTCTGACATGGAGTCCGGCACCGTGGGGTGCACCTTGAACATCCCCACCTGGGCGGGAGGAGATGGGGTGGAGGGGGAAGCTCCTGGCTCATCAGTCTCTTCTGCATCCCCGTTGCACAGGCTGGGTCCAGGCCAGCCCCGCCTCGCTGTCCACCCTGTGCTTGACCGGTCCAGATACCCTCTCCGCGGTGGGTACCTTGAACATGGCAGCCTGGGGGCTCTCCAGCTCGTAGAAGGGGGGCTTGCCCGTAGCCATCTCGATGAGGGTGCAGCCCAGGGACCAGATGTCTGCCGGCTTCCCGTAGCCCCGCGGGCCCTGGTCGATGACCTCGGGGGCCATGTACTGCAGGGTGCCTGGGGGCAGGCACCAGAGAGTGACCAGGAGAAGCTGGCCCCGAGGAGCCGGACGGCCCCGATCCTGGCAGCACCGGCTCCTTCCCTCACCCCGACACAGGGGCAGGAGGGTCCTGCCCGTCCGCTCTCCTCCTCCCAGGAAGAGGGATGACCCTGAGATGAGGACCTCACCTGTGAAGGTCTCGGTGCTGGGGCTGATCCCAGCCAGCCGCTTGCAGGTGCCGAAGTCGGAGATCTTGAGCACCCCGCTGTACGTGTTGATGAGGACGTTGTCGCCCTGCCGGAAGGGACAGGGTCGCTCTCTCCCGGAGCCAGCTCTGCTGGCCGAAGGCGCCAGGGACGGTCCCTTCGGCTCCCTCGGTCCACAGCAGGGCTGGGCGTGTGGGTCCACTTGGCCCCAGGGCCCCGATCCCCGGAGGGGCTGGCAGGGCCCAGGCTCCACCAGCCTGGCTCACTTTGATGTCGCGGTGGACGATCTGGTTGTCGTGCAGGTAGCGCAGCCCCTCCAGGATCTGCCGGGTGTAGTAGACGATGGTGGGCTCGTTGTCCTTCAGAGGGCCCCACTTGGAGCACAGCAAGGACGAGAGGCTCCCTGCGGATCACAGAGACGGGGGGCTGGAGGGCGTCTTCGGAGGTCACGTCTAGTCGGGCCCCATCCAAACCGTCCCAGACAAACCCGTCGTCTGATCTCTCAGTAAAACTGCTGGTCGCCCCCGACACAGCACCGGGCACTGTGCCCGACCCTGCCACGGGTCGCGCAGGGGAACTACGGCAGCCAGCGTCCTGCTTCTGTAAACAGGCAACGCACTCAAGGGATGCCGGGCAGAAGGAAGGCAAAGGCCCCCGGTCCACACCCATCTGCAACGTCTGGGGCTTCTCCAGAGTGGGAGCAGGAGGGGAACGGCCCCAGGGCATGGACAGGCAATGCACAGCCCCCGCGGCCCTGGGACAGCGGGAGAAGTGAGGCCAGCTGGGCCCCGGTGCACCGCCTCGCACCCTGTCCCAAGAGCCACGAGGACGCTGGGTTCAGTCCCCACTGGCCCAGAAAGGGGGTCCCAGCTGCACCCACCTCCTGGCACCTCCTCCATGAAGATCTTGATGAAGCCGTCCTGGCTGATGGAGCCCAAGTACTGGACGATGTTCTTATGCCTCAGGCGCTTGTGCAGGGCGATCTCCTCGTGCAGCGGCTGCGAGTATCTAGGCCGTGGGCAGGAGGGGGTTATACCTGGCCTGTCCCTCCCTGGCGGTGAGGGTCCTGGACCGTGGCAGGGCCCCCAGCTGCAGCTCATAGGAGGCAGCTGGAAGGGGCAACATCTAGCCCAACCCCTGCTCAAGGCAGGCTCCACCCTGACTAAACCATCCCCAGCTTCTCCTGATGCAGCTTGAGGCCATTGCTTAGTCCTGTCCTCTGTGGGCACCGAGAAAACCTCCTCTCAGTCCCTTCTGTCACCACCTTTCAGGTATTTGAAGACGGTGACCAAATCCCTGCTCACACGTCTCCTCTCTGGGCTAGGCAACCCTCGCTCCTCACCAGCCTGTCCTCCTCAGTCTCATCTCCCAGGCCTGATTATTTTTGGTGCTCTCTGTTGGACTCTTTTGTCTACATCTTTGATGTCTGGGGTCCAAGACCGGACAGAGGGCTCTATTTAGATATGAGGTGAAACTTTATCACTAGGAGGGCAGTAAAACACTGCAACAGGATAGCCAGAGGTGGTGGAGTCTCCATCCCTGGGGGTCTGACGACCCGGCTGAACAAAGCCCTGGCTGGGATGATGTAGTTGGGGCTGGTCCTGCTTGGAGCAGGGGTTGGACTAGTTGTGACCTCCTGAGGGCCCTTCAACCCTCATTTCTACAATCCTCTGACTCCAGGGGAGGCCTCACTAGTGCTGAACAGCGCACAAGAATCACGGCCCTCGACTTCCAGGCGACACTCCTGTTAGCGCAACCTAGGCGCTGCTGGCCTGTTCTGCAACAGTATTGGCGCATTTGTGGGGAGTCATAAAATCAGAGAAAAGCAGGGTTGGAAGGGACCTCAGGGAGTCTCATGCAGCCCCGGCCTGCTCACACCCCACTCCCACCCCGCTCCCAGCCTCCAGCCCCCATCTGCCATCCAGCCCGGCCCTACCTGCCGTCCCGCTCCGGGATCTCCTTGATGGCGATGCGCACCTGGTTGCTGAGGTCGCGCCCAGCATAGACGATGCCGTAGGTGCCCTTGCCCAGGACCACCCGGTCGCCCGTCTCCGTGTACTCGTAGTCGTACTGCAGGGGCCAGAGCCAGGTTGTGGACCCCAGACCCTGCCCTGGCAGCCTGGGTGGGCAGCCAGAGCTCCCGGTGCCCACCAAAGCAGCTTGCCCAGCTGCTGTGGGCACCCACCTCCAAGACCTCGCTGGTGCTGCTGCATGCCTCCTCGGCGGACCCCACCTGCGCCGCCACGATGGAACCGACCAGCTCGCAGAACCTGCCGCCGCATGGGATGTGGCTCGGATGCGGCCTCCGCGGGGGGGAGGCGCCGTGACAGGCTGCGTGGGGCTGGGCTGGGGGAGCACCCAGGCGCAGCCACCACCCTGCCCTGCCCCACGCCCGCCCAGCTCACCAGCGGCAGTGGTGCTCGGTGGGGAAGCACAGCTGGAAGTCCTCGGCCGCGGGCAGCACGTACAGGAAGAAGCAGCGTTCGTCCCACTTGGAGATGCTGGAGGAGGTGCCCAACAGTGAGGCTTCCCAGATGCCCCAAAAGAGCTGGGCTGGTGCCCCTGGGTAGGGGCCACATGCCCTCACCCCGCTCCCTGCACTGCCAGTACCTCCAGTACCCCCAAGGGACAGGCTGTGGTCACTGCCGGCTCAGCCAGGGCACCGGGGGGGTGTCAACCGGATGCGGCTGAGCCCGAGACCTTGCTGAGAGGCGAAGCAAGGGGTAAACGCCTCACCTGGCCCCGCGGATGGAGGCAGCCGGGAAGGTCCAGCTGGAAACCCCTGTCTGGGGGGAAACAAAAACCGCATGGGGCACAGGCTGGGGAGCCCGCGGACCCAGGCGGGGCAGGGTTCTCACCTCCTCCGTGGGGCAGACGTGGCGGAGCATCAGGGAGCACTCGGCCTGGTCCTCACGCACGGTCAGCTGGGCCGGTTGCAGGACCTGGGCCGGCTCTAGGATCAGCGCCTGGAGGAGACGGAGGGGCAGCTGATGGACTGGACCCTGCAGGCTGTGGGGCAGGGGAAGGGGAGCCTCGTTCATCTCCCCCCAGCAAGGACCCCTGGTGCAGGTGACCCCACAGAGAAGACCAGCAAACCGCACGCGTGGGCCCCTCACCGGGCAGCTGTCCGTGGGGGCGAAGGGCTGGGACGATGCCAGCAGGAAGCCCAGCCAGAAGTCTGCCAGGGCCTGCCTGGGGGACGTGTCTGCCAGGCGCTTCTTGAAGTGCTTGTAAATCAGGAAGGTCTCCATGACGGAGACCAGGTACCTGTAGGGAGAGGGTGAGCAGGGTCTCTGGGCCAACCTGGTCCCCCATGAGAGAGGCTGCTTGAGGGATGCCCGAGCGGGACCGCAGCCTCCCCTGCCCATGTCGGGATGTGCGGGGGTCCCTCAGGCAGGTCTGCCACCCACCAGACAGGGGCGTGGAGCTTGTAGAGCTTCTCGGAGGCCTGGGTGACCTTGGGCAGGTTGTTGGCCAGGATGGCAGTGCCCAGGTAGAAGCCCACGTCCCAGTAATACTCCATCTTCTCCAGGCTGCCCTTGCGGCCCTGAAGGCAGCTCAGCTTCATGCCTGGCAGGGAGGAGGGGAGGGAGGGCAGAGGCATGGCCATGGGGTCCCCCTGCCCACCCCACTGCCCCGCGGCTTGTGCCGAGCACACACTCTTCCCCAACCCCCAGGGCAGCACGCGTGTCCAGGACGGCCCTCGACTTGCAAGCGACACCGGCCCTGCAGCCCATCCCAACCTTGCCAGGGCCCCCCAGGGCATCTTTTGCACCGGGGACACTGCACGCTAGGCCCAACCCAGGGCTGAGACCACTCCCTACCTCTAGCAGATGCAGCGTCCCCCCACTCGGTTCGCTGGGAGAGCCCAGGACAGAGAGGACACACTTCCTCCCCTGCAACCCCCAAGGACCCCTTCCCCACCCCAGAGGCTCATCTGCTGCAGACAGAGAAGTTGGCAGACCCCTCCCCCCATCTCACCCCCTCTTTTGGGCCTCGAGACATGGGGCCAGGGGGGAAAGGGGCTGCTCACCTATTTGCCGGAGCTGCAGGGAGGTCTCGAATTCGTGCCCAGCAGCCACGAGAAGGACAGCGGCGTTGAGCCCAGCGTGGAGGCTGGGTTCTGTGTCAAAGGCTTTGCTGTACCTGGGGCGGCGGTGGCCACAGGGAGACGCCGCGAGTCACTCGACAGGCCCCCAGGCCCTGCTGTCACCGGGCGGCTGCTCGGGGGTGTGGTGTGACAGGCGCATGGGGCCACGGGCATTCCCCCCAAATGCCCCAAGGAGGGGCAACAGATATGAAACTGCAAGGTTATCAGCCTCCCGGGGTTTGGTGCCCAGAGAGCCCGAGCCCCGTGCAACTCGGCAGGGGCTTGCATTGGCGCCCTCGGTCTTCGTGCAGCGGTGCCCAGCGCCTGCCCCCAGATCTCACCAGTACAAGGCCCGGTCCCTCTTGGCGGTGTCCGTGAAGTTGGAGCTGATGAACATGTCCTTGTAGACGCGGCCACACATGCAGTACAGGTCGGGTGCCACGCCTTCCCGCTGCTCCACCACCGGCAGCAGCACGGTCAGCGCCTTCTCCCGGTCCCCAGGCTGGTTTCGTCTGCACAGGGGGCACACAGTGAGCCGAGGATGCCCCGGGCACCTCCAGGCAATGGGTCCCAGAGGAGGGAGCAGGGAGAAGCAGTGTCTAAATCCCACCCTCTGGCATTGCATACGGCACCCCATGCTAAGTACCCCCACTCCTCTCTGCAGCTCGGGCCAAGTCTACCCCGCGGCTTCAAACCTCTGCGTGCAGCCCAGGACGCACAGACAGGCATGTCCGCCCCTGCCCGAGCCCCCCTGGCAGGAGTCGCCAGTGCCACTGGTGCCCACGGGCTCCGGCGAGGGGGCACTTGGCACTGGCAGGGCCTGCTCACCTGTTGAGGGCGAAGGCGTAATGGAAGTGGATGTTGTGCTGCTCGGCCACGTCGCAGGTAGGCAGGGCACGGAGAGTCTCCACCAGCGAGATGATGGCGTCGTAGTCCTGTGCGGGGGCCACAGGGAGCTGGTGGGCCGCTCCAGAGACCCTTCCGCCCCCAGCTAAGAGGGCAGCCACGCCAGCCAGAGAGGTCTGCTGCTGGGTTAGCCCCTGCCCCGCAGCTAGCTCCATGCCCCCCAGGCACACCGGGACCGCTCTGTCAGGGCGATGCCCCTACAGACAGCTCCATCCGGGGTCGCAGCCAGACAGATCCCAGCTCCTCCCGGGGGGGGTGGGGGGCCGAGGCAGCTGCACCCGGGCTCCCCCTTCTCGGGGACGCACGTGGGACCCCCCGACCCGGCGGCACCTGGACGTCGCGGTAGGACAGGAGGAGGTTCACAATGATGTCGAGGCTGAGGAACTCGACGCTGTCCAGGCGCTGCTGGATACGGCCCAGCTCCTGGCGCAGCTGCTCGCCCCGGTACTGCTCCCGGGCATGGCGGATGTCCCGGCGGAGGGTCTCCCGGAGGTACTCGCTGCCGAGCAAGGAGAGGAGCACCCCTGAGCCAGGGGGGAGACTGCTCCCTGGGACTGTGGCACTGGCGAACCCCAGGGACAAGCCCCCATCGCAGGGCGTGAGGGATACCCCCCACCCCTGCACTCCCATACCGACAGGCAGGGCCAAGCATCCAAAGGGTGCAAGCCCGGACCCCAGGGGTTCAGGCAGAGGGCCCAGCGGGGTGCCAATAGACCCATGACAGAGCTGGGCTTGCATGCAGAAGACCCTGGTCTGGTCTGACAGTGATGTGGGGTCAGAGCCCCCCAGCCCTAGGCCTTTCTTGCAGGAGCCCCCCCGCCTTCCCTCTCCCCCAGCAGGGAGTGGCCAGGGCTGGGCCCATTGTTTCTACCCCCCCCCCGTAGCCGGCAGGAAGCTGCGGTCTGCCCTGCTGAAGCCTGCTCGGCACTTTGCCTTCCTGCCTCTCCCCACCCCTGGAAAGGGGATGAGACAGCTGCAAAGACCGAAGCCGTGCGGGGGGGAGGGGGTCAGCTCAGCTGCTCAGGGCCTCGATCAGGAGATGGGGACAAAGCACTGCCAGGTCCCGTGCTGGGGGCAGAGCTGCAGTGGTGCCAGCACAAGCCTTGGGAGCTGCCTCCCGGGGCTGGCGCAGGGGCCGTGCCCGGCACGCACAGCCGTACCAGGAGTTGGTGGGGGTGGCCTCCAGCAGCTTGGCCAAGCGCACCGCCAGCGGGGTGAAGAAGGCCTCCATGTCGAAGCTGGGCTGGAAGAGCTCGGTCAGGCACTTCATGGCGCTGGCGTCACAGCACAGGACCTTGTTCTGGGCAGTCACCACGTAGGCAATGAGCGTGTAGCTGCTGCAGCAGTCCTGGCGGAGGGAGCGAGGCAAGGGTCAGGGCGATTCCCCAGCCCCTCCTCCCCCAGCCTTCGCTTCGCGTTTTGACATCCCCAAGGGCAAAGAACCTGTTTGTCCACGGAGCAGAGCAGCATGGGCTCCCCCTTCCCGCTCACCCACACACCCGCTGCTGGATCTCTGCCCAGCTCTGGAGAAGCAGGAGCTCTGTTCATGCAACTTCTGCAGCACGGAGAGCTTTAACCACCTTGCATGGAACGGGGCCATCGTTAGGGTTCAGAGTCAACACCCCTTTTGTATCAAAAGCAAGACAGCCAGGGGTGCCTTGACCCCTCCCCTCCGTGCAGCCCCTGGGGGGGGGACAGGGGACAGGACTGCGGTGGGCAGCTAGCGGGGAGCAGACTGCGTAGCTGCCAGCGAGAGGATGTGGCAGCGTGTGGGCAAGGGATAGAGCAGACGGAGGCTGGGACACTTCCTGCACAGCCGTGTGTGTGCATACGTGTATATGCATACATACGTGTAAATGTGCGTGCATGTGGGCGTGCATGTGTTCAAATGTATGCCTGCATGCACGTGTGCGCACACGTGTGTATGTGCGTGCCAGCTTCAGCCCAGCTGCTGGCAGATGCCAGGAGGGGAATCACCCCAGGTGAGCCGGGCCAGGAGGGGCTGGAAATGAATCAAGAGGAAGAGGCAGGTCCGGAGCAGCGAAGGAGACTCACGGAGGTCTTCTGGCAGATGTCCTCCTGCGGAGACAGAGCGGCGCGCTGAGCTGAGCACGGACCCGCACGGGGCATCGCGGCCAGGGACAACCAGCCCGTCTCAGCACCCGCTCCTCCGCGCCGTGCCCAGGCACCGGGATGCCCGCTGCAGGGAGCCACGCGGGGCCACTCATGTCCCTTCCCCGACAACCTCTGTGCAGGCTTTCAGGCCCCGGGCAGGCTCGGTGCCAAGCCGGGGCTGGCAGAGAGCGTTAAACGGCTGCGGGGTCCTTACTGCAGGAGGGGGACAAGCCAGACTGTTAAGGCTGCATTAGCTGGGGGTCCCCGGGTGCGGGGCACGCTGCAGGGAGGTCCGAGCTGCACTTGCACCGCCTGTGGAAAGCCTCCACCCAGCTCAGCTGTTTGCACCAGGGCCCCCAGCTCCCTGCCTGCCTGTGGGTGAGGCCCCAAGCCTCTCCATGCCTCAGTTTCCTTGCACAAAGGAGAGCCGATTCCTCCTCCACCCCGTTATTTCAATCGCAGGCTTGTGGGGGCGCGGACTTCCATGCACCGCTCACTGTAGGGTGCCCAGCACCACAGGGCCCTGGTGAGAAGCACCCCAGACTCGAGGTGCTTCCTTGTCACGGGAGACAGAGGATTACATGGGACCCCTGCCCGTGCCCGGAGATGGCCCAGGCCCTGCTCCAAGCTTGCGGGTCTGAGCTCTGGCACGGTGCTTCCCAGTGAGAGACCTCGCCTTGTAAGGCAGGCAAACGGGTGCCGCCTCTGGTGGGGAAACTGAGGCATGGGGTGGGGACGAGTCTTGGCCCAGCAAAGGCAGGAAGACAGCAGCCTAGCAGGGACCACCTGCCCCCGCAGCTCCCCACCCGCTGGGGCTCGCCGGCCCAGAGACGCCCCTCGGCCCGCTCACCCGGAGGGCCTGCAGGTCGGGCAGGTCGGTGTGGCAGCACAGCAGGATGTTGTTGGTCATGCTGAAGCTCTCGCGCACGCCCAGGTGGTAGAAGAGCGAGGGCTGGCACTGGGAGCTGCTCACCTCCACCACGGCCACATCTGCGGGGAAGCAGGGGGACCGTCGCGCCCGGGCCCGGGAAGGAGGCGCCGGCTGGGGTCGCAGACGACCCCAGGGGCTCTGGCCGGGCTCGGAGCCACGGGACCCCCGCGCGCTCCTGCAGAGCCGGCGGCCGG
>NW_017728940.1:2405589-2412573 GCF_001723895.1 Crocodylus porosus | reverse complement strand
CCTGCGGCCGGGGCGGCGCGAGGATATCTGGCCCGGGCCGGCTGCCTGGAGGCCCGGAGGGAGCCGGGAGGTGCCAGCGGCGCTCGGGGCAGAGGCCCCGCCCGGCCCTGCGCCGGCGGCCTGTTGGCGTCGGGCCGGTTCTCCCAGAGCCGGACCCTGGGCCTGAGCGCTTGCTGCACCTCCCCTCAGGCGGGGGGACGGGGCCGTCTCGGGGGGGAGCAGCTGTGCAACGCCCTCGCAATGATAGCACTCATCTCGGGGGGGCGCGGCCTCCTCGCTGCCGGGGCGGAGTGCCCCTTGCAGCCCCCTGGACGGGCTGGGGGCCGGCAAGAGGCTCTGGAGCAGGCCCGGCGTCCGTCCCTAACGTGCGTTCTCCGTGGCCAGGTGACCCCTGCCCGGGGTGTCCCCGGTGCGGCAGTCACACACGCCAAGGAGCAGGTGGCCCTGCTTTCCGGGCAGGCGGACGCCTGTGCTGCAGGGTGAAAGCCCAGCCCCTCCTGCCCGCCTGGACTGGGTGCCAGCTTCGGACTGGCTTGCATTTCGGGCCGGCCCTGGGCACCCCGGGCACCGGCTACTCGCCAGCGTGCGTGAGGAGGCAGCAGTGCCAGCCTTAACTGATGGGGAGCAATGGAGACGCTCCTTCCCTGGACAGTGCTACGCGGGAGCCCAGCCCCGGGGCTGGCCGCCCAGGGGTCCCCCTCTGCGCCGAGGCCTGGGGGCAGCACTGAAGCAGCCTCCTGCTTGCTGCGAGGCAGGGGCCTCCCCCCTTCGGCAGGCATCCCGCACACATGCAGAGCAGGGCCCTGCCCCAGCACGGACCCTGTGGTCGGGGGCACTCCGGTCCCTGCTCCGCCACCGCCTTCCCATGCAGCCTTGGCCAAGTCCCTCAGGGCAGGAGGGCCCAAAGGACCCAAGCAGGCTTTGGCGCCAGGCACCATCGCTGTGGGACGTAAACCGCATTAAACGCGTGCGTCCCGGCTGGCCTGGGGCCTGCCACGGGCCTGAGTCCTGCGCCGCCCAGAAGTGGCCTGCGTGAGGCGAGACAGCTGGACCGCCACACGGCGCGGCACGGCCCGGCCTCCCCGTAGCAACAGCCCGGGCCAGAGCAGCCGGCGCATCCCGGGAGAGACCGGCAGAGCCGCGGCACAAACAAGCTCGGGGCCGGGAGATAACAATACCCGCCTGTGCACCCGCGGCCGTTGGGGAGGCCCCGGCAGTACGTCGGTAGCCAGCCAGCCGGAGGGAAGGAGGGGAGAGCGGGACGGACGCGCGGCCCGGCTGGCGGAGGTGCCGGGCGCCCAGAGCCGTTCACGCGCTTCCACGCAGATCCCGTGCTGTGGCGGGGTGGCCTGTGCCGGGCTCAGGGCAGCACGGTTCCCGGGGCGAGGTGCTCAGCCCGCGGGGGCTGGGGAATACATGGGCCTGACCATGCCAGAGGGGCGTGGCATGCCAAGGCACACGCGTGTACAAACACACACATGCACACCAAACAGACAAGGTGCAATGACACCATAGGACAAGGGGATTTCGCAGTATCAGACGCCGCCAATGCTGGGAACCAGCTGAGCTGCCTAATGCCTTCGGGGCTCCACTGCAGCCCCCGGACATCTGCAGAGCCCCCAGGCGGGCAGCGCTGGGCCATCTCCACCTAGGGATGCTCTTGCTGGGCATCTTGTGCGTGCAGAGCAGCGGGCACAGAGGCAGCAGCTTGGCGTGACGTCTGTGCTGCAGCCAGCCTTGGCACGCGTGTCATGTTCGACAGGCATGCCTGTCTTCCTGCGCTCCAACATGCATGCCCCCTCCCCCCTCCCCCCGGCTATTTGACAGCCGTGCCTGCAGAGCTCAGATGCAGGTGTGTCGTGGGAAAGCCCGCCCCGAGCTGAGCTCATCTGTTCCTGTTTGTTTGCCTCGGAGAGGGCGATGACTCCAACCCGCCCCCGGGGAATCTGGCCCAGGCGCCTCCCGGCTTGCAAGTGGGAGCAGGGAGCTCCAGGCCTTCCCAGACTGCGCCAGCACAAGCCAGCAGCTCCTCCGAGACTTGAAACCTCTGGGCCTGAAGCACCCCGCTCTGCGCCACGATGCAAGGCGGCTGCCGGGCTGGGTGACGAGGATCTTGCCTTGATCTTTCCCAGTGGCCTAGGGGGATGCGCAGGGGTCTGGGAGGAGCAGGGCCTGGGGCGTGGGGTGCCAGGGTCCAGCACTGCCGGTGCTCAGCCCCCGCTGGATTGCAAAGCCCCAACAGCCCAGGAAGGCGCGGGCCGGCTCCTGCCTCGTCTGCTCGCAAGGGAAGTGAAACGTGCTCTCCCCTCCCACTCAGTCACACGTCCGGGGGACAGATCCCCTCCCGCCCAGGCCCTGGATGCTGCTCTGGATGCCTTCAAGGGCCGCAGGAGCCAGCCCCACGGATCCCCCCACCGAGGCCCCTGCTTGTTGGCCAAGCTGTGGAGCCCACGGGAGTCTCCTGCAAGCTAGAGCACCCCGGGGGCTGCTCCGGGTTGCACTGGTGGCTCTTTTGGCTGGTGTCCTGCCAAAAGGACTCCTCTGCCCCCCGTGCGGCCGCCAGCCCAGCTCATGCCCCACCTGCCCAGCCTGCCCGAGAAGGGTGCAGGAGCAGCTGGCAGCTGGTGTAATCCCTCTCGCGCTTGAAGGACTGGTGTCCAGCAAAGGAAGCCACCAGGCCACGTGGAGCTGGAAGCGAGCTGGGATGGGACAGATGCTCCCCGGGTCAGGCAGGGCCATGCAGCGGCTGGTTGGGATCAGGGATGTCCCAGGCACAGAGCCCCAGGGTGCCTGGGGAGCGGGGGCTGCACTGCCCGGGTGTCTGGTCCTCACCAGGGAGACCCTTGGGTCTGCTCTTGACCCCAGGCACTCGCCTGGCCCGCATTTCCACAGTGGGAACTAGGGAACTGGCTTAGCCCAGAGCTCAGGATGGGACTGCCATGTTGCTGGGAGAAAACAGCCCGCTTTGCTGCTGGGAGGATTTGCTTCACAGCCATGGCTTTTATACCCACACCTGCGTTTGAATCCCGAGTCCCCCGTCTACTGGAGCCGGCTACCCCCTGGGACAAAAGGGGCAGAGCTGGTGTGGGGAGAGCAAGACCCAGGTAGGTCAGGGCACAAACAACCCATCTGGGGGGGTCTCTGCAAAAAGCAAGAGGGACTTGAGCTGTTTCTCCTTCCCCCAGTGCCCCCGGGGAGGCTCTCGCAGACTGGGAGTGGGAAGTTTGCCCCGTTTTCACCAGTGGCAGAGTGAACTGCAGCCAGGGGCTGGCATTGAGGGTGGTCGAGAGGTGGGGATGGAAAGGGCTCAGGGGTCCTGTCGCCAAGCTCATGACCCCCCACTCCGACCCCGCAGCACAACGCAGAGACCAAGCCTTCAAGAAAAAGAGCTCCTTTATTGAGGGTTCAACTCCGCCTGCCGCACGGACTCCGGCCCCCCGCTCCAGGGAGCGTCCGTGCAGCCCCTATGGAACAGGGGGCCCGCCCCAAGCGCTCCCCCCAGGGACCAGCAAGACAGGGCCGCCCTGGCCCCAGGACCACATGGGCTAGACCCCCGCCCCAGGGCTGGCGAGACAAAGAAAGAGGGCGAAGGATGGAGGGGAGCAGCAGAGCGCAGGCAGTGCTAGCGGGCAGGATGCAGAGGGCAGCCCAAGCCGGGCCCCTGCCCGGCCCCGGGGCAATCCAGCAGGACCCGGCAGCTGGCCAAGGGGTGTGAAAAAAGGAGTGGAGCAGAGCCACAGCGGGGACGGGCCTGTGCCCTGCGGCTCTGGAGCAGGGGTCATGCAGCCAGCCCAAGGGCACCGCAAGCGAGGCCCGCAGCAGAGCGTGCCAGGGTCTGGCCTGGGCTCAAGGCGTGACCAGCACGCGAGCCTCTCGCCCGCTGAGCGGCACAGCTAGGGGACGCGACCAGGGCCGTGCACAGCTGCAGGGGGCGTGGAGACACCGGGCGGGCAGAGCCCCTGCCCCAGCAAGCGGCACCGAAGGAGGAAGAGGGTCCTGGCTTGGCGCCGGGGCAGCGGGGGACACCAACCTCCGCCCCGGGACGGCACTTCAAAGCACTGGCCCAAGCGGCATCAGCATCAGATCCTAGACAAGAGAGAGCTCGCCAGAGAAGGCCGGGCCAGGGGCACCCAGCCTTGCCTGGCACGCGCAGTGCGGCGCGCCAGAAGGCTGGGCACCGAGACTCGCTTCCAAGGCCCTGGCACGACGGGGCATGGGCCAGCTCTGAGGTCCCCCGTTTGAGACTGGCCTGGGGCGATGCACCCGAAGCCGGTGGGTAGCATCCTGCACTGCTCAGCCAAGGGGGAGGCAAAACCAATGCCATCCCAGCTGGCCTCTGGGGAAGCAAACAGAGGGCCGGGGGGCAGCTAGACTGGCACTAGCTGGGAGCACCAGTGGCTTTGGCCATCTGTCACTGAACAAGGAGACCCTGCCTCTCTGCTGGGCACGGCTCCCTGCCACCAAAGCAGAGCAAGCTTCTGCATGGGGCAGCTTTGCTCTGCTAAGTCCCAAGTGGGGGGTGGGGGGAGCTAGGGCAGGACTCAGGCCCGGGGCTGGTTCCCCTGAGCAAGCCCCACGGCAGCAGCTACTCTGGCCACCCCCGGAGCCAGTTGTCAGGGCAGTCAGGGCACAGGCAGCCCCCACCGCTTGCTGCCCTGCTGAGTGCCCCCCTCCTAGGCAGCTGGGCTAGAAATGGCCCCCTGGGACCTCCCCAGCTCATCCCTGCCTAAGCCGGGGTGCTAAGCAGCAGGCAGCTGGGTGCGGATGCGCACATCTGGACAGATCCCAGCGCTCAGCCCAGGGGAGCCAGGCAGCAGCACCCGCCTGGGGCTGGGCAGGCGCGACCGTGCCCACGGGCTCCCCTGCTGCAAGGTGTCCGAGCCCCCTCGCAGACATCCACGAGAGCAGCCCTGGAGAAATCAAACCTCATGGCTTTAATTCATCACCCGGGGTTACACGGCTCGACCCCACCGCACACAGCACGCACCCCCCACCCCCCAAGACATGAGAAACCACACAGCAACACACAGGCACAGCAAGAGCACACGGCAGGCCTGGCCTCGGGGGGGGCAGGAGGAGGGAAGAGGGGGTGCCCCAGTCCCCCCATCCCAGCAGGGGAGGGGCAGGACCCAGGATGCAGCCGCCCGGGGCCCCAGGCACCAGTTGTGAAGCTACTCTGGAAGAGGCCGACGCGAGGCTGGAGGCGATGCCGCCGGCAGGGCGCGGAGGCTGCTGCGTTGCAGCGATCTCCTTCCACAGCGCGGGCAGCGGCACCTCGCTGTGGGGCTCTCCCCGGGGCTCAGCGGTGGGGTGGGAGGTCCTGGCCAGGCAGCTCCGGCGCCCTGATAGCGCCCGCCCAGGGAAGGAGGTTTTATGAGCCTGGAGGTCGTCCACCCAGGGGGAGACGGGGCAAGGGGGCACCCAGGAGCTGCCAGTACAGTCCCAGGCTCCAGGCCCCGGCGCGTGGCAGGCCAGGCTTTCATTATGGCACTGCTGTCTCTCCCCCCAGCCAAGCTGACTTGAAGCATCTGGCTTTTAACCTCTCGGGGCTTCGGCTCCCCGGCTGCGGGGCAGAAACCGGGACGGACCGAGCCTGGCTCCAGGTCTGCAAGGCGCCTGGCTCTGGGGGGCTTCTGGGTGTTACCAGGAACTAGGGACTGGCTAAGCCATCACGGCAGTGCCACGGAGCAGCCCCTGCCCCGGCACAGCGTGGGGGCGCGCGGTGCAGAGCCCCAGCCGGCATCACGCCGGCACCTCCCGGGGAGCCGACACGCGGGGGTCTCGCAGCCCACAGCAGCCACAGACAACGCCCCCGCGTGTCTCCTGCACCTCAGCGGCTCCGGGACGCCATCACCAAGGCAAGACAGCCCTGGAGAACCGCACGGCTCTCCTGGGGCCCGGGCGTGCGGTGGCGCATGGAGGATGCTCGGACGGGGGGACAGCCCGTGTCTACAGCGCGGCTCCTCGCCGTGTTTGGGGGGCAGAGGCGGCCAGGCTGGCTGGGCACAGCAGCACGACCAGCCTGGGACCCCGGGGCGGGCAGCATGGCCCCTGCCTCCCCCCAGCTCGGGGCAGGGGAACAGCAAGTCCAGAACAGCAAACGGCCCTGGCCCCCCGGAAGAGCACACAGAGAGGGGGCAGGGGTCTCGGGGCGGGTGGGGGCGGCCTGACTCCTGGCGCAGGCGGCAGCACCTACTGGTTCTCCTCTCTGCAGCGTGCAAGGGAAAACAAAGAGGGGGCGACCCCCCAGCATTAGACATGCGGGGACCAACTCCCCATGCACCCAGAGGAGAGGGCCCCCTGCTCCCACGGGCAGGAAGGGGGGGCGGCGTCCCGGCTCCCCGGGTGGTGCGAGCGCTAGCACCGTGCTGGGGGGGCTGCGTGCAGAAGCCCCTCGCTTTGGGGAAGGACGAGGGCATTAAGGCCACCCGTGCTTGTCCTGCAGAGGGGCTGTGGGCTGGGATGAAACAGCAGCAAGGTGGGGGGCAGAGAGGGGCCGGCCCTCGGCACTGGCAACAGACCCCCTCTTCGCTGCGCCAGCTGGCGAGCGGGCAATGACAGACGGACGAGGCGCGCAGCCGAAGGGGGTTTATTCCTCATGTGGATGCCAGACAGACCGTGCTGGGGGGTGGGCAAAGCAGCCCCATGCAGGAGGCACCAGAGGCAGAGGGAGGGGGCGACACGAGGCAGTTGGCACAAGACAGCAAACAAACGCACGAGGGGGTGAGAGCAGATGGCATGACGGCGCCCGCAAGACACGGGCGCTCCAGGGGGCTTGGCCAAGCCTCCATGGGCACGGGGGGTCAGTCAATGCTCAGCCACCCCTGACCCTTCCCAAGGCTGCCCCAAGCCCCGCCCTGGGGGTCAACACCAAGTCTATGGCACCAGATGTGCTGGGGGGCCGTGCCTGGGCAGTCCCCGCTTCTCACAGTCTCGTCCCATCCCCTGCTGGGAACGGGGCTGCTCTCCAGCACCCCGCCCCGG
>NW_017728940.1:2402031-2405489 GCF_001723895.1 Crocodylus porosus | reverse complement strand
GGTCCTTACAGCGTCTGGTAGGTGCTGTCCTTGGACTTGAGGAACTTGATGACGAAGAAGATGACGGCCTGGACGCTCAGCACCAGCACGATGCCCCCGATGAAGCTGGCCGTGTCGAAGCCGGGTGGGTGGAAGGCAGGGGTGCCTGTCAGCGGGGGGGCTGTCGTGGTCCCTGCAGGGAGGGGCACCAGGGGTTAACCCACACGGCCACAGCCGCCATGCTCCACCCCAGAGCTGGCTGCATTCTGGCCCAGCCAACAGGCTGCTACTTCCAGGCCCAGACGCCAGCTCCTACAACCAAGCCGACAGCTGCAATTCCCACGCAGGAGCTCGTTAAGAAACCGGACTCTCCCGGAAGAGCTCAGCCCTTCCACGAGCAGAGCTGCCGAGCCAGGGGCAGGAAGGCCCCCGTGCCCACAGGGCACCGTGGGAGCTGCATTTGGCACGCAGCGCGTGGAGCAAAGAGCCGGGAGCGGAAAGGGAGCCGCTTGCAGCGGCCCGGAGGACCAGGAAGAGGCCTTTGCCTGTGCTGACAGAGAGAGCGGGCACCCGGCCGGATCAATAATTCACAAGGCTCCGGGATGGAGTTACTCATTGTAACGAGCCCCGAGCTCTCGGATCCCCGCTCCTCCTGCCTGGAAGAGCGGCTCCATCTCCGCTCAGCGCGAGCAGGCTTCTTCCCACGCTTCCTCCCGCAGCAGCACCCCCGCAATCCTCCCCCTGCCCGGCTTCCTCCTCCCAGGGCTGGTGGATACGGGATCAGATCCCTCGCCCGTGTCACGCTGCCGGACCCGGTCCCAGAGGACCTGGGTCCCACCCCAGCGCTGGCTGCATCTTCTTGGCCGGAGAACCCAGAAGTCCTGGTTGCTCGCATGCCCACCCCTCCTCCTCCTCCTCCTCCTGCGGCCCCCCCCGAGCTCACCGACCCCGGGGGGAGGGAGAGGGGCCCATGCTGGCTCCCACAACGAGCAAGTCCTGGCCTGCCCGACGGGTGCTGGGCATTGCCACCCAGCCCTGCTGCTCGTGCCACCCCCCGACCGGGTCCATCCCCCTCTGGGCGCCGCTTGCCTGGCGTGTGTATTGCTGGCTCCTTGGTGGAGACTGGCCGAGGCTTCTCGGTGGGAGATTTCGGTGCTGAGAGGTCCAAGGGGGAGGAGGAAGAATGGAAAAAGCTGGTTAGACCCATGGCCTTGCCCTCTGCCACGCTCCATGCTGCCGACTGTCTTGCCACGCTGGGCGGGCGCGTGTCCATGCTCCCGGGCAGGACAGTAAGGCCCGCTGGGCTAGGATGGGATCGCAGCTGGCCAGACAAAACCCAGCGGGAGGGGGCAGAAGCAGGCCCCAGCGCTGCCCTGCAGAGAGCACACCAGCCCCAGGGACCAGGGTGGGCCACCCATGCCACCACCCACTACCTTGACACATCGCGGTGACGTTGTAGATGGAGCACTTGTCCTTGGCCGGCTCCCCTTTCTTCACGCAGCTCCCGGTCCCTGAAAGGCATGGGGCAGAGACGGCTCAGACGCGCCCTCCATCCTGGGTATGAAGAGGGGGCAGCCCGGAGCCGACGGCAACACCCCTGCCCCGATGCCCAGGCAGCAGACGGAGCCGCAGGCCCGCAAGCTCAGGCCAGCCTGGCGGAGCCTCTCAGCTCCGGGTGGGTGCCCCCAGGTCCCTCCTTGATCTCCCAGCGTGGGTCACGCTCCCCTGGGAACCAGCCTGGACCCGGAGCCACCCACTAACCCCCTTTCCAGCTGCTCCGGGTTGTTTCAGCTGGGACCCGGGGGTCGCATTTCCTTCCCCCAGAAGCCGGGACAGGGCCTGCATGCTACGGCTCGCGTTTCCCCCAGCGCGCTGGCTCTGGGCCCCCCAGCCCTGTGCCCTTCAGTTCAGCTCTGCCAAAGGGACTTGCTTGCAGCAGGGGCTCGTCTGTCTTGCCCCCCGCTTTCTACACCCCACCCTCCCCCACGGCAGGAAGCTGAGGATTGTTTGTCCCGTGCTCCCCTTGGCCCCTTGTGACCTGCCATCAGGTGCCAGGAGCAGCTGGGGCCGCAGCCAAAGGCTCTGAAACCCAACACCCACCCAGCGCAGGACACGGAGACGCTGGAGGGGATGGTGCCGCGGAGCAGCGCTGCTGGGGAAGGCTTGAAAGCCCCCCTCCCCGCCACGGGCCTGCCTAGCAGGCACTGTCACGCACGGTGCCCCCCAGCGCACCAGGCCCGTGCGTCAGAGCCAGGTGAAGGGGGTGGCTGGAAGTGCGGGTAGGACTCGGGGCATCAGGCAGAGCCACGTACCTGGCCCCTCGGCTTCTCCGCAGTGCAGCCACGCGCAGTCCGTGATGTTGCGGGAGGGAGCTCCTTCGAGGCACTTCTCACAGGTCTCCAGCTCCGAGCACTCGCCTGCCGAGCCGCAGAGCACGCCGGGGTCAGGGGACGGGGCCTCCGCGCCAGGCCGAGGGTTCCCCCACGCCTGCTCCGTTCCCCTCAGCGTGCCCTTGTCAGACGGGGCGCAGGCCGCGGCCCCGGCGAGTCTGCCTCGTTCCCCGTTTGAGGTCAGGCCCGTCACCAGGAAGGGCGGGCAGGCGCCTGGACTCCCAGGCCCCTCGAGGAGCCAGCTGGGCCCAGCTAATCCCCAGGCAGAGTCCCACGGCCCTCCGACACCGAGACCCTCGCTGACCTCAGGCAAGTCCCTTTGCTTCCCTCGCCTGCATCCCCGGGTGCAGTGCTGAATGCCAGCTCCATGGGGGCTTGACACAAGGGCACCCCCTCCTGCCCGCCCAGCTCCCCTCCACACCTCTGCGGGGGCCAGTCTTCACACCCGGCCCCTAGCCCTACCCGGGCTGCGCCTGCCACACACCCAGGCAGCCCCAGTCTGCGCAGCGCGCGCCCAGAGCAGGCAGCCGCAGGGCCTGTGGTACTTGCACCTCTTCCTCCCACCCCTGCCCCGAAGCCTGGGCACCAGGGAGCCCCCCCAGCTCCCGACGCCAGCCAGGGCTCAGCCCCGATCCCTTGCCGGGAGGTGCCCGACCGCCATCCAGGCTTAGTCCGACCTAGAAGCGACACGAGGATCACCCCCTGCCCTGGCTCTAGCAGACCGAGCTCCCTCGGGACCCCCTACCGCCCCCCTAACACTCAACGCGCCCTCCAGGGAAGTGACTCACCCGGGCGCTTTGCCGGCTCGGTGTCTATTTTAAAGCCAGGATCCCCTGCCTCCCACCAAGGGCCGGGGAGTCATGTAGCCTAGTGGTTAGACCAGCCCCTCGGGGAATGCCCCAGACCCCGTGGGATGTGGGGTAAGGGGCTATGGCCCCGATCCTGCCAACACATTTGCATGGGCGTCACTTCTGTCGCCGGGGCGCAGCGCAGAGCGGAGTCTGCTGCGGCGACTCAGTTTACCTGCTCACACCACCTTGCTGCCTCGTGGGTGGAGGTCCAAGGGGGGGAGGAAGGGGGGAAGGGGCC
>NW_017728940.1:2399878-2401161 GCF_001723895.1 Crocodylus porosus | reverse complement strand
GCCAGGCACGGGCTGGGGCCGGACCCGCGAGCAGCTCCTGGGCCTGCAGCCCCTGGCCGAGCGAGGCCCCGGGGGCCCTGCAATCCTAGTGCAGCCCCCTCTGGTGATTTTTTTTAAGCCTCCTATTTCTGGACCGTGGAAACTACCGGGCTAATCAGCTCCTCCGGCCTCGGCGGGGAGGGGGAGAGCACGTGCGCGGGGGTGTTCAGCGCCGGCTCAGCCGGGCGTGAGCTGCAGCAGTGCCTTTGCTGGGAAGTTAACTCTTCGTGGCTTGCAGGAGGGCCGGGCCGGGGCTGCGCCCAGGCCGCGCGGAGCCCGCGGCGGGAGAAGAGCCCGGGGCCGCGTTGCAGGAGGCGGGCGGCGAGGGCGAGGGGCCCTTCCTCCTCTGGCGCCGGCCGCAGCCCCGTCCCGCTGCTGCACGGGCAGACGGGCCAGCCTCCCCGGCTCCAGCCCCGGCCGCGTCTCCCGCGTTGGCCGGGACCCACCCCGGGGCTCGCCGCTCCCCGGGCGCAGACCCCTCCTCCGGGTCTCTCCGGCCGGGGCAATAGTCGTGGGAGACACGGGCAGTCCTCAGCGCTCAGCACCCACGGGCCGCTCCCACCCCCCGCCTCCTGGCCTGCAGTGAGTTTGCTGGGCCTCTGCCCGGGCCCGCCGCGCCTTGGCCTGGGAGGCGTGCCGCCTGCTAGGAGGGAGCGACCGCTGTACGAGGCGGGGCCGTTCCTCTTTAACCAGGAGCCGGCATTTCAGGCATCGCCACCAGCCGCGGGCGTTGGACCCGGCAGCTCTGCCCTGGGAAGCTCCGGGGGGCAGAGAGCCAGCTGCAGTACTGCTAAAATGCCCCCGCCCCGCCCCGGGCGTCCACCTCCGGGCTGGGCTCGGCAGCCCCTGGGCAGCCCGTGGGCGGAGGAGTCGGGCAGGCGTCGCCACCGCAGGGAGCGGTGGCGGTGCGGGGCTGCTTGTGCCCCTGGTGAGGCCAGCAGCGGTGTCAGCTCGCAGGGGCCGGCGGGTCCCAGGCTACAGAGACCCCAGTCCCGGCTACCGATCTCCCCCCCCGCCTTGGGCAAGTCACTTCGCCTCGGGGGCCAGGATCCCTGCCTGCCTGGTGTAGGGCAGCAGCACAGCCCTGCCCGCGGGGCGCGGGGGAAACCCGGGGCGCGGCGCCCGGCTGCTGGGCCGGGAGACTGCCCGCTGGCGCGGCTGCTTCCGGGCGGAGTCTGTCAAGGGCCCGCTGGGCGCCCGTGCCAGTGCTCTCCCTCCGGAGCGGATCAAGGCACCGTCGTGCG
>NW_017728940.1:2397656-2399778 GCF_001723895.1 Crocodylus porosus | reverse complement strand
CGCGCGCCGCACCCACGCCTCCATCCGGGCAGCTCCCGCCCGCTGCTCTCCCCGCCTCGCGTGGGAGCCCGCAAAGGTGGCGACGACCCACTCGGCGGTCCTCCAGCGCGAGGCCTGGAGCCAAGCAGGGCCGCGGGCCCCACGGCCCCCCGAGGAAGGCGCTGGGGAGCTGGGTCCCGCGCGCGACGGGACGTGCGGGGCAGCAGGGAGGCGCCGCGGCCCCAAACCGAGCTATTCCCCCCAGCCGGGATCTCTGCAGCCTTCGGCAATGACGGCAGTGGCCCGGACCCTATTTATTCACACGCCGCGCCCCCACAAGAAGGCACGCACCCCTGGGGCGGCAGCGTGAGGAGCGGAAGGAAACGGCCCTTGTCACCCAACAGCTGAGAGGCCGTTTCCTGGGTTACGTCACACCCCCGGTTTTCAGGAGCTAGTTTTAGGGGAGAGGTGAGCAAGGTACGTGAGTAAATAAGGTACTGTATTTTCTCGCATACAATATGCTTATCCCCCCCCCCCCCCAAAAAAAAAAAAAAATGGGACCCATGTAATGCCCCAGGCTGCCTCCAGCCACGGCAGGTGCTACCGCGGAGAAGGCCCATGAGCTGCGCTGACAAAGCTGCGGGCGAAATGTCTTCCCAGCCCGGGAAGACTTCCGCACGTCTGGAAGCCTGGGAGCCGTTAAATGTTTCTCCCAAACCCCGCAGCCGCTTGGCAAGATGCGAGTGTGAGCAACCTCTCATCCCCACCGAGCCGGTAGCCAAAAGTTGCCTTGGTGGCAAGTGAAGCAGGTCTCGATTTCCCCGGCTGGCAGCGCCTTCCCTCTCGCCAGAGGCAGGAGCTGCATCCCTGCCCTTCGCACTGACGCCACAGCCCCGGCTTTGCAAGGCAGGCGGGAAGAGCAGCCACGCTCCCAGCTCCCGGGAGCAAAGGGCCGGTCCGATCCGCCCACGAGCATCTCGGGAAGGGGGCCGGGGCCGCGGTGCCCGAGCCCTGAGGGGCGCGGGGATGGGGAAGGCGCCTGGCTCCCTCCAGGACACCGGGACCGATTGCCTCTGCAGCAGTGAGTCACCGCTCCGCCGCATCCCACACGCGTGCGAGAAGCCAGGCGGCCTGGATGTGTGCGTGCCTGGATCCGGGCTGCCTGGCTTCCTGAGCACTGCGGTGCTCTTCTTCCTATTCCCTCGGCTGCCCGCTCCCCCCCGCGGCCTTCCCAGGCTCCAGCGGAGCCTGCAGGCCCAGCGCTGCCTGCGCCAGGCCCGTGGGGGCGGCGGGGGCCCGGGGAACGAGGCGCAGGCTGCAAGAAGCCGGAGGCCCGCTGCTCGGGGCCGGCGCGGTGCCTCACTGCGCCCGCGGAGCCCTGAGCGGGAGCGGGGAGCTCTGCTTCCTCTCGGCGGGGGGCCGGGGCCGCTGGGAGCGGGCGACGAGGGCGGGGGAGGGGTCCGCCGCTGCACCAGAAAGCCCCCCGGAGACGGCAGACACGCGCAGCACCGCGGTTTGCCACCCCGCGCCCGCAAGAGCCCTCTCCCAGCGGCGCGCGCGCCCAGCTCCGCCGTCTCTGGCCGAGTGCCCGTGCACCGCCTGCCTTCCCCGGCCTCCCCAGCACCCGGCAGCCGCCGGGCCTGCACGGGCACCGAGGGGCACGCGGCCGCCGCTCGCTGGCCTCGCCTGGGCCGCACGGCCCGCGCGCCGGAGGCCAATCGCTAGAAGGGAAAAGGCGGCCGGGAAAGGCGGAGCGGAGCGGCCGAAGCGTGGGGGATGCGAGAGCCCCGCGCCGGGTCTCCCTGTCCCCAGCGCCCTCCGGGACAGTGCCTCCGCACTGCCAGCAGCTCTGGCTCCACGGCCCTGCTGCGCAGCGAGCCCAGCACGGGCCGCCTCTCGCGTGCGCACCCCCGTGCCCCGGGGGGTGGGGGGGAGCGGGCACCCGTTATTCATCCGACTGCACCCCAAGCCTCCACCCCGGGTGCCGGGGGTCCCTGGACGCCTGGCACAGGGAGATGGTCCAACTCTGGCTGCTCGCTGTTCTGCCCGTGCGAACAACCCACCTCCATTTCGCTTGCTCGAGCCTTGGGCGCCGGGGCTCGGGCACATCGAGACGCGGCTGCACCCCAGCCGGGCCGGAGAG
>NW_017728940.1:2395220-2397106 GCF_001723895.1 Crocodylus porosus | reverse complement strand
CAGCCCCTGGGACGTGGCGCTGTGCGTGTCGGGCGCCGTGATCTCCTGCGAGAACGCCGTGGTGGTGGCCGTCATCTGCTACGCGCCGGCCCTGCGCACGCCCATGTTCGTGCTGGTCGGCAGCCTGGCCGCCGCCGACCTCCTGGCCGGCCTGGGGCTCATCCTGCACTTCGCCTGCGCGTCCTGCGCCCGCTCCCAGGCCGCGGCCCTGGCCACGGCGGGGCTGCTGGTGACCGCCTTCGCGGCCAGCGTGGGCAGCCTGCTGGCCCTCACCGTGGACCGCTACCTCTCGCTCTACAACGCGCTGAGCTACGACGCGGAGCGCACGGCCGCGCGCACCTACGCCATGCTCGTCCTGACCTGGGGCGCCTCCGCCTGCTACGGGCTGCTGCCGCTCGCGGGCTGGAACTGCCTGCGGGACGCCGCGGCCTGCAGCGTCGTGCGGCCTCTGGCCAAGGACCACCTCGCCGTCCTCGCCGTCGCCTTCTTCCTGGTCCTCGCCGCGATGCTGCAGCTCTGCGCGCAGATCTGCAAGATCGTGCGCCGGCACGCCCACCAGATCGCCGTGCAGCGGCACTTCCTGGCCACCTCGCGCGACGCCACCACGCGCAGGGGCATCGCCACGCTGGCCGTCATCCTCGGCACCTTCGCCTCCTGCTGGCTGCCCTTCGCCGTCTGCTGCCTCCTGGGCGACCACACCTCCCCGCCCCTCTACACCTACGCCACCATCCTGCCCGCCACCTCGCACTCCATGATCAACCCCGTCATCTACGCCTTCCGCAACCAGGAGGTCCAGAGAGCGCTGTGGGCCCTGTGCTGCGGGTGCTGCCCCACCGCGCTGCCTTTCCGGTCCCGGTCTCCGAGCGACGTCTAGCCCGGCAGCCTTCTCCGAAGACTCATTTGCACATGCCATGGCCTGTTTTTTGCACAACCACAGACCGAGAGCCCTCTCGCAGGCGCCTCTCCTCCGGACCCCGGGGCCCGCTGCGCGTGAGAGGCTCTCCCTTTATTTTTCCACTTTTCGAATTTACAGAAGGGAAAAACTATATATATATATATAGAGAGAGAGAGATTTATTTTTATCCATGAGAGACGTGTGTCTGCGCGACCGAGCCGGCGTCGCATTTGCTTTGAAGCTCAGTAAAGGCGCGGCATCATTATTTTTTTTTATTACAGAAAAAGTCCCTCTCTCACCAAAACCTGAAACCTTCCGTCCCTTTGTTTTGGGTTGCTTTTCTACAGCGTTGTCGACCTCAGAAAGGTTATTTTCTACATTAAAAAAACCGAAAAAAGCTCCGTCATTTCACCCTCCCCAAAAACGACGGGCCGGAGAGACACCAGGGTTTTGCTGGGGTTTTTTTTTAAGCCATCCATGCATTATTTATTGATTTATTGTTATTTATTACCACCCTCTTCCAGACAATAGATTCTTCCCCCCCACCTGTGTGATTTGCTGCCCTCTCGTGTTCAGTCTGTTTTAGTACCGAGAACAGTGAAGGAGCCTTTCTGCATGTTGAATAATAGGGACCGGTCCGTCTTGGGACCGGCGTGTTTAGCCGTGACGTGTATATGCGACCGGAATAAAAAGGGAATACTGGCATACTAGACCGTGCCTACCAAAACCCAAGGGCTCAGGTTATCGGGTCGCTTTCTCCAGCATTGCACTAGAAACTCTGGAACGAACCGCCGCTTCTGCCCGCCGGAGGCAGGGCGGCCGCCCAGGGGCCGCGCCTTCCTCCGAGCTGCGCCACCCTGGAGGGGACGCGTGCGGGGCACCCGGGAGACGCGCGTGGAACTCCTGCCGCTGGGACGCGCGGGGCGGGGAAGCGCCGTGCTCTTGTTTACAAGCCCCGGGACAATAAAGATGATTTGTGATATGACGCAGG
>NW_017728940.1:2392900-2394884 GCF_001723895.1 Crocodylus porosus | reverse complement strand
ATTCCTGCCCGGGCCCGCCTCCTCCTCCCGGCGTTGCTCGTGGCCGAGCCCCCAGCGCAGGCCGGGCGGCGGCCCCGCACCCCGCCAGCGCCCCGCGGAGGGTCTCCTCCAAGCCGGGAGCAGCGGGGCCACGTGCTGCGTGCTTCGAGGGCGAGGGCGCGGGGCTGGGTGGCACGACACCTCGGCGCTGGCCTTGCACCGGGCAAAAGCAGCCCCCGCGGGGCGGGGAGAGGCTGACCAGAGCAGCGCCCCCAGCTCCCCAAGGGAGCCTCAGCCCCTGGTCGGCTCGTGTCCCGGGACCAAGCCACCCGACGCAGGGGACGCGGGGCTGGCAGCCGGCTCAGCGCCCGGCGCACGGGCAGCCCGGGCCGGCCCTCTCCCCTTCCAGAGGGAGCAGGACCTGGAGGCAGAATAACGATCGCACGCAAGTAACCCCGGGTGCAGCGTGGCCGTGACGTGGCCCGAGACGTGCCGGGCTCCTGGCTGCTGTCCCTCGGACGGGGCAGGCTCTCCGTGCCCGGTGGCAGGGCGGACTGGCTGGACGTGCCCCGTGGGCAGCAAGCTGGATGCTTGAGGAAGTGGTGGTGGTGGTGCCCTCGGCCCCGTGCCAGGACTGTGGGCAGCGGGCGTGGGGGGGTGGCTTGTCACTTGTAGGTGCAGCAGTGCCTGCGTCTCCACCCACGGCCGTCACAAAGGTCACTCGTGGCTGGCACTGCCCTGGCCGCCGGGACGAGGCTGACAGCCAGCTGCCGAACGAGGGAGCAGCGATCCCGGGAGAGGCACGTCTGGATGACGCTAACGGCAGCCTTGGGCCTGGCCATGGGCACGTGGGCAGCGTTTGCTCCTTTCCCGGGGCAGGAGGAGCTGTCAGGAGTGGGCAGGCTGGGCCCCTGGGCTGGCTCAGGCCTGGGCAGACCGGGGGCCGTTCTCCGCTCCTGGCTGTTCGTCTCCTTCCTTTCCCCAGCTCTGCGGGGGCCGATCTGAACCGCAGGAGCCCCCCCAGCCGCCCTCACGGCTGTCCTTGCAAAGGCCAGGCGTGGAAGAGGGAGGCGGGGGGGAGCCTCGCAACGTCCCCGTGGACCAGCTCCCTGCAGCGAGATGCTGCCACCCTGCCCCGAGCCCGGCGCTCCCCCTCGCAGGCTCTCCGGGAGCCAGGCCCATGCGGAAGCCGTAGGCTCATATCGTAGCATCACAGAAGTGGGGTCGGAGGGACCTCGTAGATCTGCAAGTCCGACCCCCGCCTGGGCAGGAGAAAACTGGGCTCAGATGACTCCAGCCAGGTAGGCATCCAGCCTCCTGTTAAAGGCCCCCAGGGTAGGAGCCAGCACCGCTTCCCTTGGGAGCTGGTTCCAGGCCCTAGCTGCCCTGGCCGTGAAGCAGTTCTTGCGGATGTCTGATCTAAACCTCCTCTCCAACAACGTGTGGCCGTTATTCCTTGTTATGCGGGGGGGGCACTTGGGGAAACAAGGTCTCCCCCAAACCCTTCTGGTCCCCCCTCATGAGTTTACAGATGGTCCCCAGGTCCCCCCTCAGCCTTCTCTTGTGAAGGCTGAACAGGTTCAGGTCCCGCAGCCTCTCCTCATAGGGCCTGCCCTGCTGCCCCTGACCATGCGGGTGGCCTCCTCCGGACCCTCTCCATGCTGCCCACATCCCTCCTGCAGTGCGGCGCCCAGAGCTGGATGCAGGACTCCAGCTGCGGCCTGACCAGTGCCGCACAGAGGGGGAGGAACACCTCCCTGGCCCAGCTCGAGATGCATCTGTGGGTGCACGACAAGGTGCGGTTAGTCCTGTTAGTCCTGCCAACCGTGACCTCACATTGTCAGCCCATGCTCATCTTGGATCCCTTTCTGCCTCTGTGCTCTCAAGAAGGGAGTTTCCCATCTTATAAGTGTGCTGCTGGTTACTACTGCCCACGTGCAGCACCCTGCACTTGTCAGTATTGAAACGCATCCTGTTTTTGCTAGCCCACCCCTGTAACCTATCC
>NW_017728940.1:2354207-2392407 GCF_001723895.1 Crocodylus porosus | reverse complement strand
GGAGAGCATCGGGACCCGCTGACTTGAACACGTCCAGCCCCTCCAGAAGCTCTCTGACCCGGTCCTCCCCAATCTGAGGGCTGGAGGCGTTCCCCTCGAGTCCGTCTGGCATCCCGGTGGGGAAGTCCTGGCCCCTGCACAAGAAAACGGAGGTGAAGAATTGGTTAAAGAGATCTGCTTTCTCGTCTGGCGCGGCCACCAGATTGCCCAGAGGATCTTGCAGGGGCCCCATGTTTCCCAGTGCTTTCTTCATCCTCCCTATATATTTGAAAAAGGACTTTTTATTATCTGTGATCTTGGACACTAGTCCTAGCTCTGTCCGCCTTAGCTCTCCTGACAGCCCCCCTCCAGGCCCGAGCAGAGGAGGTATACTCCTCTTTGGAGACAGCACCCCCCTTCCACCGGGTGTACGCCGCCTTTTTGGCAATCAGGCATTCCCGGATGCCCTTGGTGAGCCGGGGCTTTCGGGCACTCCTGCCCCCCTTGCTTGTTGTTGGGATGGTCACCCCTTGGGCCCCGAGTATCGTCTCCTTAAGGAACGACCACTCGTCCTGGGCACTGAGTCTCAGCTCGTTGAAGTTGGCCCTCTTGAAGCCTGGGGCTACCGCCTTGCTGCCGGCCCTCGACACCCTGCGCTGGGTGGTGAACTCCAGCAAGGGATGATCGCTGTCGCCCAGGGGGTCGAGGACCCGGAGGCCCCGACCAGGTCATCGCCTGCGGCCAGGACAGGGTCCAACCGGACGTTTCCTCTGGCGGGACCGTGCACCTCCTGGGTTACGTGGAGGGCCTGTATCTCGGCCAGGAGCCCCCGGGAACGGTCCGACCTGGTTGACTGCTCCTCCCAGCAGATGGCCGGGTAATTTAAATCTCCCATGACAACTACATCCCTCGCCTTAAGTGCCTCTGCAACCTGGCCCGAAAATTCCCGGTCCAGCTCCTCCCCTCGGCTGGGGGGTCTGTAGTAGACCCCACCATTCGATCCCTCTCCCCACGGCCCCCTGGTATCTTGACCTGGAGCACTTCCGCTTGCCCCTCCGACCCCGTTCTGCTGGCAGAGGACGTGTGTTGCCCCTTGACACGGAGCGCCCCCCCCCGGCTTTCCTTCCTTCTCCGTCCTGTCTGTAACGCCGGTAGCCCCTAATGCTCACTGCCCAGTCGTGGGATGAATCCCACCCCGTTTCTGTAAGCCCTGTTACGTCTGGGGCTGAACCGGCTCTTCCGAGGGCGAGTTCCTCCTGCTTATTCCCCATACTACGAGCACTGGTACATAGGCATTTAAGGCCGTGCCTAGCTGCCTGCGCCACCCCCCGACTTGGGACCCGTTTCTTACCCGGGCACTCCTTGCATTTGTCACCTGTCTTGCTCGGGTGGGTCTCCTCGTCTTCCCGCAGCCCGCTCCGCCGGCGAGGCCAGTTTAAAGGTTATCGCTGCGGCGCTGGAATTTACGGCGCTGCGCTCGTTACCAGGGAGGCGGCGCAGGGGTCAGGGCCGCAGGTGACATCACGCCAAGATAACCATGGCAAAGCAAGGCTTGCTCCTTTGCAGGTGAGAGACTTCTCCCAGCAACCCAGCGCCAGCCCCCACAGGTGCCAGGGCTCTTC
The DNA here is from genome assembly GCF_001723895.1 of Crocodylus porosus. NCBI lineage: Eukaryota > Metazoa > Chordata > Crocodylia > Crocodylidae > Crocodylus > Crocodylus porosus. The sequence continues at coordinate 2,390,806 of NW_017728940.1, read as the reverse complement.
CAGGCCTCTCCCCTCCGTGCCGGCGAGGGGGGTGCTGCTGCCCGAGGGGGCAGCTGGGCCACGGGCACCCCTGTGCAAGCTGCCCCGCGGCCCTTCCAAGGGGGTGGCACCGAGCACGGGCCCCACTGCGCCCCAAGCCTCACGCTCCTGGCCTCCGAGTGCTGGGGCAGAACGCGCGCCGGGCTGCTGAGCGTGCCAGGAAGCCCTTTAGCCAGCGTTTGCAGGGGAGGAAGGTGCTTGCGTGACGTCCTGGCGGCCACGAGCCTGCCACCCCCGAGCTGAGCACTGCCGGGCCAGGCTGGAGCGCGAGATGCATCAGCCCCCGGCGTCCGCCCCAACCCAGCGCTCCGCTTCTGCAGCGCGAGAGCCGTGCTGACCGGGGGCCGCGTGCCTGCGCCCAGAAGCCAAGGAGGGGTTGGGAGGAAAGCGGTAGCCCTTGACACCCCCTTCCATGGGCATCTCACAGTACTGCCAAGGGCAGGGGGGACTCTTGCCCCTGGTTTTTGGCCTGGCTGAGAGATCTCTGCCAGCAAATCAAGACTGAAAAGACAAAAAGCAAGCGGGCCGCCCTCGCAACCGCAGACCGTTTTCTAGACTCTGCCATTGCTCGAGCCTGCTCTGGGTAGCAGCAGGGGAGCTGCTGCAGGGTAGCCTCGTTTGTGCAGCCCTGGCCCACGGACCCTCATTAAGAGCAGGACTCGGGCCTCTGCGGCGAGGGTTTGACAACCGCTGCCTCAAGCCGCTCGCATGCAGGCGCCGGCCTTTGTGAGCGCGCCCGGGCCTGGCGCAGAGCCGCCACGCTGCCAGACTGCAGACGCTCCAGCTCCAAATCCATAATTCCTCTGGCACCCCGCAGTTATCTGTGCGCGGCTGCGAGCAGATGGAAGAGTTAGAGATAAAGCCCGGCGCAGCGCGGCAGCCGCGTTGCCTGGTCCCTGCACGGCTGCAGATGAAACAGCACAAGAAAGAAAGAAAGAAATACAACATAAAATAAAATATAAAAGAAAATATAGCCGGACAGTTCCAAAAGGCTGGTCCTGCTTTCCCGGCACGCCGTGGAGGCCTGGGGAAGGATGAGCAGGCAGGATCAGGCCCCGTGCTATGTGGGGGATGTCTCCCAGCACCCAGGGATGCCTGGCTAACGAACGCGGCCTGGGAAGGGGTGACAGGGGCGTAGCAGAGCCGCGCCGCACGCTGGGAGAGCAGGCTGTTAACACTGATCACGGCTGGCAGTGCCTGAACTTGCCTCGGTCCCAGAGGGGGAATTAAGGGAGAGAAGATGACGTCAATGTGGAGAGGCCCAATGTCCCACTTGTCCGAGCCAGCCAGCAGCATCTTCTTGGTGTTGCTCACACCACCTTGAAGGAGAAAATTAAATGGGTCTTCGGAGACCGGGGCTCCTGTGAAGCAGCCTTCCAGCCAGCTGCGCTTTAGCACCGAGCCCGGTGGAAGGAGAGAGAGACACGTACGCACATCAAATGCTTTGGACAAGGCCAGAGTTGCAAGGCACAGGCAGGCCCCGAGAGGCTCTCCCAGCTGCTTCTGCAAGCGGCGGCTCCTCCGGAAATCGCGGCTAATGGAGAGGAGAACTTTGCAGGACGCGTCGTTCGCCGCGCCATCGCGTGCCTCGCTGCCGGGGGAGGCAGGTGGAGGGAGTGCGTTGGCTTGGAGTCTGCCACGGCCATTTCTCCGCTCGGGCCGGAGCCGTGCGAAGCAGGTGTGCGAAACATGCGGCCTTTCGCCTGCCACCCGGGCCGCAGCTGTGGTGTTGGGCAGCCAGGAGAGACGCTAGAGCAGCTGCCCCCCCTGCCCAAGTACAAAAGGGGTCCAATCTGGCTTGCCAGACCCCTGGCCTTGCTGCCAGGCAGCTCAGCCCACAGCCGTGCAGGGGCGAGGGACGGCCGCAGAACAGAAGAGAGGAGCTGCGGGGAGAGGACCCTGCTAGGAAGCCTCCCACTAATTGGAGCTGCGCAGCATTTTGGTCCTAATCAAGGAGACCGCCGCTATTAAGACAAGAGGAACTGACAGGTCAGCCAGCCCGTGGGAAACGGAGGGCTGATGCACGAGGGATGGGGAGCTGCAGGAGCGTGCTGTTCCCGCATCGCGCTCTCCCCTTCAGCCACCTTTGCAGAGCCTGCTGTGCTGAAACGACTAATCGGTCACATCTAGGTCCCCTTGCGAGGCAGGGCTGGCAGAGCCCTGGCTGCTCGTCTCAGGGCCTCACCTGCAATACAGGGCTTGCTGCTCGCCACCAAACGGCTGGAGGGCGGGGGCATCGGTTTGAGAGCTAAGCGCCGACCGCAACCAGCTCCCTTCTCTCCCCCCACCCCCCACTCTGCAATAGCAGGCAGGGATTACCTAATTAATCTAATGAGTTTGCAGGGGGGACGTGAACCTCAGTGACCCGCCCGGCACCGTGCAGCCTGCATGCACCCGGGGAAACCAAGGGAGTTTCCAATATGGGACAGCCAGGCCTGAAGGCTGTGGCACACGTGGGCCGGAGGGTTTGAGACAAAGGCTCTTCTCTCTCCCACCTCCATCTGCAAAGCAGCACATTCAGGCAATGGGCTAACTCAGCAAGTTGTCTGACAAGACATGCTGTCCCTGAGAAAGCATCCCGAGTGACGCGGCCAGCTTGCAGATCACCCATGCGCAACAAACGGTGTGCCATGCAGCTTGAGTGGGGCTATTAGCAACTTTAAAGGCAATGAATTGCTTTTAAATAAATACCTATTTCTTTAAAAGCAAGGACTACCGCGGGGGCCTTGTTTTAATGTGCTGTGAAGAAATAGGCCTGTCTCCCTGCGCAAGGATTCCTTCCTGGCACGGTTCTGCAGATGGATGAGTGCTGGCTGGCTGCACAGATGGCACTTCTCCACCCCAGAAGTGGCTGCATTTGGTGGTGGATAAAGAGATTTCTGCTTGCACAGCTCGCAAAATCTGTTTTAAACTCCCAGCTTCTGGGGCTGGCTTCTCAGATCACAATACAGCAGCCCTGGAGAGATGCATCACTCGTACGTGGGTTATGCAGACACAACCCTTTTCTGGATCCCCTCTCTCCTGTCCCAGGGCTGGGGAACTTCTGAGTACAGATAAGCCAGTCCCAGCAATTGGGTGGTAGTAGCGATCTGATCTCAAATTTGGCCTCTCAGTTTCAGTACCTCCTCTCAAAGGTGGCCACAGGCAGCTTACCAAACCCACTCTCTGGGGACCAGGTCCTCAGGCCTGCAACAAAAGCATCTTCGCTGCGTGTTACCTGCATTCCCTGTCCATTAAACACCCACCCTTGCTTCCAAGGAGCATCAACACGAGGGTTGATTGGATAGAAAGATTTTATCGAGATTTTTTTTTTTTAAGTCTACATTTAAAAAAAAAGACCATCGTATTTTTTACATGTACATTACAAAACCTGCAATCAGGGGTCTTCAACCTGGGGAGACAGAACCAATTATAAAAAAAGTACGAAAGCTTGGCTTAACAACAACTGGCAGAGGAACATGGAGACAGATGCTGTTAGGAAAGACTGGCGGGGCCAGACTCTGAACTCAGGGAGACGGGCGTAAATCTAGAGCTGCATGCTTGCAGCCAGTGACCTTCCTCCTGATGTACATGGGCATGGACCCCCAGGATCAGGGCCATCATTACTCACTTGGTTGGGGTGGGTGGGAGGCAGACAGTCCTTAATCTGGAGTCCAAGCCTGGATGCGGCCACTCTGATATTTTGCTGGTGAGGTTTCAGAGGGGAGCTTTTAATCCTCTGCACTCCTTTGGTCCGAGAGAGTGCATTCCCTTGGGCTGAGCACCCAGAGGATGTGCTAGCATGGCCCATTCGCGGCACGGCTCGCTGGGCAGCATGCTGCGTCTCCTCCCCGTCCCACCACGGCTGCCCGGCAGACCCCACCGATACAAGTGGAAATAATTACTCTGATAAATATATTTATGTCATATAGGAAATAAGGCACTTCAGGAGCATTATGGCTCTTCTAGTTCTACATCATTCTAGTCAGGAAAAAAAAAAATCAGTTAAGTTTCTGAAATGCATTAAAATGACTAAAGTTAATACAGCAATACAATCTGATCCATGTCCCCCTTGAAGGCTTTGTGGGGGAAAAACACAGGTGGCAAACCAGACCCAGGGCAGCTGAGAGGGATGTGGGAGGACACGCCTCTACCCCTGGCCAAAGCCAGGCCCAGTGCCCTTCAAGGGCAGGTTCTTTCCAAGCCAGCACATTAAACGTGTCCATGGACTGCAAATCTCTCCTTTCTGAAATTAGACTTCCTGCAGCTCCATGGCCATCTGGGACTTGCCAGGAGCTGTTTCCCTGGATTTGGTCTGGTGCACTATGACTGATAAGGAGAGGGGAGACCAGTGAAGGTCAGCGACTGCAGATGAGCCCTGGAAACGTGGACTAGGCATTCCCCATGTGCGAGTGCGGGGGGGAGTGCAGCGAGAAGCAGCCAAGCACTGCAGCTGAGAACACAGTGAGAATGTCTAACCGCTAAGCAGCATCACGCTGCTTAGAAAGGACAGACCTGTGACTGGCCTGGACGCTCACTGCAAGGCAAGAGAGCCGATGGCACATCGGACCCAGGCTGCGCTGAGCTGGCATCTCCACAGGCGCCCACCATCTTCTGCTTCTGTTCCTGTCTGCCCCAAGGGCAGCTCTGGACAGCCCTTTCAAGTGCCTCCTGCTCCCCTCCCTGGATCCGTTAGCTGCTGGGCGCTCCCTCGGCTGTGCTGTTGGCCGCTGCGACAGGCGCAGTGCACGCAGTGAGGTTAGCAAAGAGGTCAGGCAGCCGCTCAGCCAATTGCCGCGGCATTGCTACAAATGGGTCAGCAGGCTTCTAATTAGAGTACAACCACCCTGCGGAGACTGTTCTTGGCACCTATTTCCCTTCCCCACCACTACTTTAAGGATTGCTCAGAACCTACCTGGCTACCCACGGCTCTGTGCTTCCCCCACCGGGCTGCTGAGCAGTTGAGATCAGCAGTACTTAGCAGTTATCACCCCCATCTGCAGATGTGGGGAGAGGGTGGTTAGGGACCCCTAGCACCTGTCCACAGCTCCCACTGGAGATGCACTCTGAAGGACTTGGTGCTTTTGAAGCACAATTGCTTTTCAGCTAGGCTGGCAAGAATAGAAGCATTTCTCCCCCCTTGATGGGAGATGCTGCTTCTGTCTGCACAATGACAAAAGGATTGAAAACTCAATGGCACGGGCGTGGAGAACGGTGGGCAGAGCTGGGGGCAGGTCCCCGAACGGTCTAACTGCACCCTCCCCACAAGCCAGCTGCACACAGAGGCACTGCCCATCACCAGTCATGATGGGGACGGCACCTTTCCTACTCAGCGTGAAGGGAATGCTAGTTCCCTCTTCATGAGGGCGTGGGCTTAGCCAAGGCAGCTCTCAAACCCAAGCTGGGCTTTGTGTGCTTTTGGTTTCCAGAACACTGTGATGCACTTGGACATGGGAAGATTTGTTCCCTTTTCCAAAACTGAAACTAATGCAGGCCGCACTGGGAAGCTGTGTAAGCATACTGCCCACTTCCTTTGAGGATTCTGGTTTATGCTCTGGCCTTGTTGCTAAAATGCATCGATGCAGAGGCCCAATAAATTAGTCTCACTGGTGTTTATGGTCAAACTGAAACTTGACAACAAGCGCCTTCATTAGCTTGGTCCCTGGTCCTCTAGAAGAACCTAAGAGCTGCGACAGTTGGTTATTAAAGAGAGAGAGAAAGGCACTCAGAAATGCAAGAATTTAAACGTTATAAAAAGCAACGAAGCTCGAGAAGGGAGCTTTGGCAACACAGGATCGTTAAGCTGGTTCCCACGTATCAGCAGCAGCATCCTTGCTTCAATACCTGAAAGCAGTGAGAAGGCACACCACAGATGGAAGGGAAGGGCAGGCACATGTTGTCAGAGTCCTTTAGAAGGGGCAGGGCAGGGACCACAGTCTCCCAGAGAGACTTCAGAACTGCTCCTTTATAGCACACTGACGGACTTGGCTAGTTGGGACCAAGTAAGGTATGGAAAATGCTTTGCTTCCCAAAGAAATTCTGGTCTCTCTGCTCTGGAGATACTTCTGCTCAATTAAAAAAAAAAAAAGGCAATAAAGGTATCTAAGTCAAGTCAGGTAATCCAAGCTCCCCAGTTCCCTGGGATGCACCTCTGGTCAGGAATTTGTACCCTTATGTGGGAAAGGAGTTGTTAAGAAAATTTACTGAGAATTACACTAATGAAATATGGATGTGAAGCGATGGAAAACCAACAACATGGGTTAGGTCTAATGTCACTACTGGCTGACTTGGTTTGCAGACAAGACACCTTTATGCAATATGAAATCCTTTTTCTCAGGGTAGGAGACAGCAGCACAGGTTAAATACTGGCTTTTCGGTGGCTCATGTTCCTGCATAAAGTGCACTATCGACCTCATGGAAAAGCACCCCTAATCTACCTGACCAATGTGCTGCTCTAAGCAGGCTGAATGAGATGTGAAGACATCGCACTTGAGCCCTGGCTGTAAGTTAGCTGTAACCACGCTGAATGCCCAATGTGCCCAAAGCCTCTATTGCACCGAGAGCACCCTGCCCCTCCCAGTATCACCAGTTCCACCTCCCTGTACTAGACACATTGCAGAGCTGACTAGATAACCAATAAAGCCCTCCTGGCACGACAGAACATGTGGTGCCTAGCAAGGCCAGTTTTGTCAGCACTCCAGACGTGACAGGGGAACTGCTTGGTCTGGTAACACCTCTGCTCACCCAGGAGGAGGCAGCCAGCTGAGCAGACTGCTCAGGCTTCAGCCTTTTAACTCAGACTCTGCTGACAGATTCAGAGGCACAATAAAGGATATTCAGGGCAGTGTTTGGGAGGGGAGAGGCCGCTCTTAAAGAAAACCTAGTGCTGACATTTCCATCTGGTGCACCCTGCCATCCCACGATGAGGCAGGCAGCTTAACTCGAGTTAGCTTGGAAACCCTGGGATAATGGTGCTAATTGCCAAAGAAGTTATTTAGCAATGAGTTGCACTACAGAAGGGACATTACTAGTTCCCTGCAGCATTAATTGAGAAGGAAGAACCAATTATGTCCACTACTTCCCTCGTGTTGCTGCAGTGAGAAAACTGACTGAATTTTTTTTTTTTTTTGCAAAGTCCAATAGATCTGTAATAAATCTGATTTTGTCTATCATAGGTCTGATTTTTACTAGGAAACAGAGCCCCACGATGTATAGGCTCTCTGAGTTGGCTTTCTCTGCAGCACCGACAATCTGGCAGTTCAAGTTTGCTTTCAAAGCCACCATGTCCCCTCCTGATGGAAAACAACATTGCAATCTTTGGTGTCCCTGGGGAGACCTTGCAGAAAGGTGAATTACAAGTCCTGCCAAAGCCAAGGTCCTTGGCGTATCTTTGGTTATTGGATGAAAGAGGAAAGGCTAAAAAGGTTTTGGCAACCTGGTTAAGTACTTGATTCTTTAAGAAAGGGCTACACCAGCTTGGAGGGTGGAGAGTAGAGCTATGGTTAATCTGACCAGTCATCCTCATCAAACTCCGAAGAATCATCCTCAGAGTCACTGTATTCTACAGCAATGCGGCGCGAAAGGATTGTCGCCACGTCGTTGCCCACGACGTCCCGCTTCTCCTGTTCTCGCTGCTCCTCCACTTTGCGGAGCTGGAAGCCTGTCAAGGCAACAACAGAGATAGTCACTCAAGGGCTTGTGATTTCATGGGGGCTAAAGGGAAATGACTTGCTAATGTTGTCTTCTGAACAGCCTTGGACAGGATCGACTCAGTATCTGGAAGCAGGCTGGGCCAGTTCGGTGTAGCAACAAGCCACCAACCGATGAGGCCAGGCTGGGAAAAGGTGTCTGTTTCTATATTCCTTGGATGTGCTGCACACGCTGCTGTTTTGAAGGGAGGATGACTGCAGCTGGCAGGGCAAACGGCAAAAGATTATAGTCAGAATTATCGCTCTTATCAGGATGAAGCAGGGGTGGGCACCATATTGAGATCCTCTCTGGATGCAGCTATCTACAGCAAGCGTGGGTTGCAAAAAGGAAGCCAGTGGTAGCGATGCCCTCTGGAAAGACACCTGGGCCCTCACCCTTAGTGCTCTGGGACCTCCCCCAGGAAGGGACAGAAGCTACGGGTAAGAGAAATGTTTTACACTCAAAAAAACCGATGCCAGGACGTACCTTGACGAATGGCTGAAAGCAAATCGCTCCGGGCATCGCTGACTGCGGGCAAGGAGGATTTTGGCTTGGAGGCTGATGAGTCCAAAGGTGGAGGCAAAGCTGCCAGGCCATTCATGCCACCTGCAGACAAAGGAGGGGGGCCGGGAGGTGGCGGGGGTGGGGGAGGTGGTGGCGCACCGCCAATTTGCTGAGGTAGCGGAGGCGGAGGCACAGCAGCATATTCTGCTGCAGGAGGGGGTGGGGGTGGAGGAGGGGCAGCAAACTCGGGGTGAGGAGGGAAGGCAGGCGGCGATGGTGGCGGTGGGGTGCCTGGGGTGGGAAAGCCTGCAGGAGGTGGCGGCGGGGGGACTCCTGCCATCGGTGGTGGTGGCGGAGGAGCTGGAGGGGGAGCGAAGCCTGGCCTGGCTCCTGGAGGGGATCCAGTTGGAGGAGCTGGTGGAGGGTGGCTTGGACTAACCAGGCTGGATCTCTTCAGCCCTCCAGAGCCAGAACCTCTTTGGCTGTCTACTGGGTAGCTGTTGTGGAAGAAAGAGAAAGAGGAGCTTTAGCCGTGAGCTTCGCTTACATTACATCAACTAACCTTTGTGCAGGAAGGATTTTCTCTGACAAACAATCACCTCCAACTTCCAGCTTCTACTGAAATTCCCCAGGACGCTGCTTGCTGGTATTAAGTATCCTGTTGCCTTTCTCCTGGCTAAGGCAACAGAACAACTGATAGCTCACAGGGCAGCTGACAGAACCATCTTATAAACCAGCCATCCAGCCTCTCCCTGCCCGAGGCCAGGCAGCATGACCAAGCCCCGAGTGCCTTCTCAGCCCATACTGCCGCAGCGGCATTCATCAATAAATCCAAGGGGTTGCATTTATTAGTAAGGAATGGCAGGTGAGGTAACATCTATTCCTCCGTTTGCTATTTATGCTGCGTGTTCCTGGGCTATTAGTACATTTGTATAAAGCTGTTCATTGGATTCACCGCTGTGGCTCGAAGCCTACAACTCTAGCGCTAGGGATGATTTGCCACCGCTTTTCCTAAGTCTAGGATAACAATGCAAGGAGATCCAGTACACACTGATGGGAAACAGTGATTCACAGTTGAGTGAATAATCTGGAAACAAAACTGTTTCCATAAGCAGAAAACACTACAGGCCTGGGAAGCACCATCAACTACTGCACATGTCGTTACTGGAAGCCCTACGATGATGGCTCACTGCCTGGTAAACAGCAAACAAGAATGGTTTTGCCTCAAAGCTGGGCAAATTTAACATGGAGCTAACAGTGTTGATCTGATAGAGAGAGATTACTGGTTATTTTATAATGGTAGTTGGGGGGGTGGGGCTGGAGAGAGGTTCTTAGTGAGCAGCCACAGATCTCAGTAACTGTGCATGCCAAATCAAATGCCATTTAAAACCCCACACCTCTAGTCCTGGAAAAAAATGCAGGGTGGAGCACCAGAGCCTGGGCTATGAGAAATCAGAGTATTTTCTGCAATCACATTTCAGAGCGCTGTACTGCCCTTAGACAAACTGGTGTTGTTTGTCAGACACTCTCCCTCTCTGCTTATTAACATTCACCTGTGGTGGAAGCAATATTCTATAGTTCAGACCTCTGTGGCTCGAGCTACTATTAAAACATAATTTTGCAGCCTGGAATGGGTATGTAATGGGTCTGATCCTGCAGAATGCGTGTACCCTCAAACTTACACTGAGGGCAATAGGTTAAATGTACGCTGAAGCCAAGAGGGTGCTCAAGACCTTGCAGGAGGCACTCTGCACTTGGCAGTATTGGTTCCCAAGCCCTCAAACTGTGATGTTTGCCAGCACCTACAACTTGCCCTTGCAAAGATCAGAGAGGGTAGATAGGGATAGGGCAGGAATCTAGCATGAGAAACCGGTTTTGTACGGAGAGTGGTTGGGAAGGCAAGGCCACATGTTCTAACATATTTGTACGCGGAGAAAGAGACCTATTAGTTGAAACTCTCCTAACCAAACAAAGACCGTTCACTGGAACTGCGAGGCTAGGAGGAGGCTGTCAATACCTGAAATTACACAAAAACTGGGGAAATGCCCTCCTTCCACAGTGCATATTATGAAGCACTTGAAGTTTTACCTGCTGTTGTTCTCATTATGACTTTTACTTTTGCTGACTGTCTCCCAAATTACAAAGGGGGTCACTGGCATTGTGCACTTTTCTTCTAGACAGGCTCGCTCTTACCTCAGTACAGTATTTGTTAATGGGTTTCAGCAGAGCAGCCAACCCTGTCTTATGCCACTGCTTTGCAGTGCGCGCAATTCTATAGCGAGACAAAAGGTCTCGGAAGTTACCTAAATTCCACTGGTGGTGGAGGCAGACTATCATCTAGGAATGAGGGAGGTGGAGGCATGATGGAGTCTGACGGTGGCGGCGGAGGATAGCAGTTTACATCCATGCTATCGTTGGAGCCGATGCTGCCGTTCTGATACACCATGTTGGAAGGGTACCTAAAAAAAGCCAACACAAGATTAAAAGAAAACAGTGGCTCAGCTATACCCAGTGCTCATTGTGGATGAGGAGAAAATTCTCAGCAGGGAGTCGGAAACATGGGAACAAGAGGACCGCCATGCAGACAGCAGAAACCATATTATTCAAGCTACTCTAAAGGAAGAGTTTCTTTCCACATAAAAACACCCAAAGCAGTGCAGCCCTGACATGACATCCTTATAGACTACCAAAATACAAAGAACAGCTGAAGGCACAGTCCAGTTCAAAACAGCCTATACACAGTAAAATTAAGTTTCCTTATCTCTGCTTCCAGGAAAAAAAAAAGGCATAGATTGTTAGAAACCTAAGATTTACTGTATGGGCTTCTCAGTTCAGAAACATGGAAGCATGCTGGTTACTTTCATTTTTATTTACTATTAGCACCTACTCAGTGTCATTCTCTACTCAATGTTCACTCCCAAACACTGCAGGGAAATTTATTTTCCTTTGTTTTATTTAAAATAATAATTATAAAAAACCCTACTCCTACTAATTTTAGTATTTTTAATATTTGCTTTTATTTCAGGGCTGGATTTTGCTCCAAAATGAACTTTGCAAGATCTCTGTTAGGCTGCACATTGTCAATGGCATCAAAAAAGTCCCAAGTGCATCTAGGAGTTTATCAAGGCATGGACTAGCACTTCCCGAAGGCCTGGGAAAGCACCTAGCACACTGTGGATGCAATAATAAAGTATCCAGAGCAGAAGCCACATGTCTTGGTGAAATGAATCACCCCTGCCTCTGACAGTCAGTAAGACTGTTCCAAGCAGCGAAAGAAAAACAGGTCTCGAAGGCTCAGAAGCCAAAATGGAAAACAGGGAAGCAAGGGAAAGGTGCTGTTGAGCAGCCTGATTCTTCCAGCCAGACCTCCTGTAAACAAGTTTTATTTTTAAAACTATGAAGAGCGGGATTTAAAAACAGCAGCAAAACCACCAGGATTTTCTCAAATGAAAAGAAGCTGCAAGCGGCAAGAAGGGAGCATGTTGAGAAGTGCATTGTGGGGATTCAGTCTGCTTTCAGCCTAACTGATGTCAGCAGTTGAATTAAAATCTCCGAGCAAAGGGGGCTGGAGAGAGAGCTGTAGCTCAAAAGACCTGGCGAGGAGAAGAGGCTTAAAATGTTGAAGTGCGATTTGTGAAACGCAACAAAGCAATCATGGAGAGGCTGCCCCGCCCCCTCGCTGCAAGACCCAAGAACACTTTCTTGATGCAAAACAGACAGATACCTGAAGCAGCTAGCTCTGGGAATATCTGCCTGCCCCATCTCCACCGGGTTTTCCCCAGGAAGAGGCTGCTAAATGTATTCATGCCACAACTACAAGGAGACAGACTAAAATGATGTCCCTTTAACTCCTTGAGTGCTGATGTGAGTCATGGGGTGAAGAAACCGCCTCATCTTACTTGCTGATTTTTTTGGTAGGGGGGTTTCCACATGGCAGACAGCACCCACCACCTCCCCCAGAGCCCAAGCACAGCCTGATCCCTGCAAGGCTGCCTCAAAAGGACATTTCTAGGGTGGGAACAGAATCTGCACTGCCTGTTTCCACCCTCTTGCCCAGTTGCACTGCCTTTTGGTTAACACGGTCCTGGTGAACTAGGTGGTACTGCACTTATCGCCACTTCCAAGCCATTGGCATTTCTAGGTCTGTGGCATAGGAGAGCCAAGAGCAGAGCTGCCTTGGAAAACCACTCGTGGCCCGCCCCTCTAAACTGCTAAGTTAGTGATTTATTTAGCAAATTTCAAATCGTCACATGGATTTACTTTAGAGACTCTGATTAGCAGTGGTATTGATCCAGGCTGCACTGCAAAGCCGGAGAAACTGCAGAGCAGGGTGAACTGCATTACAATCAGCAATGAAAGGCTACTTCCCCTTCGTGGGGGGCAGGATGAACAGCCACAGACACTTACCCAGCAGGCCCATGTTTATCCTTGGACTCAATGAACTCTTGGCCCATTTTCAGCTTCTCCCACTCTTCCTTCCGGGTCTTGATCTTCCGAGGATTAATGTTCCCTCGGTTGGGATTCTCCCTCTTCTCTTTCTACAAGAGAAAAAGAGTTGGGGGGGAAAACCCATGAGAACACAAAATGGTGGCTGGTTTAGTTCTTCCTTATTCAGGGTCACTGGCAGTGGGGTGGCGAAGAGCTGGGGAAATGGTACTAATGTCATGAAGTATTTTAGAGAGCCTTCACTACTGAAGGGTCCAACTGGCAGATCAATACTAAAACTAATACTCCAGCTACACTGCAGCTTCAACAGACGCTGTCAAGAATGCAAACTCCCTTCTCCAAAACTGCCCAGCCGGTGTGTTTAAACTGTGCCTGAGAAAAACTAGGCTAGCATGGCAAGGAATGGTAGGGCAGCTGACCTTCCCTGGCCTGTATGTTCTTTGGCCTATGCTGAGGCTGCCTATAACCCCTCGCCAAAAGCGGTGACTTAAGTGGGACTTGTGTTACATGGACACACACCTGCCACAAGCAGCTGGGCTGGGCCATGACCAAGCTCACTTCCAGCACTCAGTCATGCCCAAGTCCCTGCTTCTGTGCTTTGGCTGGAAAGCCCCGATATGCTTTGAGATGTGATGCTGCAGTCACCTAAAATGCAAGTCACTTTGAGGTGATCCCTGGTGGGCCAGCTATGAAGTCCTTTCGTAATGCAACTGGTCATATTATTCACCAGTGTTAAAAGGAAGCTCAGCTACAACAATCAGGCCAGGATTTGCGTTTTGTATTTTTACTTGTGAGAACACCCAATTCCTCCCTAAAGAACCCAAGGGGAAGGAAACACCGGGATCGGAAGAATAGCTACTTCAGACTATTGCCTAACTTTTGTCTAGGATCATTTTGCTGGTGTGCAAAGACATCCTGTTCCCTCACCCTGTGCTTCCGCTTCTCTTTCATGATATCCTTGGTGTCCTGCAGCATTTTCTCCTTCCAAAGGTCAAAGAAGTATGAAGGGTCAGTGTAGAACTTAAGTGCTTCTTTGCCATCCTCTCTGGGATAGAAAGACACACAAGAGCCGGTTAGGTGTTTGCATGAAGCCCAAACAAAATGCCACAGACAACCCTCCAGGAGTTGGAAACAAAAGGCCAGACATTTTACACTTGCTCCTCATCTCCTTCAGAACAGACAGCAGGCCTCTGGGTCTGACAGAAGCCACCCATTTCACCTGAGGCTTTGCAGCACAGTTTGCCTCTGGTTTGGATTTCTGCATCTGAAGTTCGGTGCAAGACCTCAGCTGTTCTGAATCATCACTAAGAGAACAGCACCTCTCTCACCTCCACTCTGCCCCTGTAAAATAGAACCTCCCCTCCCACTTTCTGTCGAGGCCTCCTCCTACTTCCTCTCTTCACGCCGCCCTTCTGCAGACAGCGTGGCTGCACAGCAAGGCTGATAAATACACCCCCAAGCGGACATGTCTCAAAGCTCTAGACAAAACTCCTATCAGAAAGCAGAGAAACTCTGGTGAAATTCTGCATCCTGCTCCCCCCACACCACAGACTGTGCTCCTCTTACTTCCTCCAAGAGCACGCAGAGTCAAACCTTTCATGCAATTGCACATACTGTGATCTTTTGGCAAGTTCCTCCTTTCCCCTCACCCATATCCTGCTTTTTTTTTCCCCTTCTTTTTGTAGAGAACCATCTTCTCTGCTGCAGAAACCCTAAATCAGAGCAGCAGCGTCCTTGAAACTCATGAGCACATACACACACTCCTACTTTGCAGTACGGCTGCATCCCGTGGAAGACAGCTGCCTCCAGCTATCTGTAATTACTTTTACCTGTTCAAAAGATATTTATGGAGGTGGACTACAGAAAAATTCGCATTCTGACCCCCTGCTCTGCAAGCATCGACAGGATGACATGACACAGCTAGATCATTATGGGGAAAGACTTCAGGCTGCTTATCTAGCCAGGTTCTAGGTTGCAACAGGCACCAGAGACCTGGCACAGAAAATATAGAAAGAAACCCCAAAATTTACAGGATCCTCTTGCACTGCTTATTTGGGCCCAACTTGGTCTGTAAGAAAGCTCTCAGAAAGGGGCATGGTTACTGAGAAGCATGACAACATGCATCATAAAGAACAACTAGGAAATTTATGCAGTGCTATTCAGGGCTCTCCTCAGAAACAACACAAGGTAACCTAACATGTAGTTTCTAGTGGCATTTGTATGCCTGACCCCATAAGCAGAACTATAGAAAGCCCAAGGGGAGGGTAGAGACTGCCTGACACTCCAGCAGATTACTCTGCTTCCCATAGGAAACTGCACTTCTTGATGAGGTTGGATGACAACCTTGCTCCTTGAGCGATCACCTCATCTGGCTGCGGAGATGCTGCTGCCTTACCTGTAAGGCGAGAGGATGTTGAGGGGTGGAGGAGTATTGCAGGTGCTGTAGGTTTCAAGGACAGGAACTGGGAGAGATTCTCTGTCAAACAGCTTCTGGTCCTGAGTGGTAGAGCTTTTGAAGGCCTTCCTTGTGTTAATGCCTTGTAAGGACACTGTAGGGAAGCAGTAGAGAGAGAAAATGAAGGACACCTCCCCTTAAGCCATTGACACAGAAGATTAAGCTGCAATATCTGACTTCTGTTGTGGGGCTCAGCATGCTCAGCACTTTTTGGGGTCAGGTTTCCTTTTCCACAGCTCTCTTAGGAAGCCCAGCAACACTCTGACCCTATCTCCACCAAGAGCAGAGCCGGTTTAGCTATGGCTGTCAAGAAAGGTGCTGATGAGCTTTTAAAATCTCTGTAAACAGAGCTATGCTGCCATTTCATTTACTGACCAGACAGCCACTGTGTGTGGAGACTTGATAATGCCCAAGCCAGCAGAAGCAGACTGGTTTGGAACTCCTCCACATGCATGCAGCAAAGGGCTTTTCAAGGAGAGGAGGGAAGAATGCCTCTTTAGTGGAAGGGGGGGAAAAACCCACCCACGAGCCTCTAGCACTTAAAACAACTTCAAACTCATTCCAAGGCTGTGAACTCTGGGGCTCTTTAGCATGCGGGGGCTGCAAGCGCTGCGCTCCACTCCATTACCTTCTTCCTCTTTGGGATCCAGTTGAGTGACTTTGACTTGCAAGCGGTCAACTCTCTCGACCAGAGTGCTCACCCGAGAGGCAAAGGTGTTGGCCTGGGTAAAGAGCTCTCCAAAAATGTCTTCTGCAAATTTACCTGGAATATTAAAGCAGCTGCATTACACATCTGGGCTGCATTAGGCTTTTCAACCCCCTGCCCATGGTGCTCCCCAGCTCTCCCGATACTGTTCCCTACTACTAGCCAACCTGCTGCTGCTTCCCCATTAGCATTAGTGAGCCATTACTGGCATTTAAAAGAGCCACATTTGTTTTCAAATTTGTCAGTGCTGATATTAGCCTAGGAGGCGAGGCGCGGCGCAGCGAGCCACCGCTCCAGCTGAAGCTGACCCTTCTCAGGGATCTTTAAACAATAACGCAACACAATTGAGGCATACTTCTTAAGTTTTTATTAAAGTAATAAAGAAGGGCTGACACCAGTCAAGCTGACAGGATGTTGTATTACACCGCGTCCAATTGGTCTACACTCCCTTTAGGGTTCTATCATGCTCCCGTTATTAGACAAGCAAATATAGTTAGATTTTATTGCTCCGTGGACCCTCCAAAGGCTCGCATATTACAAGCCACCACCCTGCAGTAGGGCCATCTCGAGGGTAATTGGTGCATATTTTTACAGTTCAGTGTTCTTTAGACCCTACATGCGAAATCCAGCTCCAGCTGCAGTCGCAGACAAGAGCACTGACCCTTTAGTTCCTTCAGGTGGCAGCATCTGAAAAATTGACGCTTTCAAGTTTATTTTAGATCAAAAAATATGTACGGTGACTTTTGCCAGAGTTGCTTGAACAGGGATGTTCCCTTAGTAAAATCTCTGCTGGGCTGCCGAGCCACTGGCTAGCAGCCTGCCACAACACACGTAATTAATAATTATCTGCCCTGTGCAAGCGCCTATAAGCCTGTCATGGAGTCCATTGTGCCCGGCATTGTATGAATAGAAGAAAATGGCTTTTGTCCTAAAGAGCTTGTCTTGCCCTTAGATTGCCAGAGACAACAGTTAGACACAGACGGGGGAGGACAAGGAAAAGAGAGACGTCTGGGCTGTTTTTGTTTTCTGTTTGTAAAGCACCTAACACAATTGCTTCTTGGTCCCTGACTGGGACTTTCAGGTACTACCTAATGGGGGTGGGGAGATAAAACCAGAGCATTGGTTATTAATGATTTAGTCACACCTGCTGCCCAACTGCTCCACCATCAGAAGCAGCACTCTGCCAGGCTCCTGCAGAACTGCAAGTCTCTAAACATTTCCTGCTAAGATTGGCAAAACAGAAGCCCAGAGGTAAGCTGCTAATAAGCAGTATGATTTTTAAAGAGCACTGAATAGCCAAGAGCTTCCCCCCTGAAGTCACTGGCAAATGTCAAACGCTGAGTACTTTTGAAAATCCCACCACACACTCCAGAAACTAAATAAAGATTTTTTTAGAGCCGAACTTCAAACTCTTAAAAAAAAAAAAAAAATAAAAAATTCAGCCCCTCATGCAACAAACCACGTGGGTAAAATGACAAGTGCATTTTAGGGGGGTGTTCAGTGTGGATCCTCAGTCAGCCCCGCACTCAGGGTTTCTATGCAAGTTGCTTAAAATAGGATTCTCCTCCCACTGTATATGAAGTTTTATGCAGGACACTGTCTCCTCCCTGGGCTAACTCAGAGGAGAGTATTTGTCGTCTCAGACCCAGGAGTCAGGGAGAGCTCATCACAATTGCCTTTTCTGAAGCATCCTCTCTATGCTACCTTGCTGTAAGAGGTCATACATTTTTGCAAAGGATGCCAGAACAGCACAGGCAAGGCTCACCTATAGCATAATCTGACACACCTCACAGCAAAAAAACCCCCACAAAACTCAAAAAAGTTGCAATTTGCTTTCTGTTCTAATGAGAGCGGGAATGCCTTTTTAAATTTCCAAGGGAAAGGCTGCAAATGTTGGAAAAAACCTCGATGTTAGTTTTACAATGGTGAAAACTACACTTGAAACATAATATGTGGTATCACATGCACTGGTCTGTGTGTTTGGGGGTATGTTTATTCCCATACTTGCATAACTGTATCCACATAGGGATATCATATAAGAAAGATCCAGTACACACTTTTGTATTTCATGCGCTTTTGCGGGGGGGGGGAACAGGGCAGCTTTCATTGCGTTAGCTACTCAGTTGCTTTAACTTGCAAAAAACATAACTTCTGAAATGATCTTTATAGTGTACTGGCAGGAAGACAGACTGATTTCATAGGTCTTCTCTAGTCCTTGCTTCTACAACATCATGGACCTGACAAAAATACGAAGATGACGAATGCAGTGGCTGTGATAGTAACGAAGTTACTGCGTTATGAATACCGTACAGGTTTTGCGTGCGTGTCTTTGTAAACAAGTTAGCGGGGTGATAGGCACAGCTGATTATATGACAGGTCTGTTGTCACTTCCTGAACCCACCCTTGATTACTCCGGTATTCAAGGCATGAGGAAGCAGTATGCTGACAACTAGAAGATGATCACTTGGTACAAACAACCCGCAGCGATCAGAGCAAATACCTTATTTAAAAGTATCATCTCCAGCCCTAGAGTAGGACTTAGGAGATGCTAGTTCCTCCTTCTTTGTTCCCCTCAAATTCAGTGATACACCCAAGTATTGCTGCCTCTGTGTGCTCTCTCTGCGTTTCCCCTACAGCACTCTCCTCGTTGTATCTGCAACTGGTCCAGCAGCTTGCACTCTCCAAACCCCAGAGCCAGGCTCCCTCGGTATCCTCCTGATAAAGGAACCAGGCTGTAATTTGGCTTCCAGCACTTTGCTGTCTCTGATGAGACTCGCAAAGAGATGCTTTGAATAGCTGAGATGCACGAAGAAGGTCTAAACCCCAGGGATCTCCCTGGTGCTCGTCACACCCGCTGCATGCCTCTTGGACCTGGATTAGCTCTGTCACTCTGCATTTGAGATTTGCACAGATTTACTGCCTGATCCCTCATGTCACACACTCACAGGGTGTTTTTTAAGAGAACACTGATAATTACAGGACCTTCCCCAGTGTTGGATTGAGGGGTGGAAACAGACTGATCATGTCTGTGACTATGTAGACATTTTTAGTATCAGACACACTGCAAGGCCAACTGCAGACACAATGGCTCTTACCATTTATTTTTATTATAAGGCTTAGGCCCATGTTTTCACTCTGCCCATTGTAAGGCTATCGGTCAGCTCGCTAGAGAGCCAAACCAGCTGTGGTTATGATTTGTGTTGTTGTTTGTCCGTGTAGCCTGCAAACTCCAATGCCCCGGAGGCAATTCTTAGTTTGAAGTGGCGACTTCGGGGCTTGTGAGGCAATAAATGTACTGCAGGCAGACAGGCTGGATTCTGCCTATGTGTTTTGATTACCTTTCATTAAAAATAAGAGGCTACTGCCACACTGTAGATTTAACACAGTCTAGCTACATTTAATAGCGCGTGCAATTACAGGCACATTCTCCAATGTAAGATACTGGCTGCTCGGAGAGCCTCCCATTTCACAAGCCTGAATGGCGCTCCATCCTTCCATCTGCAATTCTGCTGCAGTCCCTGAATCTCCTCCCCTCCCGTCCTCTCTTGGGTGGGGAAGTGGTGGGAGAAGAAGAAGAAACAGGCGGCTGATTTCTTTGGGAGAAGATTTTAGCATTACCCAGGGAGGGCAGTTGGGGGAGAAGCAGGAACGCAAGAGGAGGGAGGGAGCTAAATAAAGAGCGCTAACAGCTCCTGAGGGCAAGGCACAGGCTCGCCATGGTACTCACTCAGGCTGCCCAGCTGTCGGATGACATTTGCCAGGGTGATGTTGGTCATGCATTCCAGCTCGCTTCTAACGCTAGGCAACGTCTGACGGCACAGGTGCCTTGGCTCGATGTTCCTCGTTACTAACGGCATGGTGGACCCGCTTCAGGCAGTGCTCTGAAAGATGAAAAACAACCCAAAAAAGAAACAGGAAAGGATTACTCAACTGCAAATTCCAGGCACACCAGGCCCATGGCACTCGCTTTTCCTGCTCTGAAATGGCTTTATTTATAAGCCTGCTTTTCTCCTCCCTGCTCTTATAAAACTGGTTCTTCGAAAAGAAAGATCCCGCTGTTCTGCGGCTCGCAGGGGAGCCGCCGAGACCTGCTGGCTCAGGTGTGCGGGCGGCAGTGGAAAACTACCCACCTTTGCTGAGCAAGGAGCTGTTTACACAACTGCCGCTGCACCCTTCCTGCGGACAGGCTCGTTCCTGCACCAAAGCCGGTGAACGTCTGACGACAGCGCCAGAACCTTTGCTGCAACTCAGCCATTGTCTCGCCCAGAGGGTTGGCAGACCTTAAGCACATATTACACACCAACCCCATGGTCATATCCAGTCCCTCCTTCCTCAAGGGCAGAGCAGGCTCTCCCGAGACAACAGGAAATGCTTGCAGCTGACCAGGAAACTTTCTGGTGACTGTTCTTTATCCTGTAGGCTGTGCCCCTCTTCCCTTGGAAACTCCCTTTGGGGCCTAGGTT
The DNA here is from genome assembly GCF_001723895.1 of Crocodylus porosus. NCBI lineage: Eukaryota > Metazoa > Chordata > Crocodylia > Crocodylidae > Crocodylus > Crocodylus porosus. The sequence continues at coordinate 2,370,525 of NW_017728940.1, read as the reverse complement.
TATACTGAACCATTGTTTTAGTGTTTCAATAGCTGATCCTAACTGGTAGCTTTGTAAGGATTCAGGGCTGGAGCCCAACTCCAGGGGTGGGGAGGGAAGGGAATATGAACCTTGATTTCTTGCAGCAGACAGACGGTGCTTCCAACCCTGACTTCCAGTGCATTTGACAATTTATGGACCACAAGGACTTTGGAGGGTTGCACTGCAGAAAGTGGTTTTCTGTGCCTGCCTGTTACCCTCCCAGTTATTCCTAACAGCAAGATTTCCAGCAAGCACAGTCAGTCGTGGAGGTAACTGGCCTCTCTCACATCGACCCCATTCCCACAAGAGAATGAAACTTCACTCCCGAGTAAATGGGGCTCTGATGAGTATTTAGCTACAACTCCAAGCATCTTCAAACCAAGCAAAAGCAAATGTACTCCCAAGTTCTCAATGCATTTCAGAGAGAAAAATCTCTTTTTTCAGGTCAGAGGAGGAAGAGCCTTACAGATGCAGGCAACTCCCTTTGTAACGGGTATGCTGATCTGCTCACATTAGGTGTAAAAATAAAACAGGAAGCTAACAGCTTGGGGAACATGGCTTCCTGTCATCCACAGCAACAAACCAAGAACCATAAAAAAAAAAAATCATCAGCTGTTTGCTCTTGACTTTGAGCCACCCTTTGATAGTTTCTGTGGCAGCTGGCAGCTTATCTCTGAGGTCCAGGAGTCCTTCCTGGATGCTTTTCTATCAGGGTGTTAAGAGGAAGGAGTGAGTATTATCTCTTGCTAATTACCTCACAAACCAGATTCTGAATTTCTAAATTTAATGCGTTAAGGCAGAGGAGTTCAAGATCTGGAGCCCTGCAGATGTGCCAGGTATGCAGAAACCTCTGGTACGGACCAGTGCAGTTTGTCATTTAACAGCACCGCTGAACTCTGCGGTGGGCAGGTCATTTGGTTTACTTGTCCTGGTGTAACGGAAAATGCCGAGACCCTGAAAACTTCACCAAGAGGTGATAAAGACTATCCAACTCTAAACCAAGAAAAGCAAGAGGTTCTAGTAAGAGGTCTGAGGTCTCGCCACTGGGAATCGCTGTGCCTGGGTGCTGCCAAAGTCACCCACACCTGCTGCAATATTTAAGTACCAAGTAAACTACAGAAAGATTTGCATTGCTCATTCTGAATCTCCTATATTTTATTTAAAATTCAAGCATGGGAGCATGTGTGCCCTGACCTCAAAGAGCTATCTCTGGACATCCCACACACCTACAACGGTCTGAGACCTTCCGATGCGTGGAACAGCCATCAGAAGTGAGACAGCCAGAGAACGAATGAACAGAAAAAGTGCAGAGAAAGACACCAAAGAAAAGACCGAATAAAAAAGAGAGAGAGAGAGAGAGATGGTGGCAACCATGCCTGTCAATAGCACGGTCAGGACCTAGGGATTACCACGCTGCTAATCCAAGAGCACATGTCACGAGAGAGGAGAGCAGACAACCAACAGTGATCTATTAGGAGCTGCTACCTTGAGTACACCACGCGTTGGCAAACCCTAATCTGCACCAAGGGGTTAGAAACCAAAGTACCCAGCACCTGCCAGACCCATTTATTACTCTGATGCAGCACTGTCCACACTGGAGCTGCACCTGCCAACCCTGCTGCACAAGACCCGACCCAAATGAGATGAAGGCAGGGGGCAGAGCGCTCCATATGCCCACTACGCAGGCTGCAAAATTCGGTTTTTAGCCTCTGTGATTGTGAAGACAGCCTTTCTATTGTTGACTTGGAAGGCAAAAAAAAATTAAAAAGAGTGCTTCAGTTAACAGGCAGCCCTGGAGCCCCTAATGCCGCTCGGTTTCCCCAGGCTGCAGCAGGCTTGTCAGCTTCCATTGCTGCCATCCTGAGTCCCGGAGCCAGCACTGAAGCTGACAAGAATGAGATCAACTTCATTCTGCTGCTGTTGGGGAAAAAACTTGGCGGGGGGAGAAAACGGGGAACAAATAGCAGAACTGCAGAAGTGGGTGGTACAGCACTCAAAAGGAGAAGAAAAATGGGAGGGGGGTGGGGAAGGGAGGATGGGCATAGAAAGGATTGCAGAGCTGCACAAATGTCCCCTGCAGTTGCAGGAAGGGAGGCTGTAAAAAAAAATAAAATAAAAGTTTTCCCTTTCAACAGGATCAAAACACCAGGGACTTCAGCATTATCAGACATCAGACCGACTGGAATGGAAACTGGGACCTTGGAGCTGTTGTAGTGGTTGCTCCCTCCTACCCCCCACCAGCTCTGGGAAGAGGTGGCTCTTCCCTCCCCGCCAGATACTGCCTGGACATTGGGAACCCCCTTACCTGCCATATCGGTCTCCAAGAAATACGTAATAACCAAAAGCTAAACCCATCTTATCAGGGGTGTTGGTTGTAGCCGTGTTTGTCTACAGACCTAGGCAGACGAGGTTCTTTGGGTAGACGTGGTATCTTTTATTAGAGCAACTAAAGAGATGGAAAAAAATTGTTCTTTGCAAGCTTTTGGAAACAGGCACCCTTCTTCAGGCAGAGAGAGAGGCTGCTGGTGTGTGCGTGCTCTCCTGCCCAGAGCAGAAGCCCATATGCAAAAGGCAGGTCTTTGAAAATGTAAATGTGTAACCCATTTTATACAATTTTCAAGCCTGATGTGCAAGTAGGTGGGAAGAAGAGATTGATAAATTTGACTGGAAAAAAGGGAAGACAGGTGTATATGGAGAGCGGGATTCTGGGGAAGTTGGAAGGAGAAGAGAAGGTGGACTACACGTAAGCTACATGTAAAGAAAGGACAATATTAGAGTGTGGAGTAAGAAAGAAAGAATACGCTGCAGACAGGGCAAGGATAAATACAGCGTGATGTCTAACAAAAAAAAGGAGACAGTGGGGTGTAACCAGGAAAGTAAAGTTCAAATAAGAGTGAGAACCTACTATTACGTTTTATTTTAAAAAAGTCATTAGGAAAGAACACTGATTAGCAAGATGCTACCAATGCATTCAGGACACAAAGAACTGCTTTTTTCTCTTTAAATTGCGGGCGCATGACAGCACAGCTATTTTCTACCCTGGCTAGTAGGATTAGTTGTCAGGCATTAGCAGGTGTCAAGTAAATGTTTCAGCCCTTGTATTATGTATGGATTTAGATATTTTGAGTCAAACCAATTAAACAAGGTTGAGATGCCAGAGCTCTGCTGAAAACCACCGTGTGCTTTTGTTTTTCAGTGTCTTAGTGTTGGTTCTGTTTATATGCCATGGTTTTCAGGTGTGTGCTGTACTGCAGAAACCCACAGCAAGAATGCTTTATGGATCTAAAGCACCCACACCCTCCCGGTTGTGATACGAGCCGTAGTGGGATACCTAAAGTAATGAGGCATCATCTCCAGGGACACAAGATGCTTTGGAGCCAGAGACGGCTACAGGATATTGGAAAGAATACAAAGACAAGTACCAACCACATCTAGGAACAATCCCAGCGTCCCAGATGCTGCTCGTCACTTCTTCCAGCAGCAATATTAAATGGACTATCTATCAGGAGTACTGGACTGCTGCTGGTGTGGTTTTAAATGGGAGCCCTGATACTTGTCTGCCCAAATCCAAAGGAAACACTGCCTCAGTTTACATTTGGAAGGCCATCTTCAAAACTGCAACAGAATCAATGCTAAAAAATTACTTTAAAAAAAATTTTTTAAGCAATTGGTGACTAAGATCCTTTCACATGGTGAAATCGCCACCCACTTGATAATGGAAAATGGTATTTTTTCAAGCCCCACAAGAGGGCACACGACTGGGTTAAACCCAGACGAGGCTTTTTCTGAACAACCACAAAAAGCAAGGAGACTAGAGGCACCGGAGCTGTGAGCTTTGTCTCTCTCCTGCTTTGCTCGGGGCCATTTTTGCTTGACTGCACTACCCACTGCTCTTCCTAAAAATTTGCAGAGCGGAGCAGCAGACAACTCTGCTCTGGGAAACTCATTTACCACCCATGGATCCCTACCCGTCTCCCACCCAGCCCCATTATTTCATTTTCAAAGCTCACTATGAGCTGGCCCTCACAGTAATTCCCTTCCTTGCTCACTCCAGCCTTATCCCCCTTGCTTTTTTCCGTAGCTGGAGAGGTGGCCCTCTTCTTCATCGTACCCTGCCAATCTGCAGCTTCCCCTTCTTAGCAACCAAATCTTCTCCTTGAATTCTTTTGGCTCTTTAATTCTGGGCTGACTTCAGCTGTGTTTCCAAAAAAATAAATAAATAAATAAAACAGATCATTTCCTGTCATTAGCTAGTTAAAGCGGCCGAAGGAGAAATGCAACTCTTATTCCACCACGCTGCCTATAAAGCATGCTTAAATGAGGATGAGCATCTTGCTACCAAGATTTCTGGTCCGTGTGTACTTGCCGACTGGTACTCACAAATCCTGTAGACAGGGCTCTGCTACAGAGGATTTCACAGGAACTGCAGCACTGTGGCCTGAATTCAAAAAGGGTTGGTTTATGGATGCTGCCTGTCTAAAGCCCTTTGGGTAAAGCTACACCCCTATTTGTGGCCATTAAAAATAGAGCTGGGACAGTGAAATCTTGAGAACGAACAACTGTTGAGAGCAATAAGGGAGACGATGTGATTAGAAAATGTTAAGATGCACTGCAGTGACCCGCCAGGTTAACCATCACCTTTCCTACGGGAATTGTGTCAACAAAAGGAAGTCGGTGAAACAAGCCAGACCGAATCCATCTACCACGCAGCTGGGGTATGGAAAAATACCACTACTTGGCAGTGGAGAGCTCGGATGCTGTGGTCATCACCATGGTGCAGAGGAGGGAGAAGGGCTAAAAGCAAGTCACGTACAAGCCGCATACGCAAAAATTACTGCACAAATCCACTTTGCCGTGTTGCCTGGAAGATTTGGGGAGCTGTTTTGTCACCGAGCGACTAGCATAGCATTAATGGGAGTTACCAATCAAATTCCCCACAGTCAGTTAATGTGAGAAGTGACCTCTCTTCAGCAAGGGACCATCCGCACGTAAATTTGCACACCAGCCATAATCTCGCCTGTCACAATGCCTGGTGGAGCACAAAGCACCTGGGTGGACCCCGCACTTTTTTGAGGAATCTGCATTTTCAGTGCGTGGGGGTCACTGCTAACCCTCCCCTAACTATCTAACTAAAGTCTCTGCAGCAGGGTGGTGACAAACCTTCCTCTTGAACACGCACACACACAAAAAAAAGCCCAGCAAAGAGGAAGTGGCCTTCAGCTAAGCTCCTCGGAGAGCTGCCTTGGGAGTACCCACTGGTGGATTAGACACACCAGCAGGTTTGGGAATGAGGGAGGAAGGAGATAATCAGATCTGAAATTCCCATCAGTATGAAACGAGCCTTGCTCAGTGGCCTGCCAGCACAGGCTGACTGTTCTTTCTAATGCCTATCACAACACTGCTTTAAATTTCAAGCTTCTCTCAGCAGTCACTGCTCCCCCATCTAGCTGTAATGGCCAGAGAGAGACAGGCTTTTATGTAACCCCCAAAGGCTAGCAAAAAAAGCAGCAGCAACCACATGCACAGGAAGACTGGAGGGAGGAGGAGAGGGGGGAGAACCTGCAAAATTCAGCAGAAGGCTGTGCTGAGCGCTCAGGGCTGGATCCAAGCGCACAATGTGGCTAGAGGAGTAGGATGAAGCAATCAGCAATGCTGTTGTTACATGCGAAGAGAGGAGAGACCTAGCAATCAGTACTGCATCTGAGCAATAGGGAGTGAAATTATAGAGCAAACTGCCATGTGATGCCACAAACTATTCCGTTCCGCCAGCTGTAACAAGTACTCATTCCCAAAACCACGTCACGGGCTCATCTGTCATTAGCGGCCAAGCCTGCCAGCAGCTGAGCAAGAGTCAGTGGTGAAGGGCAGCTGCGGGGCTGCTTCCTTTCACAGAGGTCCACCAGCCTCGGGGGGTTTGTGTGGGCAAGTCCCCTGTGCAGGGGAAAGCATCCCCCGCCGGTGCTTACAGCTCATTAGGTACCAAAAGGTCGGTCCAGTCCTTCCACTCACCTGCCACCACACAAAGGCTTCCCTGGAGCAAGATCCAAGGTCTGCCCCAATCAGATAACTGCCCTGAAGATGTATGAACATGGTTACGTGGGGGGTGGGGGGCACCTCCATCATCGATTCAGGAAATTCAGAAAAGGGATCCTGAAGCCTTATGAAAAAGGCAGTGCTGGAGAGAGGCTGGCTGCGAGCAGGGGGGTAAGAACAGGCGCGGAGGCTTACTGAGACCTCAAATCCAGGTGCAGCAGGCAAGCAACTCCATCAGAGGCCCTGGATTGCCTGTCTCCAAAAACCGGTTTGCTCCATTTCCAAAGTGACATCTTGGATTTTTAGCCCTCCCTTTTGAAACTGCCAGCTCCGCAAACCCATAAAAGGAATATGAAAGCCAAGCTAGGTTTTTTTTCTGGCTTCTGCATCCTCAGCACTTATTGCCTTCAAGGGGATCGCCCAGTTGTGACCGAGAATTTGGCTTTAGCTCTGCTGATGTTGAGCGAGGCAGACTAGAAGGCAGCTTATTCCTCCGGAGCTGGGTCAGCTCTACACAGAGACAGAGAAAGACAGCATTTCCACCCGGGCATTTGAGAGCAGAATCCTGTTCTCCATTCATTTCGTTAGAAAATAAGTTAAAAAAAAAAAAAGTCACTTGGTGACTCTGGCCCTTGAAATAATACAGACAGAACTGATGCAGTTAAATGAATCTCTGAAGGGGAGTGACCAGAGAAAGCCAGTTAGGCACAATTAAGAACAGCTGTCACAAATGTTTGATTTTCAGAAGAGAGAGCCAGTGGGGAAAGCGGTTTTTAATCTTGCAGGAACTCAGGGGAGGAAGGTTTCAAGGTCCCTGGCACACAGAGGTACACCAGGAGAGGGAGATTTGGCTACTGAGCAACAAAAGCTCTTTGCTGTTGTCCACGGGAAACCGGCAAAGGAGTTTTTAAGTCCCTCCCCAGTTTTGCAAAGGAAACAAGGTTACTAGTGATGCTACAAGACAGAATTGCTGGGTCCAGATACTGCAGGTACATTTAGACTGTTCAACCAAAAGAAGAAATATCACCTTGGATGCTCAGATACTACAATTATGTGGAGGAAAAGACTGAACAAGGACTGGCAGGAGACTCAAGGATCTTACAGGTTTGAGTCGCATTTCCCCAAGATCTGAACTTAATATTATTTGCATCTGATGGGTGTTCAAGGACATACATTAAATGATTTAGTCTCGATGCGTTCCTAGTAGATCAGAGTCCTCAGGAGAGTGGCTAGCACCACGTTTGGCTTCTGTGACAAACCTCAGGAGACAGACCAGGGACTGAAGGAGCCAAGAAGATTATTGCTCTCAGCCCAAGAGCTGGTCAGGACTGAAGTTCACTCTGTTGCTACGCCTGCAGCACCACAGCTCTGGGTAACACAGAAGACCTCAGTCTCTAGGGCTCTATACTAGCATTTTCTACCGGCACTCAGTTCACTTCAATTATTCATTTTCTAGGCAACACATTTTCAATTAGCTACTTGATTAACTTTATTTCTATTTCACAAGTATCAATACCCCAGCTCCACGACACTCTTGCACAAATGCCTGCGTAGAAGCACAGGCAAAGATCTGCAAATGGTGCACGTCCACAAAGGCATGCGCCACTAAAGAGCTCATTCCCGAGCTGAATCGGTGCTAATGAGGATAGCATGTTTTCCTCCTCTCTCGTGCCCCCTCTCCAACAGGAAAAGGGGCTCCCGTTTATCTGTAATGAAACATTCACTGTGCTTTTCTGAAGTGCCACTCTCCCATCGCTCTGGCATGGATTCAGGATAGAACAGGACACTGATGGGAACAAGCTTTCTAAAAAAACCACAAACTTACTTTTGAAGCCGAGACAGATTTTGAGACATACTTCCCCACAAAAACCCCTCTGATTTCTCATTTGAAACCATACAGCTCAACTGCTCTTTCATTTTCCACTCACGCCTAGATAATTATATCACAGCAATGAGTGCCCCCACCCTTCTTCTGCACTTGGGGAATACTGGAAAGATAAGTCTTTTCTTAATTATTAAATGTAAATAGCTCATTAAATATAATCCAATTACTTTAATTGTAAGAAAAGGAAGTAATTACAATATGTACATGTATTCTTGCCTGAACAGTTTTAATATCTTAAATTAATCTTTGCAGTGTTAATATTTTAAGTTAAACTTTGACACTGCAAAATGAGGGAGTTGATGTCTTTTTCTTAAGTGTTATTTATATCTGTTGGGATTCCCATCATCAACAGTTTTGGAGGTTCATCCAAGTGAAACAGTTTGTGAAGAACATCTAGGTAATGTCCAAAGAGGATGCAGGTTTACTGCAATTAAGAAAAAAATTAATACGCAAGATGTTGTGTGAAGGCATAAACACGGTTTATTAGACTGCACGACTAAAAGCTGAAGAAAGCGCAAAGATGTCTGGTGAGAGAGACCAATGATAGGAGCCATTACAAACTCAGCATTTGCTCTTTTGCAAAAGGGCCCCAAACTTTCAGACACCTGCTTAGCTCTACTACTGTGCACAGTGCTATCTCGTCTCTCTCCAAGCTAACAATACCCGAGAGCTGTGGAAGGAGAGGAAGAGAGGGGCTGCCGTCCACTTGGAAAGCCTGGAATTTAGCGAGAAAGCAAATAACATGGCGATGACTTCTTTTGGGAGATTCCCGACAGTAAAAGCTTTCCCCGGCTGGGAGGCGCAGGTTAGACTACATACCAGCCATTGACCCACTGACCAAGTTTAAATGGTCTCTATTCTCAATATCCCTACCCTCAACCCTTTGCATCGAGGCAGAGAATTTTTCCCTTGCATGGGTGTCGACACCTCCCAGGTTCCCACGACCACTACATTCACTTCCAGTGTCTGCTCAAGTTATGCATTCATTGCTCAGTCACCCTTCATAGGAATCGTTACCAGTTTAAGCTTATGGATTAAGTAGGGCGCTTGCACCCAAAAGCTTGCAAAGAGCAATTTTTCCAACTACTTAGTTGGTCTAATAAAAAGACATCACCTTCACCCAAAGAACCTTGCCTGGACTAGGACAACATCTTCAAACTGAGGAACAAGTGAAGTCGGATACCCTCTGCCATCCCATAGGGACAGCTAAATTAATAGTGAAATGCATGGAATATATTTAGACTAATGCACTGTTACAGGGAAACTCTCATATTCCAAAATCTTAAAGAATTTGGAAACCAGATAGCAATACGGCAGCCATCTCAAACAACTTCAGCCATCTGGGTGTGTTCTACTGTGAAGGGCAATGCAAAGATGCTAAGCAGGACAGCAGAGATGAGAGTCCTTTACTGTTTCCAGAAAACAACCAATACCTTCAGCAGCTAAAAAAGAGAAGGAACCAGGGGGTTGAATGCATCCTGAAGAAGGACCATGCTGCTAAACTGAGGCCTTGCCTCTGCTACACAACACGCTTTGCTTGCTCAAATTAGCCAACTGGAGATGAATTCCCAGAGATGGTTCATCACTCCCGTAAAAAGTGACACACCCAAGGGCCTAACTTTCACAAGGGTTTTACCACGAGTTTGCAAATGTAAGGTTTTATTGTGGTGGTGGTTATGAAAACAAAGACAGGGGCTGGTCTCCTATTCTAACCACTGGTTGAACCTTCTTAATACAGACTCTGATTTTGGAACTCGTTTCCTCCCTTGGTTTCTGCGAATCCAGGCTCAATGGCCTTTGGACAGTGTTGGCAAAACCAGCTGTTTTAATCAGGCTTTTCTGGATTGGAAGGGCGGGGTCACAGAGGTGATGATGAGCAGCGATTAGGACTCAAGGGAAATGGCTGGGGACTCTCCAGTTGGCAATGGGATAAACTCTTGGTTTAATTGTCGCTGTTCAAGTTTTACATGGGCCAAGACTCAATGCTAAGTGCACCCTCCTCTACTCCAAGTTCTGGGTCTTCAGCTCTAAAGAGTCAGAGCTATACTTTTTTTAAAGACTTGAAACCATGATTTGCCAGAACTGGTATTTTCATGAGGAACAGAGACTAGATTTATCAGGGCTGCTCCGAATACAAATCTTTCAGCACCTGTTCAACACCTGCCACACGTTCCATCACCTACAGCCGCTTCACCAAGATCTCTCGTGTAAAGCCAGACCCCAGAAGCAATGTCCTTGACATAATGTTGAATTCTCAAGAGACCAAACTGCTCTTCTGTACAAATGGGCTGATTACAGGGTTTTTAATTTAGCCTCCACAGAGGAAGTGGCCAGTTATTTCATGCTGTCCCAGACAGAAGGTAAAGGTTTTACACAAGCTGTGTTTATGGCAACAGTGCCTTTCTCCTGCAAAGGATCAGACAGGCAGCTGCTGGTATTGTTAGGACAGGATTTGGGTGTGGGCATGCTTCTCTGCTTTTCTGCAGCTGTAAAACCCAAACTGGGAGAGTGTGGGCTCTCTTACACCACACAAAAGCAGGGTGTGTGCGAAGGGGACTCTCACTTCTGCTCTGGCAGCGACTCAAGTGACAGTTTGCTGGGCTAAGGGGTGGTCGTGGCACTTTCACCCATCCATTCAGCCGGGGTTGCCGTTCCCCCTCCCTCTCAATTAAGTCCTATTTTTTGCACTCCATGCATGAAAGTACAGCTACACCAATACAGCGGCTATTGTGGCTGATAGCCTCCTCTGAATGCCACTTAAAGCCCTTCAGTGCAGAGCTGCCTGAAAGGAAAGCACCATTCATTCCTCCAAGCAATAGAAAAGAACTTTGCTAGACGGAGACTTAAAGCAGGACTCTGAGAAGTAGAAAAAGGCAATTACTGAGAGAGGAAAACACAAGAAATTAAACACACTCGAGCCTGTTGATCGTAATATAATAGGCCAACAAAGTGCTTAGCCAGACCCTAGAGCATGCAAACAATTTATGCAGGGCTGCTATGAAATCAGTGACATCAGCCCCACTGGCCATCGCAGAATAGAACCGAGGTTTCCATTAGCAATTCTAAACAGCCCGATTGTGGGAGATTCAGGACCAAACAGTCTGGAGTTGTTCTTTCCTTCTGAGTGCTCTCGTGGAAGGGAGAGCAGGCAAGGGCCTGCAAGGAGCCTGCTTCCTGCTTCTTTTCCCCACCCCACATTCACCATCTGAAAACTCTTTGCATCCCCCCATGCCTGAAGAAGGGTGTTTGTGCCCAAAAGCCTGCAAAGAACAATTTTTCCAGCTATTTAGTTGGTCTAATAAAAGATACCACATTTACCCAAAGAACCTTGCATCTCTCTAGGTATTTACCTCCCCTTCTACAGTTTGGTCTGTCCAAGGCACCATGGGCTGGCAGCTCGCAGCATTCTCTGACCAATAATTAACTGCTCGTGCATTCTGTCCTTCTCCTTCATTTTGCTTTACAAAAGGAAGGCAAGAACCATTAGCTCAGTTTTACAGACAGGGAGGTAGAGGCAAAGAAGAGTTAAGTGACTCGTCTGAAGTCACGTGGAGAGCCAGTTGCTAAGCCCAGAAGCTAAATCTTGGTTGCAGCCCTGCACCGTAACCACCTGCCCTGGAGAAAGGACATTTCCATCGCAAATCAATCTGTGCAGAGAAAAGGAAGGTCCTTCATTTCACAAAGGAATTGTTCGAGCAAATGTATTGCCATCCAGCAGGGAAATGACATGTTTCCCTGCACTAAATCAGCACCTTCCATGATGATGATTACCTGGCTATACCAAACAGCCTATCGGAAAAGCTCAGCTGTAGTTAGATGCTTTCCAGCAAAAACTAAATAAGCCAGAGCCCATTTATATTTGATTTAGAGCAACTTGATAGATCAATGCATTTTAGTGGGAATCTCCTTTACACATTTGCCATCCAATTCTGTACTGAGGGCCGTCTCCAGCAACAGTGGCTGGCCCTCACCTTCAGAACGGCAGGTAATGGATGCCTGCAAAACGCAGCCGAAATGATGGGCTTAGGGCAGACCTCACATACAGGAGGGGAAGCGTGGGGGTAAGCCACAACAGAATGGCATAGTTCTTTGATAGCAAAGCAACAATGCTTACCGTGTATAAACCCGGCCTGTCTGCACACTTCAAAGGGCAGCAATATCACTAGAAACAGAAGACATGGCACAGAACCACTATGGCCAAATACTAGTGACTGGACATATGGAAATGTCAAGGGGAAGTTAAAAAGCATCAGTGAAGCCTAGAGTCACCTTGCATATCTGCAGACACCCATTTCTGCTGCAAGCTCCAAGACCAGCAAGTCCCCTGGGAGAGCCCCTCCTTGCAAGGGGCAGGGAAGAGGAAGGTCTGTTATTAGTAGTACCGGGCTGGAAAGCTTTGCTACAATTTCAAGAATTAGGGGTGGGATCTTAGGAAACTATTTTTTAAGCTGGACCACAACATCAATAGAGCACTCTGCGTTTAGATGCGATTAACACACTGCACTGCCCATACATTGCATGCCTTGACCAAACGTGACTTGGGCTCGTATTTCGGCTTTTCTGGGAGGGGTGCTGCCCCTTCTAATTCCAGAGGAAAAACTACAGAGTTCCCCAAGGAATAAAAATCTTGGCTAAAGCTGGGTGACACTACCATCCTGTAACCTAGAGAAACACGTTAGCACACTCTTTTTGCATTACAATCTGCTGAGACTGGATCAGCAGTGTCAGATTTAAACAGCTATTCACCCCTTGGAAAATTAAATATACCAAGCATTTTTTTCCCTCTATTAAATTGAGTTGCAAGAACTCTAAGAGGAAGTAAACTTCAGCAGGGTGGCTCTGCTCTGAGCATTAATTTGCTTATTAATCATCAACAGCTCCAGCACAGATTTATAATGTACACTTCTAATATGCATGTGGTCATAACCAATGACCTGATCCTGCAGAGAGCTATCACTGCGCACAGTGCTCGTGGCTACAAGCAGCTCCACTAAAAGAAAGAAGATGGCTAATGTTTGAAAGCACCAAAAGTTCCTTCTCTACTGGAGAACAGCTGCATTTTGCTTGTGTAACTAGAGATAAAGGACACCGAATGAGCCACAAACTGTATTTTATGAGTTTTGTACACATGATTGCATAACTGATCATATAACATACCATGCTGCATTTGCCTTACTTCTTGTCTTCCTCCCTTAAAGAAAAAACAGAAATTATCAAGTCTCCTGAGAGAGACAAAATGCAGAATGGATTTTTGTTTTAGTTTTTCCATTGTGCATCCCCCTTGCACTTAATGGCATTTGTACAGGCACTGTGTAAGATTTTTAAAAAAGGCTCAAAGCCTGTCTTTGCCATTCGTGGCTCTCATGAAAATACTTTAGCAAAATATGCTTTGCTGAATCCTGAAGTGTCTCTGTGTAATGGAGGCCCAAGGAAGTCTAAAAGCTTTTACCTGAAACAGGCAACCAAGAGACAGGAAAACACCTACTTGACTCCTCCAAGCTACCCACCTTCCATGTGTGCAGGACTGTTCCTCGCAGTGTGGTTTGCTCGGCTGTGTTCTTGGGGCTAAAAGTTTAAATTATGCCTAATTACAATGAACTGAAAACCTCAGATAAAAAAAAATAAAAAAATTCAGGAACCAAACATGATTCCAAAAAGCCGTGTGGAAAAGGCTAGCTAGAATCATTAAAAGACAGAATTTTTAAGCTGTAAACTTACCCAACCACAAGCTGTCAACCAAAAAAATCTTACCTGACTTTTGTGGCAACATTAAACCTATGTATCTCCTTCAATTTCCTCCTCCACCCTCAAAAGTCACTAGACCTGGAATCAACCAAACTGGCCATTAAAAAAGACGAGTTTTAAAAGTCTTCACGTCTCTACCTACACCACAAGATTACCCAAGCTTTGTGAATGAATCAATTCCTCCTAGGCCAGCCCTGAAGAATAAGTCACACTTAAAATATGCCAGAAAACTGGGTTGGCAATTATGTGTAAGGATTTTCTTCTCAATGAGACTCACTGACCAATGAGTCACTACTCATGAAAGTGTTCTCAACCGTAAGCTTCAAGATATGTTTTCTGTATTTGGCACACAATATATTTCCTAGAGATGTGGGTATAAAATCTGGCTTAACAGAACATTACTACTAATTCAGGCCTTTTGCCAAAAATTTGTCAATAGTTTCATGGCTGTCTACTGCTTATTAAGACTTTTTTTTTTAAAATACAGCCGCACTCTGCATCAGTACTATTACCCAAAGCCCACCTGCCTTTTTCTTCAACTCTTATTCTAGCACACTTTCCATTATTGTGAATGTTCTGGACACCTGTACATATCTGAGCTTAGGAAGTTCACCAAAAACTTATCATGGCAAAGGGCAAATGAATGGTGAGTGGAGGTCCACCTTGAAGTTTCAAGGACAACTCAGCTTCCCCAGGTTGTACCAGTTTCATTGAATCACAGAAAATTTGGGGTGGGGGGAGCTCAGGAGGTCACATCTAGTCCAACCCCCTTGCTCCAAGCAGGGCCAGCCCCAACAACAACATTATCTCAGCCAAAGCATTCACTGCCGCTAACCAGATTCAGAAGGAAAAGGCGGTGGTGAAACTGCCCGGCGTGTTGTTCATGCCACCTGCGGGTGCTTGGAAAGACCCTGGCCAGTAGAAGTGGTACCGGACCCAGTGTATGCAGGCTCCAGTCTTAGCTACATAATTAATAACAGGCATGATAAATTTTAAAAATGATCAAGACAAGGCATGTTGCTGAATTTCCTCATAGTAAAACTGAGGTGGCCCGGTCTTCACTTCAGGATAGGTAATGCCCATTGGTTACTCTGAGGCACATAGTACACAAAAAAACTAACCATAGTGAAGCAGGGCCTCAGAAAGATTTGCAGTCCATTCACCCTGGAAGATTATTTTCTCGTAGCTTCCACCCACTCAGCATGGCACTCACACCCTCTTGTTTTTGGCTAGGTTAAACCCTAAAGTTGATGAGCCTGCTATAGTCCTGGCAGGGAGAACAAAGGCTTTGGAGTCAAAAAAACCCCCTCAAACCCAACCCAACACATAAAAACAACTCATAGTAGAAAACTCATGCTTTTGAATGCAGAGGTCCCAGGTTCAATCCCGGCTGCTGACAACACACTCAGGTACTGCCTTCCAAGTGCTGGCTCACACAAGGATTTGGATTAGGTTGACCTCTGCACCTTAGGTCCAGCTTTCCCACTCACAGCATTACCATTTTCAATAAAAACTCTCTCTCTCTCAAGAAAGCAAAAAATAAAAGCATAAAATCTGCAGAAGCATCTGACCTGCTCAGTCCTTTCACCAGGTAAAGCTTTACCATTGATTGCGAGTCTGCAATTTATCAGATTTTCCAAGTCATACTATAAAGATATCATCGGCATTTAAATTTGATTTTTCTTTAAACACAAAATGGAAGAGGATAACTTAAATACAAGACGAAACCCGCACAAACAAAATTCAGACTACTCGATACAGAACTTCTGCTGAACCAAAAATCCTAACACTGAACACGTTCATTCGAGCAGCTTTTAATAACCACCAGCTCTGCAGGCATTTCAAACCAGCGAAGACATTTAGGCCCTTTTCCTTCCTCATTTGGCAAATACTGTGCAAGCATGCACACTTAAATACTGCCCATTAAGGAACACATCTTGTGTCAGTTCTACTGCAAGGCAGGGCCTTTGTTCTTCTCTGGCCCTGGCACATCTTTCACTTTCAACTTTTCCCCCTTCTCGCAAGGCTTCCTGCTCTTAGGGATGTCATACAAGCGTAAGGAGCACAAAGGGCTTGACAAATTACAGCCCTGTCCCCAGCAGAAACATTTTCTAAAAGCTCCTCCTTGCTGCTAACATCTCCTCTGATGCCTGGGATAGCGGGAGCCTTGCAGCACGTAGGTCACCAACACTTTTAACACCCCGGGAAACAAACCTGCTCTTGGCATTTTAAAGTGGCATCAAAAACTGCTAGCCACCCGCCTCTGCGTGAGGGTGAGCAGGGCTGAGGATATTACTGAGTCACTTCCACCCCAGGCAACAGTACAAACTTTGAGAAAACTTCCCTGATATCAGAGCAGGGCCCGAGGGCAGATGGCCAGGACCGGGAAGTGCTGCAACTTCCCCGAGCCCGAAGGGATTCAGGGCTCATGCCCTCCAAGTTCTGCTTGAAGGCAGGCCCAAGGACACAAGGGAGACGACCCCCGGCAGGGATAGGGGGTCAGCGTAGGGCAAGGTGCCCGCCCCGCCCCGCCCCGTGACACAGGGCCCATGTGCTCTCGCTGTCCCCTGGCACTGCTGTGGGCAGGGCACAGCACAGCCCCCATGCACCTCTGCCATAACACCCCCCACAACC
>NW_017728940.1:2343912-2353976 GCF_001723895.1 Crocodylus porosus | reverse complement strand
GGCGCTGGGCTCCCGACTTCCAGCAGAGCCGAGCGCTGCGTTAGCAGCAGCTGCAGCGCCACCGCCACCTTGGCTGGGCACCCGCTCCCTCCCGGCCCGGCCCGGCGCGGCCCCGCCCCGCCTCCCCGAGCACCGGCGCGCCGTCCCATTGGCTCCCCGTCTGCCTCTCCCTGCACCCCATTGGCTGCTGGCTGCCGCCTGTCAAAGCCGCCGCGCTGCGCCGCTTGCGTACGACGCTAGCGCAACGCCGGGGCCGCACCCAAGCGGGCGACGCAAACAGAGTAAACAAGGGGGAACGTACCACCCGCGGGGCGGGGAGGGGAAGCGAAGCATGGCTGCTCGGGCGGGGGGTAGAAACCCAAGGCCAGAACTTGACGGAAATGGCCATGTGTCTTCTTTGGATGCCATTGGGCTGCCTTGTTTTTCTTTTTTTTAGGGAACGGTGGGCATTTCCAGGGCTGACCCACCCCTCATTTGGCATTGGTCTCGCCCTACCCGCACGGCTCGTGAACTCTGAGGAAGGGTCCACTTCGGGAAAAAAAAGGGGGCGGCAGATACTAGTAGAGAGAAGGGCCCAAGTGGAAACGAGAGCGGGGGTGGAGCTGGGGCCTTCCGGCAGGGGGCGGAGCAGAGGCGGGCGGTGCCTGTTTAACCCCTGTAGTGCCGCAGCCTCACCTACCTGCCACTTCCGGATTAAGAGGCACAACTAGCTGGGCAAGGAAATGGGCATAAGTGACATCAGCAGCATAGACCACAGGCATCCATCTGCTCAGTCCAAGAGGGATGGGGTGCCATTGCAAATACATTATAATTAATTCACTAAGTGCCACCCTACATCTTCTGCATTGCTCAGGTGGGGTTCCCCCCCAACAAATCCCAGTATATGCCCTTTGCAATGCTGCAGGGACGCACGGCAGGCAAGAGTGGTGCGGGCGCTCCTATTTGCACCGATGGCACACACGTAAGAGCAAACTCCCCGATTCCCTCCCGGCCCTAGGGGAAGTTAGAGCGATCCCCAGGCTACTCTAAGCTGTGCCAGCTGGAGATGGATCAGGCACTAGCCAGAGTGCACCATAGCCCACCTACTTCCCCCTTGCGTTTCTACGTGCCACAGGAAGCTGGCTGTGCTGGGGACATGGGGACCCCACTCGGCCACCTTGCCAGGCTCCAGCTGGAGGGGAAGGGGTTGGGGTGGGGTGGGGAAAGCAGCTCGTCCTCACTCCACTTTACGTGCAGCACAAAGAGAACAGCTCAGAGTCCCCTTCCTGGACCCCCCGCCCCCGGCACCTGCATACGAGACACCTGCCACCCCAGCCACGTGCAAGGCCCGTGCAGCTCTCCTTCTCCCCTCCTGCAACGCAGCGCCTCACAGGGCTGCCGCAGCAAAGGCCAACGAGGAACGGCTCAGCAGCTGAACACTGCAGCAACTGGGTCAGCGAACATCTTCTGGGCTGAAGGTCACGCTCATCTTAATCGGCACCTGCCAATCTACCACTGCTCCCTGACCGCATCCCATCTCCCCCTCCCTCTTCCCTGGGGCCTGCCTTTAGCTCTCATCTTGAAATAATCAGAACTAATTACTTGGCTCCGCCCCTCCACATGCTCCTCCCATCAGCACCAGTGATGCTCAAGCAGGGTGCCTGGGATCCTCTCCAGGTGCAACACAGTATGAACACTGCCAGGTTATCGATTCAGGAGATAAACCCGAAGGTTTCAAATAGGAATCCACAGCTGGGGTCTTTCTGAGCGCTTTGCCACAGGAAAAAAAATGCTCGTGTTATTTTTCTGTAGTCCAAAAAAAAACCGAACCAGAGTGAAAGCTAAGAGCTGGCATTTTCCAAGGGGACCTCGAGTCTATGCAGGGGTGCCTCGAATCTAACGAGGTTGGGAGCAACGGCTCTACGCTCTCCCCCTGCAGAAGCCCCTTGCCCGCTGCCCTGCACCTCTCGCTGATGCTGACAGGCTCACACAGCTGCAAGGCGCAGCCTGTGCCGGCCCGACAGGAAGGTGCTGGAGGTTTTGGACTCCAGGTTTTCCTCGCTGCCAGTTCACTCGAAGAGGATTTGCTTCTCTCTCTCTAGGTGTCACAGCCTCGAGGGAGCCACCTAATCTGTGTCTGCACTGCAACCTTTATCTCAGGGGGTGTGCGTGCTTGCACGCACACATGTGTCTCAGTTTAGCCCTCCTGAATATGTGCTATGCTGCAGTATCCCAGGCAGCTCCCTGACACTTATTTCTCTCCTGGAAAGGATCTCATCACCTGCCAATTGCCTTTCTGTATTTTCTGCCTGTAAATGATCCTCTGGCTGCGCTGCCCTGCAGACCGCCAAGGTGACTAGCCGAGCAGCTGGCGCTGGGGGGAGGGGGGGAGATATGATGGAGGCTTTTCCATGACACGCTGCTTTCATGGTGAACTTCAGTCCTGAGCTTATGCTCCTTTTTTCTATCCTTCCCCAGTGCTGCAATCTCATTATGTTAAGCCCGTGGGTCGTGCCTGTCAAAATGTTAGTGCCAACCGCTGAGGGGGGGCAGCAGATGAGCAGGGGCCTGCGGACCGAATGATGCCCTCTGGAACGAAGATGCTTGATCTCAGGGAGCTAAGATCAAGCCACTGCCCCTTTGGACTCAGGAGGACTCACTGTGCCATCAGACTGCAACTCTGTGCAGAGCTGACCACGTGCTCGGAGCTGTACGGGATGATCTCTTCACGGCACTGCAGCATAATGGCAGCCCGTGTCGATAGGCAACTGCTTCGGTGCTAACAGCAGTGGTGGTGTTGCAGCACATCCGAGTACTTCCCCGCTACCCAAACAACACGGAGGGTCTCTAGGAATGGGGAGGCTTGCTCACCCCTAGCCCAGCACGCACCCAGAATTTCGGACAGGTTTGTCCAGCCTGCATTGGAGCCTGTGCCGCTGCATCGCTAATCCCCAGGCAGGCTAGGTACGTGCTGCAGTCTAACCCGGGACTGCACGGTTGCCCTGCCTTAGGAGGGGTTCGCGGAGCAGCGCACCCTCCAACCGAGATGCGCACGCAGATTGCGACTGGCTTTGGGAAACGGAGGCAATGGGCAGGGATTTGCACCTGGCCTTGGCCTCGCCATTCAGAGCAACGCCCCCGGGTCCGAGCACGTGTTCACATGCCGGGCTCCGACCCGGACCAAAGCTGAAGGGATGCGGGGACTGAAGAGCATCAAGTAAAGCCGGCCTGTCGAGTTGATTGATCTGCTTTGTGAAGACAGAGTAGTGGTGCAGTGCTGTGCGTTGGGGGCGGACGTGAAATCCTGCCTGTGAGATTCAGCGGTCCCTTGGTTTTCCCAGCCAGCTGCTCACTTGTGCCGTGTGGAGGAGAGCTCTGCTTACATTTCTCATTCTGATAAGCTGCAAAGGAGGTCTGCGAAGCGCTAGCTCATCACGCCATCAGCACTTTACGGACACGAAAACAGGGCCATTCTTCAAAAGGGGCTCAACTCAGCAACCGAAGCCTCCAGGATCCCGAAATGACTTCTTTTGCAGGGAGGCCGGGTAGCCTCGTGGTGACGGAGCAGGGCTGGGAGCTGGGAGCAGCAAGATGTGATCCAGGCGCTGAGCTACGACAGCGATTGGCATCGTGTCAGTCCTCAGCTCAATAGATCCCAGCCCGGGCTAACCGCAAACCCCCTGACCTCTCCGAGTCGCTGTTTCTCTCTCCGCGAGCCGGAGACGGCTGCACTTTTCTGTTTCGCAGAGCGCTCGAGTTCGTCATCCTTGAGATCTTCTGCTGGGGCCTTGTCAGCATGGCAGCCCAAGCACAGCAGCCAGGCCAAGGGGAAGGGGGCAAGCATCTTGCACCCCAGTCTCCCCTTCGATCGATGCTCGCACGGCACCACGAGAGCCCCGGGGCGCAGCCAGGAGCCGCGATAAACCTCGGGGGCCGGAGACCTGGCCTGGCAGCGGTCGTGATGGCAAGGTGATAACGCCATCACTGCCCAGGGCTCAGCGGGACCCCAGTTCCCCGGGGCAGGGAGGCGCTGGTCTCCTCGCCCCTCGCCCCAGCCTGGCTCGCTGCGTTGCCCGTGCCGCCGGGCGCCCAGGCCGGCGCTGGCGCTGGCGGAGGGCACTTGCGGGAACACAGCGGTGCTGCTGACATTTACTAATCAGCGCTAACCTTAGATCCACACACTCTCCGTCTCGCTCGCTGTCTTGTCTCCATGGAGACACTGCAACCTTTGCTCACTAGTTAACGGTATCTCAGAAAAAACGAAACTCCGACGCCACCCTTCCTCCCGGCTCCCGCCCCTGTGGGAAGGGGGAACTTGCCCAGAGGAGACAAAACCTGGCTGTCGCCTCCGAGGTATTTTGCATCGACGGCCAGGGAGAAGAAGGGCGAGGCGGCGCCGAGAGGCAGGCAGGATTTGGCCCCCTGCCACCGAGTGCAAGGAGGAGGCTGGCACAGCAAGTTCGGGTGGCACCGATGCAGCGGGCAATTAAGAGATGGTCTTATTTTGCAAGGTCCACCCCAGAAACCAGCTCGGGGAGGTTTTATTGCAGCAGCCAAAAGGGTCTCTCCCTCCGTGGTGTGCGATGGGATCCTTGCCAGGCTTCTGCACTGCTGGGCAGAGCGCAATTTGTGCGGTTCACAGCTCTCGCTGGCGCATTTCATCCCTGCCTGCAGCTGCCGCGCAGTCATCCAGCCCCCAGTGTCACCTGGGCTTGCTTATTTAGCAGCAGGTTACTGGGGTCGGTGCTGGCAAGATCACGGCAGAGCATCTCAAGAGGCTCTCGCAACCTGGATGCCTGGGCTCTGCCAGGTTATACCGAAAAGCAAAAATCCTCTTGCACTCTATGTCTACGCCAGTGACCTCAGGGCCCTGCTACCGCAAGAGCAACCTCAGCCCATCAAGCAGGATCTCCGCTGCACACAACTTGCTGGGGAGGAAGGGAAAAAAAATGCAGCGAATTCCAGCCGCAGGGGGGTCTAGGAGCATGCTCGGTGCGCCAGTGTCCTGCTCTCAGCGAT
Source organism: Crocodylus porosus (assembly GCF_001723895.1). Classification (NCBI taxonomy): domain Eukaryota; kingdom Metazoa; phylum Chordata; order Crocodylia; family Crocodylidae; genus Crocodylus; species Crocodylus porosus. The sequence continues at coordinate 2,348,978 of NW_017728940.1, read as the reverse complement.
TCTGTTTTCAAATTAACATGGGAAAGATGCCCATTACCTGCTACCAGATAATGACTATGATTAGGCGGATCTCTGCTGCCAGCCGAGATCTGAAGGATTTTGTGCGCTCCAGCAGTGAGAGCAGCCACAAAAACAAGAGCAATAAAAGTGTAAATAAAAAAAATAAAATAATAATAATAATAAAAAAAAGCCCCTCAAGGAAATAGCTCTCACCACCAGGGAAGCGCGCAAGTCGAATTGGCTTTAAATGCCATTCGTTAGCATGGTTGTGCGCTAGCGTTTGAACCTAGGGATGGAGATGAGGGCAAACCGGGTCTGACCTGACCCAAAACTGGAGCTGGAATTTTTCTTTGGTCGCTCAAAAAAAGTGCAGGGGTCCCCCCCCCCCACACACACACTTTTGGCATGAAATTGGAAACGCGGCACTGCTTTGCTGTGGCTGGAAGCAGCCGAGCAGTGGTCCCCAGCGAGCTCCCACTCAGCTGGCCAGAGACGCTCTCGCGGTGCAGCCGCCTCTCCGAAGAGCCTCTGCCCGCTTTCCGAGGGCCTTGGGGGCTGGCGGGCTCCCAGCGAGGGGGACGCTGAACCCCCTGTCACTTGGTACAGGTGTTTGCCGGGGTTTGGGAGGGAGTCCCTGGGAGCGGGGAGGCCAAACTCCCCCTCAGATGTGAGCGGGCTCTTATTGGGTCACTGCCTTTGGCTCGGTGGAGAAGCCCAGCTGACCTAACTGCAGCAGCCCAGGCTGGTGCTGGTCCCAGCAACCTCCGCAGGATTTCCCACTCCAGCCACCCCGTCTGCAGGGCCCCCATAACGATCCCGATTACAGCGGCTCCCACGCAGCAGGGCGCAGGGAATGGATGCGTCGCGCTTGCTCCCCGGGGCCGTTTGGCCCTTGCTGGCTGGAGGGGTGGGGGGACCGATGCAAGCTGCGAGCCGAAGCGTTGCTGCGTCTCCTCCGGGAAGGCGTCAGCAGGGCTTATCACCTGAGCTGCTGGAGCTCAGCAGCAAGGCGCTCGCGTGGGCTAGGGAGACTGCGAGCAGGGCACTCGCCGTCCGCACCCCAGGGCAGCGGGGACGCGGGCACGCGGTACGCGGGGCTCCAGCGTGTCTCGGCACCGTGGAGCTGGTTTCGGTCCAGTTCAGGCGCCCCCCAAATCCGAGTCGCGGGCCTCGGAGAGCTCCGTGGGCTCCTCGGGAACCCGCTGCCTGCGTCACCCGCGCGCGGCGAGCAAGGGTGCTCGCTCCGGGGTGTGCTGAGAGCGAGGCCCCCTCCACAGCCCACCCCCTCAGTACATCCAGCTGGTGTTGACCCAGCTCAGCGTGTAGGAGCTGCTGGCGTTGAGGAGTTCCCGGTGCAGGAACAGCTGCGGCTTCTGCAGGTCCTTGTAGCTGTGGAAGAGCCGGAAGCCCCTGGCCTCCAGCGCCTTCAGCAAGCTGTACCAGTGCCGGACCACAGCGGCGTGGCTCCCGCTCACCTCGAACCCGGGCCAGTGGAGGTGCAGGGTGAGGATCAGCTGGTGCACGGCAGCCACGGTGCCGTCCAGGAGGATGCTCTCCAGGATCTTCCACTCCGCGCTGGCCAAGTCGGCCTCCAGCACGTCGATCTGCCCCAGGGAGAGAGGGGAAAGCACACTCAGCGGCTCTCGCCAGCACCCGGGCGGGAGGCAAGGCATTGCCAGCAGGCATGGCCCCCCGCTCCGGTCATGCACAGCTTCTAAGGGACAAGGATTTAGCAGGGCCGGAAAAAAAGGAGCCAGCGGCTTTGCTAGCAACATCCCATGCGTTTTGCTGGGCATTATATCCTGCCGCAGCCGGGCATAGATGCCCCTTTCCTCCTCCATTCACCAGCTCACGCGGCCACGATTCAGTGCACATCCTTCCCTGCGGCCCGTCCTAGAGCGGTATTGTCCGAGAAGCCGGCTCTCAAAGCCCACTCAGGTACACCAGGGCCGGGTCAGCGGCAGGCCCAGCCCAGCTTTCTAGGCCCCGTTACCTGCCGGGTGGGCGACTGCTGCACACCGGATCACGGGTTGACGAACAACACGGAAACCACAGGGAAGGCAAGCATGAAACAGCCGTGCGAGAGGCAGAGCGGGGGCTGCATTTTAGGAGTGTTGCATGTGTGAAGAGGCTCTGCACATGCTGAAAAAGTGCCCGGGCCGTGCTACAAGAGGCAGGAGGCTTCACCCCTCGAGACTGAAGGGCGCTGCTCCAGTGCGACGCCGGCACACTACGAGAGATCGGGAGAGCATGGCAGGACTGGGACTCTTTAAAGACCGCGAGGGGATTTGACAACTGTCTTCCAGTACGAGAAGGGTCAGCACAGAGGATGGCGATCAGTCGTGCTTTGCATCCCAGAAGCCCGGAGCCTAATCAATCAGGGAGCTGCAGGGCAGATATTCGAAAGACCGTCCAACTCGGAGGGGGCTCAGCCTGGGAATGGTTTACCCAGCTGGGCCGGGCAGTCTCCGTCACTGGAGGTCTTTAGGGGCCGGTTAGACAAACATTGGCCGGAGCTGGTTCAGACAGGGGCTGGACTAGGTGACCTCTCCAGCCCTGCTTTTCCCCCGTTTCTGTGCACCGCAAACTCAAGCACTGCACTTCGAGCCACAGCAGATTAGCAGAGACTCTCTCAGATCCTCTCTCCCCTCTGCTAGGCGGACGTGGCCAGGAGGGGGGAGACAGACGCGGCTACGCGCCGTTACCTTCTCGTGGCCCAGGCCTTCCATGATCCGACGCAGCCTCTTGGAAGCGCTCCTCTGCCTCCGCCACGAGGCCGACGGGGGTTGCTCGCGCCAGTCCAGCCACAGGCGGTGATGCTGGACACGTCCCTCCTGCCAGCGCTCCTCCGCGCGCCGGTCGGGGGTCAAGCCAAAGCTGTGCACTTGGCACCCCATTTCATTCATCCTCCGGGCAAACTCGGAGCCCCTTTTGACCACGCTGCCGGCGGGCACAAAGGGGGAGAAGTGTTAGGAACGCGAGCCGCGCCATGCCGCGGTGGGCCAGCGGCTCGTCTCCGACGCTGGCTAGCCACCCGTGCTTTGGAGGAGACATCCGCGCCCGGGGCACGTGTCCCGCGACCCCGCCTGTGTCCCATCAGACACGCCCTGCCCTTCTAGGGGGTTGGATGCCAGGTGCCGACCCCAGACTCAGAGAGAAAAGCAAGCCGGGAACATCGGCGCCCGGGAGGCTCTTACCGAGGGCAGCGAGAGGGAGCCGCCTGCTAGGGGCAAAACACCTCCGTTGCAAAAGCCCCAGTGACAAGATCTCCCGGGAGCGCGGCAGCCCCTGGGACAGCTGCCGAAGGATGCAAGAGCAGCCCCCGGCCCCTCTGCCGTTGCGGCCCAGCCGGCCAACAAAGCCCGCCCGGAGGCACCGTCGGAGGGGACAACGCCGTGACGAAGGCTGCCAGAAAGCCCCGAGCCTGGGGCAGAACCGCCGGCTGCCTCCGAGGAGCAGAGCTGCAGGCGGGGAAGGGGTGGGATGCAGCACGAGGAGGCCTCCCCCAGCCCCGCTTTCCTCCCTTCGCAGGAGCCCCCTCACCTGAAGGTGTATGCCAGGCACCTCTGCTGCCGTGGCTTCGGGGCCAGGCCGGGCAGGTGATCCAGACACACTCGCCAGGGCCCCCGCGTGCTGTCCGCTAAGGCCTTGGGCCCTGCTTGGCTCAGAGCCCTGGAGCAAGGCAGCTGCGGGGGAGCAAGGGCAAAAGCAGCCCCCTGAGGCAGGATCGGGTCCAGCCCAGGAGGACGGAGGGCTTGGGGGCTTCTCGCGTCCCAGCCCGAGCCCAGCAGCCGTCACTCCACGTCCACGCCGCCCGCCGCCTTCCCCAGGCCCCCTCCCAGATGTTTCCTTCCGGCCCTGCCTGGCCTCGCCGCGGCCCCCCGGGACCCGGCCGTAATCGCTGACCTGCCCTCCCCGGCCTTCCCGCAGCTGCAGCAGGAAGCGCTGGGCAGGGAGAAGGCAGGGCCGGAGCCCTTCCCATGCCCTCCTCGCCCCGGCACTGCCCCCTCCAAGCCCGGCCATTCCCTCGGCCAAGCATCTCGGGGACCACGCGGGGATGCAGGGCGCTGCAGGACGCCAGGCGGGCCAGCCGGGGTGGGAGCAGAGCAGCTTGGAGGCGGGGGGCGGCGAGAGCCCCGGTGCCAGCCCCCCCGGCAGCTGGCTGGTTTGGAGAGGGGCCGCGGTGCCACGCGCCCAACCTGCGGGGTGCTGATGTAGGCAAGGAACCGCTCGGCCTCCTTCTGCAGGGACTCGCTGCCGTCGGCCCAGGGCTGCGGGACCACGTCCTGGTGGCTTTGCTGAGGGTGGAGAGAAAACGCGCTGCAAAACGGGAGGCCGGGGAAGCCCGCGAGACAAGCCGCCGCGCCCCAGGGAGCTCACGAGCCTCCTAGCCCCTTACCGGACCCCGACGAGGCCCGAAGGGCTGCGGAGCCCAGACCCAGCACCGGCAGCTTCCTGCCGAGCACTCGGATGGGGCCCGTGCCGCAGGGAGTCGGGAAGGGGACTGGTCGCCCCTGGCAGTCGGGGCTGCTCCTCCCAGCCAGGGCCGAGCAAGCCCCTTCTCTGCGGGGCCAGCGCGCTGGGGAGAGCCCCACGGATTTAGCAGCCATGTGGGCACCATCACTCGCACACGCGCTCTTCTCCAGCACCAAGGAAAGAGGAGGAGGAGGTATTGCAACCTCTGCAAGCCCCTGCCATCAGGGCTCCCTGGAGCTGGGGCTCTGTAGCGGGCAGGGACCACCGCTCCAGGGCTGGAAGCGAGGGGCAGCGACTTGCCCAAGGTCCCTTGGGCAGTCAGTGGCGGAGGCCAGAGCAGGCCCACGAGAAGGAAACCCACCCCCTGCGATTCCCAGCCTGGCTGGAGAGGACGCCGCGCAGGAAACAAAGGCCTGCTTGCCCAGGTCGGAGGCACCGCAGCGCGGCGAAAGCCTGCAACAGCGGCAGGGCAGGGGGCGGCCGGCCCTGCCGTGTCAGTCTGGTCAGCAGAGAAGCGGCCCGGGGCCTCCCGCCGCGAGTCCCAAAACGCTCCGGATGCGCAGGTCATTAATTACGGCCAGAGCAGGCCT
>NW_017728940.1:2337814-2343812 GCF_001723895.1 Crocodylus porosus | reverse complement strand
CAGCAGGGCCAGACCCCGAAGGCAGGAGGCTCCTGGGCAGGGTCTTCTCCCGACCCCCCCCCAAGCTGCCTCACCCCACCTCAGCCACCAGCAAAGGCGCTTCTACGCCTCCCCTCGCCGCAGACCCATTGCTCAGATGGGTAACGGAGGCAGAGGGATGCTCCCAAGCAAGGAGCGGCTGCTGCTAGCCTAGCTCTAACCAGTGAGCCACCCTTCCCTCTGGCCACATGCAAGACAGCATGGGCACCTCTGCCCCAGGACAAGCCTGGCACCGGGCATGCAGAAGCCAGCGCCCTCCAGGCCTCGCCCGCTAAGCAGGCTGGGGGAGCTCCGGGGGAGCCGAGGGCTGGGCCAGAACCACTGCCCTTGCGCCGCAGGCCGCGGCGGGCAGGACGGGACGAGGGTGCCCCGGGGCTGGGCGGGGGCACCCTGCAATTCGCCTGGCGCGTCTCAGCAGGCAGAGGCCCAGGCGATCGGCGCGTCGGCGGCGCAGGGCGGGCAAGTCCGGCCCAGTGGGGAGAGCCGCCCTGGCACGCCCCGGCCTGGCAGCCGAGCGGTGGATGAGCGCGGCTGCCTGCTGGAGCCGGCCGCGGCCGCGGGAGCTAATCTCTGCTCCGATTAGGCAGAATTCCCAGGCACCGGGGTGTCTTCGCTGTGCCCCCCCCGCCACGGTCACAAATAATAATATAATCCCCTTAATCCCTTCCCCGAGGAGCCTGTGCTCCGCGCCGAGCCAGGAAGCGCGGCGCTTCTGCCGCCGCTGATAAACCCGCGCGGCCTGGCCCCGGGGAAAATGAATGCTGCAGGCTGCGCTCCCCCTCGGCTCGGCTCGGCCCTTTGCAGGAAACACCTGTCCCCCCCGTCCCCACCCCACCCCAGCTGGGGCTCATCATAATCCAGCGGGCGGGCTCCCAGCGGGCGCCACCCTGCTGCCCCTGGGTTTCAGCCCCAGACTCATTGCCGGCTATGCAGGGGAGCTGCGGGCTTCTGGCTGGGCGAGCTGGGCCGGGGTCGGCTTTGTCCGAAATCAAAGTGCCAGCGCCCGGGCGAGGGCCTGCCTGGCGGTCTTTCTCCTCGAGGTGCCCAGTTCAAATCCAGCGGGAGGTGCCTGCGCCTGGGCGTCACTGCCTGCTCTTTGCTGGCAGGCAACGAGTGCGCCGGGTCTCAGCCCAGCCGGGCCAAGTGCCGCTGGGTCCCTGGGATGTTTGCTCGGCCTTGCCCCCCACTCGGGCCCAGCCGATCGGGTCACTGCATCAGCCCACCTCTCCAGGCCCCTGGGTCATTTCCTCCTCTCCCCGTCTCCCTTCCAAGCCAGCCTGCCTGCAAGACTGAAAGACAAACACTGGGAAATGCTTCCCGCAGCCCCTGGGAGGGGCACCCCCTCCCTGCACCAGGCAGCTTGAACGCCAGGCCGAGGGGCTGGATGGTGCCGAGGCTACGAGCAGGGGCCTGGGCATCGGGAAAGTCCACGTCTGTTCCCAGCCTTGCTGCTGGCCTGCCGCGAGATGCGGGGCCTCGGCCTCGGCCTGCTCAGTGCCTCAGTTTCCCCATCTGAGAAACAGGAATGCCCTAGGGTGGGGGAGGGGCAGCTCCAGGGCTGCTCTCCACAGCCCTCCTGCCGGAAGTTGCTGCGCAAGACGGGGTGGCGGGGGCAGAAACCCAGTCCCTGAAGCAACGCGTGCCAGACTCTGAGCCAAGGTGCTGGGCTCGGTGGCTGCAGGTCTGCCTCCTCAAACGGCCTCCCCTTCCTGGCTAATGTGCAAAGCGCTTGAGGCGAGTGGGTGCAAAGGATGCCAGCGCAGAACAACAGCTGCAATTTTCAGAGGTGCGGCTATTCATGCAAATGAGAACGGGGCGTCCCAATCTCCTGGGCTGCTCTGAAAACCTCCAGCCTCTGCGCATCAGAGGTGTGCAGCAAAACAAGCCGGCGCAGGGGCACGGGCACCGCCGCCCTCTGCTAGCAGGAGTTAAACCGCTGGCCCATGCCAGAGACCCTCTACTGCTCCCTGCTCACCGAGTCTTGAGTCACTGGGGCCCGCAGGAGCAGGACGAGAGGCATCGCGTCCTCCACCGCTCCCCCCGAGCACCATGCAACAACGTCCCTGCTCCCTCCTCCACTCTGCCATGAATGGCCAAGCGTGCACCCGTGTGAGCGCGCATGTCTCCGGGGCCCTTCAGAGCAGGGGCCTCTGGGAGGGACTGCATGGGTCTCCTCCGTGGAGAATGGTGCGCGTGCGAGCATGTGCGTGTGCACGTGTGAGAGGGAGATGGAGCTGTGTCTGCGGCAACAGAGGGGGGTCCATGTACCAGGGTTTCTCCAACAAGGGGCTGTGACATTGCGGAGGAGCGTGACGGCGTGAGGGTGTGTGTGCGTGGCTGTGCGTGCGATGCAGGCCTGTGCCACCCTTGTCCCCCCTCTGCGTAACCTGCGGGAACCCCTTCTGAGCCCTTCTTCCCTTCAGGGGACTGGCGAGGTTTTCTTCTCAGCCTCCCGGATCCGTCTGCCCGGCTGGGGTGCCTTGCAAAGCAGAGGGGCAGGAGGAGGAGAGGCAAATCCCTCCTGTGCTTCCCAGAAACTAGAAAAGTTTTAACCGTGGAAAACCTGCAGCCCCGCCGCTTCCCCCCACCCCCCGCCAACCTGAGCACCCCCTGGGTCCGCGTAGCCCAAAAGGAGGCCGAAAGGACAGCCCTTCCCTTCCCTTCCCCACCCCGCTAGGATCTCAGCACCTGGGCAGGGCGGGGGAGGCCAGCAGCCCTTCTGCAGAAGAGCCTGGGGGCAAGTCACCCAGGAGCAAGGGGAAGGGGAAGCACCCAGGTGGGTCCTGGGGTGGGGGGGCTCCGGGCTTACGGGCCGTGCAGGGCTCTCGTTCTCATCCTGGTAGCGCGGCGGGCAGGCAGGTGGGGCCGGCTTGGGGCCGGGGTCGGGGCCAGGATCCGGGTCGGGGCCCCCGCGGATGGTGCGCACGGTGAAGGGCCCCGGGGTGCGGGTGCGGCCGCGCAGCAAGACCCGCGCCAGGCTCAGCACCGCACAGCACAGCACCAGCCCGCGCAGCGCCGCGCGCCCCATGCCAGCTGCAAGTCCCGCCCCGCCCTGCCCCACCCTGCCCACGGGGAGCACGGGGGGGCTGCGAGGGAGAACTTCCCCACTAGCAAAACACTGCGAGAGAGCGAGAGAGCGAGAGAGAGAGGTGCTGCAAGCTCCGTCCTGGCAGCATGGACGTGGGGCTGGACCCGCCTTGTCCCCTTCTCCCGGGTCCTCGGTGGACCAGTGGGCGCCGGGCAGTGCGGTGTCCCCTGCTCCACTGGCGACGTGTACAAGTGCACGCGCACCCCCTGAGCGTGGCAGTGCAACCCCTGCAAAAAGGTGCCACCGGCAGGCTGTCACCGCTTGCCACCCTCGCTCACCGCCCATGCGCCGGTGGCATCTGTGGGCAGTCCACGATTGCCAGCGGCGTCTGCGGGTGGTCGCCAACCACCGATCGGCATTTGCCACCCCCCCGCCGCCGACAGCGAAGCCCCCCGCTTACCGCCTCCGCCACCCGCGGGAGCTCGCCGTGCCCCGCCAACCTCCGGGGGCACGCGGCGTTCGCACCCCCGGCCTATGACCAGCACTCCCGTCCCTGATTTTTCCATGATTCGTCCCTTGAAATCCGCTTGCCCCTTTCCCTGTAGCTTCCCCGCCGGAGGGATGCCAGTCAGACACGGTGGTGGGCTAGGCCCACAAGACGAAAAGGCGATGAAGACGCCTGCCTCCCCGGTAGAGGAGCCTGTGCTTGCTCCACCGTGATCCTGCAAGCTCCCAGGGGCCTCAACCGGTGGCTCCTCCACGGAGCCGTCGCCACAGGCGTGAGTCTGGCGCGGTTCAGGGACCCCCGACGCCTGCCCCGTCTGTGAGCGGGGGAGACCCCCGTGCGTGGCCAGGCTGCAGCCCCTGCGCCGCCGCCTCCAGAGCGTCTTGCCGAGATGCTGGTTGCTCGAGCGTTGTACTTCTGCACTCCCCGCCCACGGCCCCGCCAAGCCCCGGGACCTCCTGGGCAGCCCCCTCCTGGCCCTGGCCAAATGGGCCACGGAAGGAGGCTCTGGCCAGGAGGGTCCCAGGGACTGCCGGGCCATTTTCCTTGCCCTCCCCAGGCAGAGCATCGCTGGGCAATGTCCGCTGGCCCCTTGGACTTGTTGGCGCGCTGTCTGGGGTGCTCTGCTCGGCATCCCCCCTTGGCGCCCTCGTTATAAACCTGTGACCCTCACTCCTGCCCCTGTTCAGTCTCTTGTTCGTCCCACAAATTCAGCTGACGCATACCCAATAGCCCTCTCTATTAGCAGGGTGGTGGGCAGAGGGCACGGGTTCCTCATCTGCATCACACGGGCCTGCGGTGGGTGCTCAGTGCCCTGCCTCGGTGCGCTCATTTTGAACCCTTGGTCTTCACTCCCATCCGTGTTTTCCTGGCCCCTGCCATCACTGGAGGAGCGCTTAGCGGCCCCCCACATCCAGGGGGTTTCCGCTTCACTTGGTGAGCGTTGGCACAGTGCACATCGCCTAGGCCTGGGGCCTGCCGGGGCAGAGCACGAGGCTGAAAGGGAGAGTCCTTTCCCCTTTCTGTACGCTCCGCCTCCCTCCGCCGCAAGCTCTCTGGGGCAGGCAGCACCTCGTGCCGTGCGCTCGTACAGCTCCTAGCGCAAGCGGCTGAATGCGGGCCGCAAGGCCGCGGAGAAGACGGATCACGGAGCTCCAGGCTCTGGGTTTTCCTCGACATCATCTGCGGTGCGCTTGGCTGGTGGCCCGTGGATCTGAGTGCCCGGGCGCCAGCGCTTGCCCCGGGAAGGCGAGCTTGAGTTCGGAGTGAACGGCAGCACCTGTGTAACGAACACTCGTTTTCTATCGCTATGTACTGCCAACCCACGCGTGAAGTGTGTGAGGGCACTTCCTACGAACCCTGAATTCACTACAATCAACGCCAACACTTTGGCAACCAAACTCCTAACGTTTCTTTTTCTTTTTTTGAAGTACTTTTTTTTTCAGTGAACAGTTACGATGCAGCAGGAACTGTGCTGATAGGAGAAGCTGGATTACTCTGATAAAAAAATAACAATCAAACCAATCGGTAAGCTTTTGGGCCGCACGAGCAGCACATGCGCTTTCGGAGATTTAATTGAGTCTTTAAAAAAAATCAAATCCATCATGCTGTGTTCCAAGAAAATCAGTTTAGTTGTTTCAAAGTTTGGACCACTTAAAGTTAGAAAATTGTGCTGCGTGTCTTTGAAACGGGCTCTTTTGAACGCGCCTGAACGTTAAAGCACAATCTCCTTCCAACTCGACTTGTGTCCGATCTTAACGAGATCTTCATAACAAGCCCATTTTGAAGTTCCTGGTTTCATGATACCTGAAGGCAAAGGACCCACTGGCTTACTGTTGTTGTTTTTTTTAAAACTCTAGTAACGGAAGGAAAAAAAATCAGAATCACCGGTCATTGAAACTTGGCCCACCTGATAAAAGCAGGAATTTGGGGGCTCGCACCAGAGACTCCTCCCGCCCAAGAGGAGCGAGTGATGCGAGGAAATGACAATGGAAAGCGGAGATTTGAATGGAAATGAGATCTTCGGCGCGTCGCTGGGCAGCGCGGCGATCGATCGATACCCCGGGAGGGTGGAGGAGAGGGGAAGCGGCTTGACAGCTGAGCACGAGCAGGGATCGGGACCGTCTCGGGCCGATGCAGCGGGTGCACAAGCGGACTGGGGTCCACTTGGCAGCCGAGCCTGAGTTGGGCGTGTAAGGGGGCGCGCCCACACGTTCGTGAAGGCGCGGTAAGTTGAGCGCTTGCCGAATGACGCGCTAACTAAACGCGCCGCCAGCGCACGGGTTTTGGAGTGACGCTTCATGCGCGGTAACGCAGAGGCGTGTCCGCAGGCTGCGGCGCGCGAGGGGTCTCGCGGGCCGCCTCCCGCACCTCCCCGGGCCTCGGCTTCCCCAGTAGGCTCGGGCACCCCGCCGCGGTGGACGCCC
>NW_017728940.1:2334234-2337714 GCF_001723895.1 Crocodylus porosus | reverse complement strand
CCTTCCCCGGCGCGCGCTGCGCCGTGCGAGCGCGCAGCGCCGTGTAAACACCAGCTGTGTCAAGAGTGAGCAGCTCCTTCTAGGTCAACAGACAGCTGTGTTGTTGCCAGGCAACGGCCTTCGCTCTCCTTCCTCTCCATCGGGCCCCTCGCAGCACCTCACTCGGGAGAGGGGCTGCTAACGAGGCGGGCAATTAGAGCAGAGCGCGCCCCCGCGGCGGCACCCCCGGGCCTTGCCCCGGGACCTCGGGGTCCGGCCCGGCTCCCCGGGCCCCGGGCGGATGGCGCGGCACAGCCGAGCAGGCCGCGGCCCGGGCGCGCGAGTCCCTTCGGCTCGTGGCTGTGGCTCTGGTGGCCGTCCCGGGCCTCGCTGCAGCCAAAGCCCCGCCGGCCGTGCCCTGCCGTACCCGCCGACGGGGCGGTGGTGGCTGCAAGCCCCCGGGGCCTTTGGAGCTGGCGCCCGGGGGCGGCCGTGCTGCGGGGGCGAGCGGGGGCACCGGCAGGGCAAAGCCCCCCTGCCCCTGCCCCCTTTCTCCCCGCCGTCGCCTTCCCGCTGGCCCTTTAATTTGCAAACCACGGGGTCGCGGCTCTGCAGTGGCACTTTGGCAGGTGGCTGGGGCTGTTTGCGGATTTGTTTCCAGGCTCTTGTTTGATTTGGCCAGGATGGCACCGGCGGGGAGGCTGCGGCTTCAGGGCCGAGCGGGGAGACAGCGTTTTCCCGGGGGTGGCAAGAGCCGGGCCGGGGGTGGGGGACACAGAGGTGGGGGCACCGAGCATCCTTGGACCCTGCTTTTATCCGAGGGCTGCAGAAAGGCTCCCCCCAAACCCCAGGGCCTGTGCTGGCGAGTGCCCCCCCAGCTCCCTCCTGTCACTGTGCAGATGTCTTTCAAGACTCTCGTATTTGCTGTGGCAGCTCGTGCTCCCCCCGCGCACCCCCCAGTCCATCAGTATGCATCATGTGTTTTTCTCCATGGCAACCTCCTTCCTCTCGTTCCCCCCCCACAATGCAAAAAGCACTTAGCTGCAGTAGCCATGACCCTGTGGAGATGGCTAACCTCTTCCCACCCACAGGTAGCTGGCACGCCTTTCCTCTCCCCCTCTGCCCGCAGCCCCCGAGGCCCCCGGCCGGGGGATGCTGCGGGCTTTATCTTCCGATTCCTGGAACTTTCTCGCCGGCCTCCCTTTATGGCACTGGCGCTTCTCCCATTTGTCTCTGCTAACCTGTCTGCAGCCCAAAGTCAATGTCCCCCCCCCCGGTGCTGGCTGGGAGACAAGCTAATCTAATCTATCCATCACGCGCCCAGGCGCTGCGGGGTGCAAGCTTGGCCGGCCCCAGCCCTGCTCCCTGGGTGGCCCGCTGGGCTCGGCCACGGTCCCTGACACCGAAGGACAGCAAAGGGCGCGGCACCGGGGCTGGGAGGGGGTGCGCGCCGGCGATGATTCACGCTCGGGCGGCCTTGGGCGAGAGGCGGCCTGGGAGGGAGCATGTGGTGTGCTGTTCAATCATGTTCAAGGTGCCACAGTCACATTGAGCAAGGGCAGCCGGTGCCTGCTGCTGCTCCGGGGAGGGGCGCTGCATGCTCCCGGGCTCCTGCCAGCTCGCAGACCCCTTGTCTGGGCTCCCCCTTCCAGGCCCCAGAGCTGCGTCCAGCATGGGCTCCTATGGATACGAGTGCAAAGCACCCAGCCTGCCGCTGGATCAGGCCCTGCGGGTTGTTTTCCTCGAAGCCAGGGGCTAGTAGCATGGGAGCAGCACTCACCCCTGGCTTCCCAGCTATCATGTCGCCACTCCCCAAAGCCTCTTCTGTCCTTGCCCTACTCCTCAGCAGCTACAGCATAGGGGGTACCAACCCCCCCAAGCCCGTATCCCTTGACTGATTAACACCTACTTGCTGCCTCGCCTTCCTTGCTGCAAATGGAGCCCAGCACCGCCAGGTCGGGAGCACCCCGCTGTTCCCGATGCCGGGAGGATCAGCCTTTTATAGCCTAGCCATGTTGGGGAGAGGAGCGAGCTGTGCTGCAGCAATGCCTTCAGCCTGGCCCAAATCCTTGGGCCGCTGGCCCTGGTTCCTCCAGCCCCTCGTCGTGGGCCTTGCAGAATTAGCAGTGCAATCCTTGCCACGCTGTCCACTTCCAGCCCGAAGCTTGGAGCAGGTTGAAATGGTTAATCCCAATACACCTGTGGGGGTTGTGGGGGGAGCGTCCTGGTCTCAGGGGTCTGGTTTCTGGCTCTCCCCCATCTCTGGGATTGCGGGTTTTGTCCTTTCACCAACCTCACACTGCAGGGAAACACCGTTCCCAGGGTGACTCCTGCAGGGCTCTGCCGTGGGCACAGGCAGGAGGAGGAGCACCAGAGGGGCTCTGATTTCCCTCTTTCTCTGACTGGCGTGTTCACTCTGAAACCTAAGGATTACCGACAGGCCGTGTCCAGTCCAGCTCTGACTGTCCACGCTCTGAGGCTCCCCCGCTTGTAGCCCTCACTCCTGCCAAGACCGTGGGGGTCTGAAAGCTCTCGCCTCTTCCACCCCGGCCCGGCTTTGAAAACTCAAAATTCACGGGTCCCGTTTTACAGCTAGGGTTTGAGGTCCACTTCTTTGCCCTCCGGGCTCTAAGCCTTTGGGGTTGGGTTTGCGGGACCCTGCAACTCGCTGTGAGCCTAAGCACGCCGGTTCCTGCGGTCTCTCCTGCCTCCGGGTGCGGGGGCTCAGAAAAACCTGGTGCCGGGGGACGTGATGCCGCCACCTCTGCCAGCACACGTGAGGCTGTCACCCGTGCTCTGCATGGAGCTGCACAACCACGATGCAAGTCTCAGACAGCCACCGGAGGCGGGTAGAGCCTGGGCCTTGTGCCAGGGTGAGCGTCGCCCGTGGGGGCCAACGTACGGGAGCTCGCTGCAACAGGACCCCCAAAGGGCTGAGGGGTGACTTCAAGCTCAGAGCCCACCGGGATTTCCTCCCCGGCTCTCACGAGCCCGCGGGACGTGGCCATGCATAGGGGCGGCAAGGGGGACGTACCAGCCTTCTGCAAGCTTTCTGCCAGCTCCTCTCGGATTTTCAGGGCCAGACGGGGATTTGGCTTCCTCCCTTCGCACGGGCAGCGAGGGAGAGTCCTCCGAGCTGGGAAAGGCCATGCCACGCCCAGCTTCCCAGCCAGCGCGCAGGCTTCGGGGCAGGCCTCTGCATCCCTCTCGTGCCACACGGCCTCGTTGCTAGCACAGACACGGCACCCCGAGCCCCCTCCGCCAGGCTAGACACGTTGGCACGGCCGCCCCGCGGCAGGAGGATGCACCAGATGCCCCCTCGGAAGCCGGCGCAGCTGCGGCGCTGGGCACGGCGCCTCGCAATCACTTCACCGCAGTCGCTTCCAGGGGGCCGCGTCCAAACCCAGCCTAGCTCCCCGAGCAGCCGCCTTCGCTCTCCCCAGCGCCAGCGAACGCACCCTCACACCTCAGCCAAGCCACTGCAGCGCGCTCCATGCCCCC
>NW_017728940.1:2329721-2331907 GCF_001723895.1 Crocodylus porosus | reverse complement strand
AAGTATTTACAATTGCTGGTTTTGTGCAGGAAAAATAATAATAATAATATTAATAATAACAGAGTCCCTCTGCTTCCGTAGGGAGGAAAGACCCGGGGCAGCTCTGCTTCCGATGAAGGAGGGGTCGGGGTGGGAGGGCGGATGGAGGCGCGGGAGGCGAGGTGCACGCTCTTCTCGCCGTTGCGGGGTCTGGACTTGGGTGTTCGGGGAGAAAGACCTCCTTCTCCCCAAGCCCCTAGCCAAAAAATTCCGGTTGCCAAAGGGAGCCGGGGGCCGCGAGAGCGTCCTGCGGTGGTGGCCGGGCTGGGACAGCGTGGGGGGTCTTCTCTTTTGTTTGTGAAAGCTGGAGGAGAGAAACGAGAGGAAATTAGCACTGTAGATGCGCCCCCTCCGCCAACCTCACCAGGGGCCAGGCGCTACCTCGGGCACGGAGGCCTGTGGGGCTGAGCCAGTGCCCTCCAATCCCGCTTTGGGTTCTGCTCTTGTACAGTGCCTAGTGCGAAGGCGCTCGAGGGACAAGTCTTGCCAAGGTCTTTGCACCCCTTGAGGTGTTGGCAGGAGCCAACCCGGCTGGGAAGCCCGGCGTACTGCCCTGGCTGTGCCCTCCTCCTCCCCGCAAAGCTGTCCCTCTGGGCTACTACCCCCTGGCCTACAGGAGCCCTTCCGAGCACCTTGCCTGCCTGAGAAAGGGTTAAAAAGATATAATTCCCCCCCCCCCACTTCCGATCACCAGCCTCAAACAGCACTTAACAAGGCCGTTCTGGTATGCTAATTCAATATCGATTGATTGTTAAAGGAGAGCCCCTTCCTGAAACCCAACAAGCCAGGGAGAAATAAACCTGGCACGCAATTAGCACCTGATTACCTGGGCCCTGATGGCACTAACCACATCCTGATTAGAAAGGACGTGCCCTTTGGTGCCCCTGGGCTCTGGGATTCCCGGGCATGGGGGTCCCTTTCATGGCAGGGGGCTGGGGAAGGGAGCGGGGGGGGCTGGGTGCCTGCACACACCTGGCCCCATCAATTAGGCCCTGTGGGAGGATTAGCAGATGGCTGCAGGGCTTTATCTGTGCCGCCCAGGCTGGCCACACCGCAGAGAGCCAAGGCCAGGGCTGCAGCAGGGGTTGGGGGTTGGCTAGATGGGGAGGGGCACAAGCTAGAGGTGGGGGGAGCTGTCCGGAAAGGGGGGGAGCTGTGATCTGGAAGGCAGGACCGGGAGCGCTGCCCACGGACACACAGACTGGACCCAGCCCTGCACAGACCCTAAAGCTCCCCTCCGACAGCTCGACCCAGCTCCAAACGGAGCTAACGGGCACCCACGGGGCAGCCAGAGGGGGCTCAGCTCTGGCTCAGATGAGGAGCCGCTCCCCTGACGCCGATGCCGAGGGCAGCGGAGGCAGACCTACGGCCAAAGCCCTTGCCTTCCTCTTGCCCCATCCAGCCCCTGGGAGCTGCCCGAGGCAGGATCTGGCCTTGCAGCTCAGCCGCCAGCACCGAGCCGTGTCCGACGCTGCGGGGAACCGCTGCCAGCACCTCCCGCAAGCAGAGGGGATGGAAATCCCCCAGGGCCTGCTGCTCAGCCTGGATCCCCTGGGGCTCCCAACCAGGGGCCTCGGAGAGGCACCACCCAGGTTAATTCACCCAGCCTTAGCAGAGCTAATGAACCCACGCTCCGTGCCACGCTAACAGAGTCTGTGCAGCACGCTGGCTTCTAGCTCCCCGCGGCATCGATTCTCCCCCAGCTACGCTCACAAGGCTCGGCCTCAGGCCCGCGGGGTGCCAGGCTGTGGCGAGGAGGTCCCAAGGCACTGCCACCTTCTGTGCCACTGTCCCACGCGCCCGCGCGGGGAGAAACAGGGTTGGGGAAAGGGGAGGAAGAGACCGCGGGGACTTACTGGGCAGCGGCCGTGTCGGCGAGATCCGCCGGGGGACTGTTCCATGACTTTTGGGCTTTCCAAAAAAAAACCAAAAAAAAAAAAACCAAAAACCAAAATAAGAAGGGAAAAAACCCCCAAGCAACAAAAATCCCCCTCAAACAAATGGCGAAGCGGAGACAGCAGGGCTCTGGTACCTCCAAGGCGCGGGCAGAGGGACGGGGCCAAGTCCTCCTCGGCCTCCGCAAGGTCTTCGGTTGAGTTCTCAGAGTCGATTGATTCACGGGGGAAAAGCAACCATGCCCCCCAAAC
>NW_017728940.1:2325172-2329621 GCF_001723895.1 Crocodylus porosus | reverse complement strand
AAAAAAAAAAAAAAAAGCAAAAAAACTCCGGGTTTCCTCTCGCTTCCTTTGCTCTTCTTTGATTTTTTTAAAATTTTTTTATTTATTTTTAATTTTTAAAATTTTTTTTCCTCTTTTTTTTTAGAAAACAAACAAAGAGTTCTCGGTCTCCTTTAAATACAGAACTTGAAAAGTGTTCCAGAAAAAGTGCTGGCTAAATTAGCTCTAGAAGAGAAGGACAGAAAAGGCTGGGGTGAGGAGGGGCCCAGCGGGCGCTCACAGGCGGTCTGCGCTGCAACGACCGCCGGTTCCCACGCGCCAGGGTCCCACTGACCCACGGAGACTTGGAGAGAGCCAGTCCCTGCCTCGGAGGGCCAGGGATCCCTGGCACAAAGCTGTCTCTCCCAGCTGGGGTGCATGGGAAGCCTTGCAATCAGAGCTGCGTCACGGGGCCTTCGCGTGAGCAGGCGGGTGGCACGAAAGGCTCCCACTTTTGCTCTACAGATGTCTTCACCGCCTCCTGCACCCGGGAGAAGGACAGGCTCCCCCGATCCTGCCCGCTCGCGTGCCCGGAGCGGACTCTGCCCGCCTCCCCCAGGCCAGGAGCCCGCGGGGACCTGTCCCATTAGGAGACGCAGGTCTGACGTTGCCCAACCTAGAAGCAGCTGCACGAGACCCCAGAGCTAGCAACGGCCTGTGAGACTGGTGTCCTTCCCAGCAGCCCAGGGGCTGGGACTTCTCACGGTCGATACCCCCACAGCAGATAGGCTGGGAGCTGCCCCGAAGAGCTGATGCGCCCGGGGCAGGGCAAGAGGGGACCAGCCTGGCTCCAACCCCTGCGCTCAGACGTCAGGCCGGAAACAGCAGTGAGAGCTGCCAGCGTGGGCACAGCTACCCACCTCCCCAGGCCTGCCCTGAGCCCCGGGTCTCCCATGCCGCCCGCGGCACCTACCCTGTAACAAAACCTCGTTGTCCGGTTGGCACTTCAGATGACACTACAAGGAGGTGACCGTAAAAGTGTCCTCGGGGTGCTGCTCGACCATGGGCCCCAGAAACCCGCTCTTCTGGGCGGAGGCCATGCCCGGGTGGCCCTGGGGCGGAAAGCTGGGGTACCTGTAGTTGTCCTGCAGCTGCAGCATAGAGTCTCTTGGGACTGGGGAGATATTCAAGTCATTCATCAAGGGGCAGGCGTAGGCCCCTCGGTGGTGGGCCCTGGCCATCTCGAGGGTCTCCTTCTCGCCCTTGGAGGCGGCGGCGGTGCTGGAGCTGGTCAGGTGGGGGTTGAGGCAGGAGGGGTCCGTTCTCCCCATGAAGTCCACCAGCATGCTGGCCCCTGTCTTGTTGTCGTAGGGCGGGCTGCGGGTGCTGGAGTTGGGAGAGTACCAGTAGCTGGGATTTTTGCAGCTGGGGGAGTCATAGTGGGGCTGAGGCATGGGTAGGTCCCGGCAAGCCATGTGCGCGGCGGCATGAGGCAGGCCGCTGCCCGCCATGCCGTGCTTGAGGGAGTCGCAGGCCGGCAGCTTGCGGAGGTCGCCCGGCCGCAGGTCGTCCTTGAAGGCCAGGGTCGGGGAGCAGTTGGGCGAGAAGGCTTTCTGCAAGCTGGCGTCGAATACCGTCTGCGGGGCTGGGGCCGCCAGCTGGTGCGGCAGGGCGGGGAAGTGCTTGCTCTCCAGGTCCGTCTGGCCCAGGCCAGGCGAGTCGCTCTGGAAGCCTTGCACAAAGGTCCCGTCGGACGGGGTGGAGGGGTTCATGGAGTAGGGCCCGGCAAAGTCGCACGGGTCTCTCTCGCTGACGCTGAAGCCCCGGGACTGGGAGGGGAGGGGGGACATGCTGCTGTCGCCGCTGTAGTAGTCCAGCCCCAGGTCCGTGCTGTCCTGGAAGAGCGGGTTCACCGCCTGGGATTTGGAGGGGAACTTGGCCTTCCCTGTCCCCCTCTCCTTCTTGGAGGCGCAGGCCCCTCGGGACCCGCGGGGCTGCCGGGGTCCCGTGTTCCTCTTGGAGGGGTACACGGAGGAGGAGGAGGAAGAGGAGGAGAAGTTCAGGTGAGAGGTGTCGAACATGTCCACTTTCTTCCGCCTCCCCCGGCCGGGCTTGGAGCTGCTCTGGAACAGGACGCTCTGGTTCCAGTTGTAACCCGGGGCCGACGAGGCCTCGTTCCAGTCCATCATGAGCTTCTCCAGGCTGGACAGGCTGGACTGGCCCTCGCTGGACGAGGCCTCGCTGTTGGCCCGCCGGTAGCCGGCCGGCTGGTTGAACTGGGTGCTGTCGGAGGAGGACTCGGAGAAGGTCTCCGAGACCGTCTGCTGCTTGGCCTTCTGGGGCGTGTAGTTGGAGATGTCCAGGATGACGTTGGGCTCGTTGATGTGGCAGTCGAAGCCCGGGTTGTAGAGCTGGCTGAAGGCCTCGGCGTTCCAGTCCAGCGCGCCGTAGCCTTGCCGGAAGTTCCACTGGGACGCGCCGGGGAACTGCCGGCAGTTCTCGGGCGACGGCTGGAAGGAGATGGAGCCTTTGGGCACCATGTAGCCGCCGGGGGACACGGTGCTGGCCCGGCTGTCGCACCGCAGCGGCGTGTGCGCGGAGCTGGAGAACTGGCCCCCCTCGGAGCTGTTGAAGAAGGCGGCTTTGCTGAGGGGCAGGTTGGGCCCCGCCGTCTGCTGGGTGTAGCCGGCGCTGTGGGCGCTGCTGGGGGAGGATGGCAGGCTGCTGCCGCTGCCGTAGGCGAAGCTGCAGTCCTTGCTGTTGGGGCAGTCCTGGGTGGCGGCGTACGGCTTGGCCGGCTGGAACACGCTGGAGGGCGTCACGCTCTGCCCGGAGCCGAAGCTGCCGTACTGCGCGTAGCCGGGCGCCGTGCCGGCGGCGGGGTGCGCGGTGGGCGACCGCGAGACGGTGGAGGGCGGCACCAGCTTCTGGAAGGCGTCGGCGCCGCGGCACTCGGAGGCGGCCTGAGACACCGCGTAGGCGGCCGCCCGCCCGTGGGAGAAAGCCGGGCGGCTCTGCATCACCGAGTGGAAGGCCGCCTCCGTGGTGGGGGCGGCCGCCACCTTGCCGCCGCGGCCCGCGTAGGACGCCAGCCCGCGCTGGCTGGGCATGGCGTTGGGGGGCGCGGTGTAGGCCGCCGAGGACTTGCGGGACTCTGAGCGTGAGGCCGACAGGGCGAAGTCCAGCAGGTCCGAGGAGTCGTCCGAGTCCAGCAGGGAGCGGAAGTAGCCGGTGAAGAGGTTGTGCCGCTCCTGGCTGACCTCAGCCTGGGAAGATGTCGTGCTCCCGCCGTAGAAGCCGGCCCGGCTGGAGGAGCCGGACTCCAGCGCCGAGGAGGCGAAAGCCCTGGGCTCTGCGCCCTGGAAGCTGCAGTTGCGGCTGGCCTGGCTGGCAGGGTGGCCGTGGTGGGGGGCCCAGGGGCTGCCCTTGTCCCCGGCCCACTCGGAGGTGCTGTCGCTGAAGCTCTGCCCGGGGTTCTGCTCCGGGAAGAGCGCCCCGTTCTTGCGGGAGCGCCTCTTGCGCTTGGGCTTGCCCACGGGGTCGGGCTCGGGCCGGCCCCTCTTGCGGGGGTGGACCACGTCGGCGTGCAGGGCCGCGGCCGGCTTCTTCTTCTTCCCGATGCCCTCGAAGAAGTCGCTGAAGGAGCAGCGGGAGGTGCGGGCACCGTGGCCCCCTCCTCGCCCGCCGCACCCACCCCCTTTGCCCCCGCGCCGGCGGAAGCCCTGCACCCGGTGCAGGAACTGGGAGATGCTCTGGGTGTCGGGCGCCTGGTGGATGGACTCGGGCTCGCTGGGGGTCCAGCAGCGTGGCGGGGAGCAGCGCCCAGCGCACTGGCTCTGCCGGTTCAGGAAGGCCAGCTTGGCCAGGACGTCCGAGTAGTCGGCCTTGCTGTCGTTGGTGTCTGCGATGTAGGAGGGCTGCGGCGAGGCCAGCTTCTGCTTCCTCCTCCTCCTCTTCTTCACCTCCGGCGCAGGCTCCTTGGGCTTGCCCTGGCCCAGCATCAGGTTCTTGGGTGGCCGGCCCCTCTTGCGCTTCAGGATGATGGGCATCTCGCCCGGCGGGAAGACCACCACCACGTTGCGCCCGTTATTCTTCATCTTCAGCAGTGGTGTCGGCTCTAACGAGCTGCTGGCCGCCATCTCCTTGCCCTCCAGGTTCAAGTTGCTGCTGAGCGACGAGACCTTGTAGGTGGTCTTGTTCCTCCGCCCCAGGGACACAGGGATCTTGGCCATCTTCACCACCATCTTGCGCACCCCGCGGCACTTGCCCTTCTTGGAGGGCAGAGGCGCCTTCTGGCCGTCGTCCGGCTCCGGCACGGTGGGGACGGGGGCCGCGGGCAGCGGGGGCAGGCTGGGCTCGGCCAGCCCGGCTGCCACCTCCGCCGGCACGGCCAGGGGCAGCACGCGGGTCTCAGCAGAGATGTCCAGGCGCCGCCCCCGCCCGGCCCGCCGGCGGCGACAGAGGATCTTTGGTTTGTCTGTTCTGCGCAGC
>NW_017728940.1:2321059-2325072 GCF_001723895.1 Crocodylus porosus | reverse complement strand
TGGGCCCGGGCCCCAGAGCCGGCGGCGGGGAGCCTAGCAAGGGCGGCTCGGCATCCAGGAGCTGTGCCTGGGAGTCCAGCAGCTGCGGCTCCAGGGACTCGGGCAGCGCCTCGAGGGACGGGAGTCCTAACGGCTCCGAGAGGGGCTCCAGGGACTGGAGTTCCAGCGACTCGGACAGGGGCTCCAGGGACTGCAGCTCCAGGGACGCAGACAAGGGCTCCAGGGACTGCAGCCCCAGCGGCTCGGGCAACGGCTCCAGGTTCTGCAGCTCCAGGGGCTCCGGCAGGGGCTCCAGAGCCTGGGAATCGATGAGCTGCGGCTGCGATTCCAGAGACTGGGAGTCCAGCAAGTGGGACTGGGAATCCAGCTCCTGGGCCGGCAGCAACTGGGACTGGGGCTCCATTGACTGGGGCTCTAGCAGCTGGGTGCCCGGGCAAGCCAAAGAGGCCAGTTCATTTAGTATATCCGCGTCGGCCAGCTCTGAGTAATTGCCGGCGTCCGGCGGGGGACTGCCGGCTTCGCCTGGCTCACCAGGCAGCTTGGAGGCGGCGGGGGAGCTGCTGTGGTGGGCACCCCCCCTGCCTCCCTCCATCTCGTGCAGCATGGAGCGCCCTGGCAGCGATGCCTCGGCCTTGGCGGTCCACAGCGCCACCCTCTCCTCCGGGCTGCGGATGCTGTTGGCCAGGGTGGGCGAGGAGAAGAAGCTGTACTGCAGGTCCCGGTCGCCGGCCGGCAGACGGACCTCGTCGCCGGGTGCCGCGGGGCCGCTGAGCCGCAGGCTGCCGCAGTCCAGGTGGAGGCCGCTGTTCCTGAGGTCCTCGGACAGCCGGGTGATGTCCTTCATAATGTCGATGAGCTGCACCACGGGGTGGAGGTTGATGCGCCCGTTGCCGCACTTGCTCTTCAGCAGCGAGACGATGCTGTCCACGTTGCAGCGGCCAGAGGCCAGCGTGGCATTGGAGAAGGTCTTGGGGGCTCGGTCGTGTGTGGCGGTCTCGTCCACGGTCCCCACCACCACCCTGGCGTCGCTCAGCAGGCCGGGGGGCGAGAAGTCCTCTCCCTTGGCGTGGAGGCTCTGGCACCGGTCAGCCGGGTCCCCATGGAGCAGCGGTCCGGATTGGTGCTCC
Source organism: Crocodylus porosus (assembly GCF_001723895.1). Taxonomy (NCBI): domain Eukaryota; kingdom Metazoa; phylum Chordata; order Crocodylia; family Crocodylidae; genus Crocodylus; species Crocodylus porosus. Next base: position 2,323,945 of record NW_017728940.1, on the reverse strand, counting down.
CGGCCCAGCGCCGGGCACGAGCCCTCGGGGAAGCTTAGCAGGCTGCAGGACAAGGCTTTCTCCGCTGGGCAGGCGGCCGGCCTCTGGCCCGGGTGCCCGGCTGAGTAGAACTTGGGCTCTCGGACGTAGTCAGGCGAGCTGCGGGCAGCGCTGGATGTGACCACCGGGCCCGGGGGCTTCACGCGCATCCTGAACTCCTCCTCCCCCGGGTGCCGCTTAGCCGAGCAGTTGCTGACATGGGAGTCGGGGAAGCCGATGCAGGGACCTGGAAAGGGCAAGAGGCACAGTCAAGCGGGCTGGAGGGACCTGGGGGGAACAGAGATAACAGCCCCACCTCCCATGCCCCTGCTCCCTTTGTGCCCTAAATGAACTGCGAATGTGGGTCCAGACCTCCCAGACTGGTGGCAGCTGCCATGCTCAGCACCGCCCATGCCTGCTGCCGCCCCAACACGGCAGTAAAGCCCCCCCGCCAGCTGAGCGCCCATGTCCCAGCCCCAACCTCCCTGACTCCGCTGGGAGGGGGCACAGTGCTTACCCTCGGCTTTGCCGCTGCGGCTGTTGCACTTGAGCTCCCTGCAAAGGAAACAGAGGAGGGGATGAGCCCTCCCAGAGCAATGCCCCCCCCTGCACCCCGGGAGCTGTGGGCATGGCTTTGGGTTTGTCTCCAGCACTGAGGCACTCCGACCCCTGGACTAAGCCCTGGCTGGCAAGCACGGGAACAAGAGATGCGTGAGGGTTTGCCATGACTTGGGAGAGGAAAGCTGCCTCCTGGGCATGCCATCAGTGCCCGCAGCCCCTGCTCCTGCCTCCTGAGCCCACGCTCACGACTCCTGCTGCCCCGATCTGTCCTGAGCTTTGCTCTGAGCTGGGGGTGCCCCGTGCTTTGCCGGGCTGGGCTTTGCCCACGGGCACCACGGCCGGAGCGCGGCCTGAGGCCTCACAGCCGGCCCCAAGCCGGACGCCTCTGCCGTTGGCATCTGCCCCGCCGCCGGGACGGAGGAGGCGTGGGGAGCCCCGCCACCGCCGGCGGAGGGCTTTGCGGGGCCATCGCCACTAGGTGTCCCCTGCGAGCCGCCGATCCGCCTCCCGGTGTTAGGATGTGCCAAGTCCCGGCTGCCGAGCCCATGCCCCCGTGCCCACCCTGCCCAAGTTTGCGAGTGGCTCTGGCGGCGGACGGCAGGGCCCCTGTGCACTGCCCTCCGGGTGGACGGCTGGGCGGCACCCTTCTCCCGTGCGGAGCACCTGGCTTGGGGGCATCTGGGGGGTGGCGTCGAAGGAAGGAAGGAAGGAAGTTCTTTGTTCCCCAGGACGGATGAGAGCAGACCCCCCATCAGACCCCGGGGTGCATGGGAGTCTGCCCTGCTCCTTCCACCCACGCCCCAGCCTCCGTGCCGCCCTCCTGTGCTCACAGCCAGCGGTCGGTGCTGGGGTCTCCCGGCACCCAGGGCTGGCAGAGAGGACCCCCCATCTCACCGCTGCCCCCAGATCCATGGCATGGGAAGGGAACTGTGTCCATCCCAGCCCTGGACCTCGCCTTCCTCGCTGGCTGGAGCCCACGCAGCCCTGGAGGGGGAACTGCACCATTTGCTGTGAGGCAAAGCTCAGAACAGGCCCACGGGGATTTCCAGCCTCTCCCCCCGCCTGCACGCCCCAGCCCCCCAGCCCTTCATCACCTCCCACAGCCGCTGCCACCTGGAGAGGTGCGAGCTGCTCCCATGGGGCCCGAGCGACTGAACTGGCAGCAGCGACACCCCCGGCCCCCGCTTCGACCCACGGGGCCCAGCTGTTTCTGGGCTTGCGGCTTCAAGCTGGCTTGGGGCAGGAGGCGTTGGCACGGGGAGCCCGGGGGGCTCTGCAGCCCCGTGCAGAGAGCCCCATGGAGGGGTGTGCGGGGGGGGGCTCTGGCCTGGCACAGAGCATGGGCACGGCTTGCCAGGCCTCAGCCCCGCTGCCCATGCCCAGCCCAGCCTGGGCTCAGCTACCAGCCCTGCTCCCAGCCGGCCGCTGTCTGAAGGCGCCAGTCCTGGAAAATTGCTGCCGGAAGTGAGCTCAGCTCTTTGGCAGGTCCCGGCCGTGTGCCGCGGCCCCCGGCCCCCGGCCCCTCTGCCCCGGGGCTGGCACAGAAGGCCCCCGCCCTGCCCCAGCCCCTCGTCTTCACGGGCAGGCGCTCGGGCTCCCCTCCTCCCTCCCCCAGGACACCCGGTGCTGATGGCTGCAGTTCCCAGGCAACGCTCGGCCAGATGTGGAGTGAGAAGGGTCAGGATCCCAGGGAAAAGCACGGGCGCCCGCAGGGATCAAACGCTGAGCCTGGCTGTCACTGTGTGGAGGGGCACGGAGGGGGGGCCCGCGCCGGCTAGGGGTCAGAGCAGGCGGGGTGGGGGTGGGTGGTATAAAGATGTCAGGACATCTCGGGTATGTAGCCCCCCACGCTTGCTTGCTCTGGGGTGACCTCTACCCTACCCCGTGCCTCATTTCCCCCCTGCAGCGCATGGTACTGCACGCAGGAAGGGCTGGGGGGCATGCTGGGGTGCCCCTGGGGTGTGGGGTGCTGCAGGAGCCTCCCCGGCAGTCCCCATGCCAGCAGAGGAGGGAAGGGGCACTTCATCACGCCCTAGGAGACGTGCCCGGGGGTTTTGCAAGGGGCGACACCGGCTTGGTCTGAGCAGCTGCAAGCTGGTCTCTGCTGCTCTTCCAACGCAGGGCTACCCACGCCGGGCTTGGCATGCCCCCGAGCCCAGCTCTGCGCCCCCCGCCTCGCCACATGGACAGAAGTCCCCGGGACGCTCCCAGAACCAGGAGGGTCCGGAGCTGGCCCCGACCCAAGCCCCTCTGCGTGCTGTGCCGGCCCCCAACCCGCCTGTGACCCCTGCCTTCCCCCTCGGCCCC